>NC_083431.1:8513596-8848916 GCF_020745735.1 Hemiscyllium ocellatum | reverse complement strand
GTTGTGTGTGGAGGCGGAGGAGATTGGAGAGACATTAAATCAGTACTTTTCATCAGTATTCACTCAGGAACAGGACACTGTTGCTGATGTGAATATGGAATCACAAATAATTAGAATGGATGCCCTGGAAATATGCAGGGAAGAGGTTTTGGGAATATTGGAAAGGATGAATATAGATAAGTCTCCTGGGCCTGATGGCATTTACCCCAGGATCCTATGGGAAGCTAGGGAGGAGATAGCAGAGCCATTGGCCTGGATTTTTATGTCGTCGTTGTCAACAGGAATAGTACCAGAGGACTGGAGGATAGCAAATGTGGTCCCATTGTTCAAGAAAGGGAGTAGGGATAGCCCTAGCAACTATAGGCCAGTGAGTCTGACTTCAGTGGTGGGCAAAGTCTTAGAGAGAATGGTAAGGGATAAGATTTATGAACATCTGGGTAGGAATAACGTGATCAGGGATAGCCAGCATGGTTTTGTGAAGGGCAGGTCGTGCCTCACAAACCTTATTGAGTTCTTTGAGAAGGTGACCAAGGAAGTGGATGAGGGTAAAGCAGTAGATGTTGTGTATATGGATTTTAGTAAGGCGTTCGATAAGGTTCCCCATGGTAGGCTAATGCTAAAACTTTGGAGGTATGGCATTGAGGATACATTAGAGGTTTGGATTAGGAATTGGCTGGCTGGAAGGAGACAGAGGGTAGTAGTTGATGGATTATGTTCATCTTGGAGCGCAGTTACTAGCGGTGTACCACAAGGATCTGTTTTGGGACCATTGCTTTTTGTTATCTTTATAAATGATCTAGAGGAAGGACTTGAAAGCTGGGTAAGCAAGTTTGCGGATGACACAAAAGTCGGTGGAGTTGTGGATAGTGAGGAAGGAAGTGGTAGGTTACAGCGGGATATAGATAAGTTGCAGAGCTGGGCGGAAATGTGGCAAATGGAATTCAATGTAGCTAAGTGCGAAGTCGTTCACTTTGGTAGGAATAACAAGATGATGGATTACTGGGCTAATGGTAGGCTACTTGGTAGTGTGGATGAGCAGAGGGATCTTGGTGTCCATGTACACAGATCTCTGAAAGTTGCCACCCAGGTAAATAGTGCTGTGAGGAAGGCATATGGTGTACTGGGCTTTATTGGCAGAGGAATTGAGTTCCGGAGTCCTGAGGTCATGTTGCAGTTGTATAAGACTCTGGTGCGGCCTCATCTGGAGTATTGTGTGCAGTTTTGGTCGCCATACTATAGGAAGGATGTGGAAGCTTTAGAACGAGTGCAGAGGAGGTTTACCAGGATGTTGCCTGGAATGGTAGGAAAATCTTATGAGGAAAGGCTGAGGCACTTGGGGCTGTTCTCATTGGAGAAGAGAAGGTTTAGGGGAGATCTGATAGAAGTGTATAAGATGATTAGGGGTTTAGATAGGGTAGATACTAAGAACCTTTTACCGCTAATGGAGTCAGGTGTTACTAGGGGACATAGCTTTAAATTAAGGGGTGGTAGGTATAGGACAGATGTTAGGGGTAGATTCTTCACACAGCGGGTTGTGAGTTCATGGAATGCCCTGCCCGTATCAGTGGTGAACTCTCCTTCTTTATGGTCATTTAAGCGGGCATTGGATAGGCATTTGGAAGTTATTGGGCTAGTATAGGTTAGGTAGGATTCGGTCGGCGCAACATCGAGGGCCGAAGGGCCTGTACTGCGCTGTATCCTTCTATGTTCTATGTAACTTGAAAGGCCCTATACAGACAACAAGCCAAACTAATGTCATTTACAAAATACCTTGCAAGAACTGTAACAAACACTACATTGGACAAACAGGCAGAAAACTAGCCACAAGGATACATGAACATCAGCTAGCCACAAAAAGACATGACCTTCTCTCACTAGTATCCTTACATACGAATGAGGAAGGACACCACTTCGACAAGCCAGAGACACAGGAGAATATAGAAGCATGGCATTCCAACCCGAACTCTTTCAACGAACGCATTGACCACCCTCTGAGAAAAAGAACTGGAAATGACATCACCACAGGAAATGGCATCACCAACCCAAGGAAACCCAAACAAAAATAGAAAGCGGGCAATACCACCAGTACTTCATCCGAAGGCTCATTGAAGATGTTACTTAGAATGGTGACAAAACATCCAGCTCAGTGAACAAATCTACATCAGAACCTCAACCTGAGCTACAAATCTTCTCAAAACTTGCTATTGAACATTTTCCTAATTTATTTTTCAATGTAGCTTATGATATTATGAAAATTGTTTTTGTAACCAGGAAAGAAACGTGGAAGCAGTACGCAGTGCAAAGGATGAACGTGTCAGAGAGATTAGGAATGCTGTGGAAATGATGATTGCGAGACTGGACACACATCTGAAAAACAAACTTATAACTTTAATGGGTACAGTATACATCTTTTGTAGATATACCAATAATTCGAGACTTAATGATTTCAAAATATGTTTTCTTGGTGCGGTGTATCCCCTGTAACTGCTTAACTACATTCCAGAAGTGGGAGGTCTGTTTGTTACAGATACAAATGAGATGGGTACAAAGCAGCCAGAATGCCCAGGAGATGAATGGCGCCTTCCAGTGGCCAGCTTTAGACCCACCCATTACCCTATAACCAGACCGAGTGACTACCTGCCATCTGGAGACACAACTCACTACCTTCAGATACTTGAAATATCTTGGTGGTGTTCCTTTTGCTGGATAGAGATGATCTGTGCTGAGAGCAGAGCCCTTCTTACTCTACTGTGCCAGTGGTGTCAGCCTTATTGCATTGTAGGTTCTCTCTCAAGGAAATGTGCATTTCTGGATGAAGTGTCTCAAAGTAATCTTGATAAAATCTGTAAATTTCTGCAAAGAGGATAGACATTTAAATATAATCTCTCTCTCTCTCTCTCTCTAGGTCAGAAAACATCATTGACTCAGGAGACTGAACTGCTCGAGTCACTGCTACAGGAAGTAGAACATCAGGTAACCAAACTGGCTGAAGAAAAATGAATTATGGGGCTCTTGGGTTCATAATTACTGAACTTGGTAGTTTTACCAATAACTTATGATAGATTGACCTTTTGATAATATATCATAAGACTAAAACTAATTATTGTAAAGCCAGCTGGTACGTGTACCAGCAACAAGATATTGAATGACACAGATTATGAATGTCGGATATTCTGATCCCGGTCTGTCCAGAGTAAACTGCATTAATATTGATGGTGCTACAGCTGTCTTTGGCAGCTATTAAGCTTAAGAAATATATGAAGTTAGAACTGTTTGGCTGTTATTGCCACTACGATAATTTAACTTACTGGTACTTGCTGGGTATTTACCTGCAGAAAGGTCACCTGAGTGAGGTGCAAAGTGCAACAGAGTTTCCTACACAAATGAGAAGACAGAGTTCGCGGCTCACTCCTCATAAGTTTTCTTATTTTAAGTTGATATTTATAAATCTGATTTTAAAATGAAGTCTGGCAGATGTTTTTGTTTCCATACAGCTGCGATCCTGCAGTAAAAGTGAATTAATTCTGAAAAGTCAAGAAATCCTGCTAATGTTCCAACAAGTCCATCGTAAACCCATGGCTTCATTTGTCACAACACCTGTCCCACCAGACTTCACCAGGTATTACAAGACAAAAACACGGAAGCTGGAAATCTGATGCAAGCAGAAAATGTTAACAATACATAACAAGTCGATAGGCAGTTTGAGCGTAAAAACAAAGGGTGTAATACTTTGTGTTTTAACAATGCATTGCTAATAATACACAGCAGATGGAATTTTGTTCCTATCCCACAGTTTGCAGGTAATTTAATCTGCTACTTTGGTGTTATTGTCTATTATTTGATTTTTCTCTCTTCCCCCACCCCATATTTAGTTAAAATAATTCTGTTTGTTTTCAGTTCTGGCATAAGGTGCGCAGGTTCTAACTAAAGTGTATTTTCAGCAGTTTAGATTTGAGTTTCACAAAGTTTTGTGTTTTACCTTGGTTTGTAGCATGGTTGTGTTTGGTATTTCTGGTTGATTTAATGGGGAAGTTGAGAGAGAAATTTATGGGCTTGAAACACTATGATGTCAACAAATATATTAAGAGCTGTTTTAATCTCTGTTGTCAAATGCAAAGTGGAGAGCAGCTATTATTCCTCAATGGCATTAGGAAATTTGGATAGACTAGTATTCTGTTTTGTTCAGTTCAAGAAACCAGTCGCCACATTTGGTATTATTCATGTGCAAGTGCTTGTTCCTTGTTGTTATCTGAATTTTTGAGTGGACGTCTTTAATTTTCATGTTAATTACTTTATGCAACTTCTTGGCAGCTGTAACTTTGTATCCTGCACTCTGTTCTGTTACCCTAATTCACTTGTATCGTATAATCAGCTTGTAACGCACTTAAAATGACAATTTTCACTGTATCCTTGGTATACACATGTGATAGTAATAAGCAAGAAAAGCAGGCAGATCTGCATAAGATCTAGATTCACTTTATGGATATTTTCAATCGCCTTGTTCAGAGATATCATAACAAGCCTTTGGAGTATGTGGGTCTTGAACTCCAACCTTTTTTCCTAGAGGTAGGAACGCAACTACTGTACCACAAAAGACTTTGTATTCACTTTATATGATATACAGTTTCCTTTGGATAATTAATAAATGCTATTTCAAATAGGCAATTGCTATGTTTAAGAATTAGTTTAGGCCTGTGGTGCCCTTGATGTACGGTGCAGCCTTTGAATGGCTGATAATGGTTCAGATATCTTTTGAAACTTTCTGAACGCTGTCGCCATATGTTATCACATTTCTTCTCCTGCTGGTGTGCTCCCTGCCGAAGTGCAAATCTGCATTTGGAGCTATGCTCATAAATTTAACCTTACTGTGTGGCATAGGGTGCAAGGAGGGAAGATAGTTTACAGGCATCCCATTTTAATTTGAGATTGTGTATAAAATCCACTTCTAACCATTTGGGACTAAACTATGCCAATATTGGAAAGAGTTAATTGTTTTGCTGCCCTTTTAGACAGCAAATGTTTCAAACAAATGAAAATGCATTTCTGCTTCAGAAATAATCTCTTTTATTTGATTGTCATAAGACTTGTAAGAATTTTTTTCAGCATGTTTCCAGTGCAGTGCCAATAATAGTATTGTCTCATGTCTTATTAAAATCTCTAAGCCACAATTTTTTTTCCTCCATCGAGAATATTTGAGAGCTAAGGGGGTAACAGAGGTCTGGTGGTATTATTGCTAGACTATTAATCCACAGACTCAGGCAATGTTCTGGGGATCTATGTTCAAATTCTGCCTTTGTAGATGGAATTTGAATTCAATAAAAATCTGGAATTAAGAGTCTAATGATGATCATGAAACTGTTGTCAATTGCTGGAAAAACCAGTCTGGTTTGCTAAGGTCCTTTTAGAGAAGGAAACTGTTAACCTTGGTCTGCCCTATATGTGACTGCAGATTGGCAATTAGGCATGGCCAATAAATGTGGCTTAGCCAGCCATGCCCACATGAATTAATTTTTAAAAGTATAGTGAATAGATCATCGACATACATATAAAAGCCTGTCAGAATAGTGAGGGTGTTCTACTTTTAGTTTATGTCAGTACAGCTAAGTGCTGGTGAAATTTTTACATCCTCTTGTCAACTCAGCAAACTGGATAACTGCAATTTCGCTTGTAAATTTCATTTTTCTTTTCCTTCTAGTGAACTGGTTCCTGCTTATGACTTCAGTACATTTGTTCTGTCCAATTTCAGGTAATTGTCTACTGTACTTGCTATTAAGAATAGTTTGCAGTGATTTGACACCTGTAGTACTTTTTTTAAAACTCAATTTTTTTGTGGATGATGGCTGATTCTGTTCTTTTGGCTTATATTTGGTCGTCGTTCTTCAATGGGTTTTTGTGCTGACTTGCTGTGGTTAGAAAGCCATTTTGAAAAATATCCCTGTATAGAGTTTCTGGGACCAGTACAAACAGGAAAGACGACTGTATCTCAACCAGTCCATTTGACGAATCCTTACTGAGGCATGCAGTCTGAACTAGGTAGGGTGAATTTAAAATATTTAATATGAAATCATGTAGCAGACAATATGGAGTGGGGGGAAGAAATGCAATTAAGAGACAAGATCTTTATTAAATAAAATCTGAAATAATGGACTGAACATTTTGTTGTAGTTTGTACTAAAAGCAATGACAGTAATTAAAGTTTATCACGTTGTTTAAGAATGACTTTCACCGGAAAACTCCTAAAGTCTTTTTGGTGAGTATCTAAATGCTAAGAGTTCACACCCAATAACATGAGCCACTGTCTTTTCTGAGAGATACTGTTAAAGCAAGGTTTGCGGACGAGCACAAGAACTCCAGACAGCAACATTCTGATTTCTGCATCATTCTCCATGAGTGCTAGAAGTTGCTGTCTCATCTACACTCAGTGATAAGCAGCAGTTGTCTCCCTGTTCTTTTACTACAAAATCTGGAGCATTATTGTTTGTTGTACTTATAAAACCATGGTATAAATTTAATTGTTTTGGTCATTGTGACTTGAAGAGGACTGTAAATCAACTCCAATTCCATTTATTAAAATAATGTTTATTTGGATCTGTCATCTAGCAGTGATTTACAATTATAACATCAGTGGGTGAGATAATGGGATTATATTGTTCTAGGCCATGCAGCTGCTGATTCGAAAATCAGACTTGGTTTAGTAATTAAACTGAATTTTGTCCCTTATTTTACTTAGAAATTGTTATTTTGTGTGTGTGTGTGTGTATAAGCGCTCATTTTGTAGACAAATGTTGAAATGAGAAACAGCTTTGAGTGTCGTAAAACCTTAATAATTAAGTGTTTGGCTAAAGAATATATACAAAATCTAGCTAATTCTAGATAATGTTTGAGTAAGGGAAGTTTATAAATATAATAAACTTCCTGCAGATTTTCTGTTTAATTCTAGATCATTAATAGATGCTACTATCTTTTCCTGTGAACTGATGTAAATGATTATTAGAATCATGGAATTTTGCAGTACTGAAAGAGGCTTTTTGACCCATCGTATCTGCACTGGCTCCTGAAAGAGCTACCCGGCTAGTTCCATCCAGTGCCAACAACTCTGAGTAAAGAGATTTCTCCTCATCTCACTCCTCGTCTCTTGCTGACAGTCTTGAAATTGTGACCCTTAAATACTAACATACCAGCTAGTCAAAACAGAATATCCTTCTTTATTCTGCCAAAACTGTTCATAATTTTGAACACCTCCATAAGGTCACCTGTTAATCTTCTCTCCTCCAAGGACACTAAGGCCAATTTCTCTAATCTTTCCTTGTATCTAAAATCCCTTACTGCCTTATCTTGAATCCCCTTTGAACTGTCTCCAGGGCTTTGACGTCCTTCCTTAAATAAGGTGCTCTGACCTGAAGACAAATGTGGTCTGACCAATGATTTGTAGAGATGTAGTATAATCTCCTTTTATATTCTCTCCCTGTATTTATAAACCCAAGAATCCTACAAACTTCCTTAACAACTGTTTCAACCTGGTCACCTTCAGAGACTTATGTACATGAACCCCGAGCTCCCTCCGATCCTGTATTGCCCTCAAAGTTGCACCATTGACCCTGTGTTATCTCTCTCTGTTTCTTCTTCTAAAATGAATTACCTCACAACTCTGCATTGAAATTCATCTGCTAGGTGACTGTCCATTTAGCCACTTGTCAATTATGTCACTCAGCATCATCCTCATAATTCACTGTTCTCCGTGGCTCAGTTTCATCTACAAATTTAGAGATTTCTTTTTTGCTCAGCACCCATTTCCAAATCCTTTTATATAAATCAGAAAAAGCAAGGGTCCCAACCATGATTCCTGGAGAACGCCACTTTCAATTTGTCTCTAATCTGAGAAATCTCCAGCTATACCTACCCCTTCTGTTTCCCATCCTTTAGCCAACTTCAAAACCATGCTGCCAACGACCCATCAATCATAAACCTTTCTAATTTGCTTCTGAAAATCCAGATGTACAATCTCCATAAAACTATCCTTATCGATTGTCTGTGTCACCTCGTCAAAGAGCACAATTAAATTTGCCAGACATGACCTGCCCTTAACAAAGCAATGTTGACTGTCTAGTATTAACTAATTTTCCTAAGTGCCTATTTACCTTATCCAATATTATGACTTAGCCTGCTTGGCTACTCTCTCTCATTCCTGATGAAGGGCTTATGCTCGAAACGTCGAATTCCCTATTCCTGAGATGCTGCCCGGCCTGCTGTGCTTTGACCAGCAACACATTTTCAGCTGTGATCTCCAGCATCTGCAGACCTCATTTTTTACTCCATCAATTTTCCCACTATTGATGACAAACTGACAGGTCTGTATTTCCTGATCTATTCTGCATGTTGATATGTAGTTGAACTATATTTAAACTGACCGATGAAGTATATTTTAATGGATTTTAATTGGCAATTTCTCCTCTCCTGTCTTGATCATTGTAATAAACAATTCCTTTTTAATCCCCAATAAACTTCAAAGTACTGTCTGCAGTTACTGAGATGAGACGCTGGGTGGTGCTTGACACCAGGTGTCGTGCTGCTGGTCCAAATTTTATGGAAATAAACCCTGGTTAAATTTATGAAAAAATAATTTTATCATAAGAGAGCTATCAGTGTTTTAAACTCCTTTGAAGCCAGATTTCACATGCTGGTGTATTTTTTTCCATTTTGTAAATTAACAGTCACATTGCAGGCTATCACTAGAAGCTTTTGTTAATAGTACACTTTGCCTATAATTGTGGCACCTGCATCCTATCTCTCTTGCCACATATTGCATGAGCATTAATGATTGGATTGGCTTGGTCTCTGATGCAAAATGCTGCTAAGAGTTAATATATTATGTTTAACACTAAACAGCCTCCTAAGCTATTTCTTGAATTAAGCACCAAATAGGACAGAAAAATGCAACCCAGAATAACCCAGTAGTGCAATCATCAAATATGTACAATGTCTCCTTTTAAAGTACTCTGATATTATTTGGTGGGATACTGCATATTACAACATCTAGATCGGACAGCTGGTCAGTACTCCCTCGCAGGAAGTTGCACTTTTTTCAGGCAGAGAGGAAACGTGCAGATACACATTTTCCCCTTGCTGCCTGCGCTTATGAAAACAAATTAGAGGTAGAAAAATGAAAGTAAAAGCGTCAACAGAAGCATATTAACAATCCTGCTTCGCCATTCAATGAGCATGTGCTGATCTATGGTCTAACTCCATATATCCGTCTTTAGACCATAATCAGGTAATACCTTGCTTAACAGATTTAACAAGTTCTAAACATCTCCCATGTTTAGTGTATGGAAATGCTTCCTAGCATCTGTCTAAATGGTCTGGCCCTACTTTTTAGGCTATGAGCCCTAGTTTTAGAATCCTTATCGAGTAGAAAAAGTTTGTCTTTATCTTTACCTTTTTTTTCCTGTTAATATCTTGAAGAGATGTTATTATTGTTCTTAAATGTTTAAAATTTGAAATAGCTATAAAAATTCTCTGAGGTATACTGTTGTGTTCCCCACTTAAATCGGGTACAAATATTCCCGTTTCAAGCCTCTTCGAATTGCACACTTTCGTTTGGGTGTTTGTGTAAGTTTTTGTGTTAGTGTAATTAGTACACATCCACCAAGAACTACTTTCTAACTGCACATGCTCAGTTTGTTTTGCTTTTAAATAATTCCTGCCACTTCTCTTTCCCTTCCCTCTCTCCGTCCTTAGCTGCTCATTGTTTCTTGCTTGCCATTATTTGCCCCCTCATTTTCTGCCCCTCTCTTGAGCCCTCGCTGTGCATCAGGGGATGGCAAGCAGGAATGAGTTTTGAAAGTTGAGTAGAGTGTGTATTGGATTCAAGCAGCTAATCAGTGTTAATTAAGAATGTGTTAATTAACATGTTAAGGATAACCCAACCTTACTACGTGGTTTCCTATGGGAGTGATTTTTGTTGAATGTATTTTAGTTTGATATCTTTTTATTTCAGAAATTATTGGGGTGCTAAGTAAAGGATAGCTGTATTTAACATTCATTTAGTAATGAATCAGTTTTGCAACTTTATTAAAGTTAAGATGTGTTATTTATTTTAAAATTTGTTTAAACTTTATTTGGCCTTTACAAGGAAATTTTGAAGTTTTCTGAACTTTGACTGCTTTACAGCCCAGTTTCAAAATGATTATGTTATAGACACCTTTTTAATCTGTTTCAATAGCACTTTGCGACAGCGTGCAGACCCAGTGTACAGTCCACCTCTGCAAGTGTCTGGACTTTGCTGGAGACTGAAGGTTTACCCGGTGAGTTTGGAAGGCTGGGTTTGTGACTATTTCAAGGATGGCAGGAGAAGGACAGGGAGGCTTTGTCAGAGTGAACTTTGAGCCAAAGTTTTAAGACTTTGTAAGTACAGATTTACAGTAATGATAGAAAACTCTCATTTATCACAAAAACAATTCTTTGAATTGAATGTTTGGGAAGGGATTGAACAGTGGTTGTGTTGAAGCGGCACAGTGGTTAGCACTGTTGCCTCACAGCACCAGGGACCTGGGTTCAATTCCCGCCTTGGGCAACTGTCTTTGCGGAGTTTGCACATTCTCCCCGTGTCTGCATGAGTTTCCTCCAGGTGCTCCGGTTTCCTCCCACAGTCACACAGCTGTGCAGGTTAGGTGAATTGGCCATGCTAAATTGCCAGTAGTGTTAGGTGAAGGAGTAAATGTAGGGTTGCTCTTTGGAAGGTCGGTGTGGATTTGTTGGGCCGAAGGGCATATTTCCACACTGTAAGTAATCTACTCTAATTAATTGGACTGAAAACAAACAGGGCAAGGACAATCCACAAATTAGTGACAAATTTTCAAGTGGATGCTGAAACGGTACTTCTAGTTTTGACTACAAACTAAGTATAGCTATTGGAGGTAAAAACAATGACTGCAGATGCTGGAAACCAGATTCTGGATTAGTGGTGCTGGCAGAGCACAGCAGTTCAGGTAGCATCCAAGGAGCAGCGAAATCGACGTTTCGGGCAAAAGCCCTTCATCAGGAATAAGGCTTTAATCTGTACTGTTCGTCCTGTTCGGGTCCGAACTCTGCTGGTTTAAAGGTGGTCCAAAGTCCATGTGGGATGAATTGGTTACAGAGGCAGGTACTGAGGAAGAAAATGTGGCTGTGGTAGCGAGTTTGTTTCACGACATGGTTGAAGAGCTTCAGGGCAGAGGAAATGACCTGGGAGTTGCAGTGGGAAAGGGACTCCCTGAGATTCTTAGAGAGGAGGAAAACTTCTTCAAGGCAGGCATCCTTGCAAGAGGATTTGCAGTAGGGTTAAAATCAACTAGGTAAAAACAATGACTGCAGATGCTGGAAACAGATTCTGGATTAGTGGTGCTGGAAGAGCACAGCAGTTCAGGCAGGATCCAAGGAGCAGCGAAATCAACGTTTCAGGCAAAAGCCTTTCATCAAGAATAAAGCCCTACTGTAGTCCCTAACTGAGAATGTCATTCTTCATGTGTGTACCTGCAGATTTTAGAAATCTTACACTCCCGCATCTGTTATCCCTCTCTGGCAGCGCTCAACCAGTGGGATTAGCAAAATTTTAGAACGTTGTCCTCCCTGGCAGAGACATTGAGACTCTTGGCTGGAAACGCCTTATCCAAACCATCTATGGAATTGTACTATGGATGTAGGCCGGATGGCTGTTTCAGCTGAGCTACTGAATGGATAATAGTTTTAAAAGCTATCATTTAGTAAACAAACCTACAGAGAAATGTATAAATAATCAACAAAAGTAGTTTAATCTGACATAGGGAATGGCTTTTCCAACTTCATTTATGAAAAGTTGCATTGAATATAAACTTTTGTTTCTTTCAAATGTGATGTAACAAAATAGAAGAAAGCCCTGATGTTTGGGTGGACTTGAAATGATTGTCTATTTAATTAAAAATATGACTGCAGTTCAGAATGGATTGATTTTAGTTATAGTGTATCTTTCTTGAGTTTAATGAGAGAGAGAGAATAATATCTGGATGTGTGCATCAAAATCTGCAAACATTAAATTCTGTATTCTATCCTAGGATGGAAATGGAGTTGTGCGAGGCAATTACCTGTCAGTGTTTCTGGAACTCTCTGCAGGACTCCCTGAAACATCTAAGTATGCAGATACTAAAATTATTTTGCATGTGAAATTGATTGCCCTTCCTTTTTCATACTGTTCAATTCCAGCATTATTTCTGATTTGTTTTTAAATGAGTTATTCTTCATTTTTTTTTCTCATCTTCAACTGGAGCATTTTAAAGCAAGTTGTTGAGTTCACTTGGAATTTGTGCAGTTCTCTTCCTTTGTTTTTTCCTCCTCTCTTTCTAAATCACCGCATCCAATCCACCCATTTTGCTGGAAGTGGTAACTGCTGCTCGGGTGTTTGCAACCTCTCCTGTTTCCAAAGTGGCCCTTTCATCTGTGAGCCTACTCAGCTGTGTCAGCTTAATGTTCAAATGCTGACTATCTAAATTTGAACTCTCCATGCACATATACCAGCAAAAAGATCATTGGTTTGTGATTGTGAGCTGTAATCCTTCTCACTTCTGTTCATGCAGTAAACATCAGCTAATGTACCTTTCCCAAAGGGTTTTTGGAACATTTTCTGATAGAAAGCGGATAAAAATTTAAAACGCATTCTGTTTGTGTGGATGAAACAGCAGAGTAGGATTTGTTTTGTCTTGCTCCAGCAGAGAGGTATGATGAACTTAGTACCACATTGTGGTTTCCTGCACTGTAAATTAATCATGGCGCTAATTAAAAATGCGATATTCTGATCTGTTTGAATAGCACATCATACTGCTCAGGCAAGTGGAGAGTTACCATCGCAATTATAGGCAGTTTTCAGAATGTTGCCTACTGATCTGAACTTTTCACATTCTCAAATTTGTAGCAAGGTGGAAGATTCTGCTTGTCTGATTTTAGTTGAAATTTGACCTGTCTTATGCAATGTGCAAGGAAGGAGATTACAAGTCGCAGAACTGAACTTTTCTTTGCTCTCTTAAGAGAGAGGGTGAGGTCATGTTATCAAGCTTAGAATGCTCTGGGCATATTGATAATTGAATGTTACCCTCCACCAACTCCCTGAAGGCTGTCAAAGAAGACTGTCTTCTGAGATAAATAAAAAATACTAAAGGCTGAAAATCTTGAGAGTAAAGTAGATCTTGGATTCTGACTAACTTGCTGTAAGTGTACAGTTTTTAAAAAAAATTTGTGCTCTAAATTGTCTGGGATCAGCCATTCGATAAATAATGAGATCTGAACTGTTCCTTTTTGGAATCTTGAGATTAAAAGTCATTTCTGATTCTTTTTATTCCCATGATGTGTCTAGTTTTGTTCATGTAGCCTGAATCTAGTTCTAGTTTATCAACTCTTTCAGGCTTTTCTTTTCACCCTCTGTTTGTATGTTACGATTACAGTTTTTAAATTTTCTGGTTTTCATGCTATCTTCCAAAGAATCAAATATAAAAAGTCTTGGCTTTACATCTTACTTTCTTAAGATTCCTCCTCTATATATTAGAAACCTCACAGCTGTTTTAACCACTGATGTGTGTCGTTACATATTTATATCTCTCTCCATTTGCGAAGTGAAACTCTAACTTAATCTAAATTGAATACAGCATTGTTAGTAGTCTTCCATAAGATGTGACTGAAGCCAGCATTTGTCGTCCTTCCCTTGGTTTCCGAGACAATTTAATCAGACCAGGTAAGGCTGACAGATTTCTTTCCTGAAAAGACAATTAATGGTAGTTTCATGGTCACCATTACGGAGACTAGCATACCCTGCCATAATCCTCCAACAGTCCCAACGGTAATAAGATATTGGGTTTGGTTCAGTTTTGTTTTGATAGCCATTAGATAAACCATATGGAAATCTATAATCTGACACATGGTGAAGCTGCAATCAGCATTCCCTGTAATTTTCTTAGTGGTTGTATGAACCTCCATAGCCTGTGCGCTTCAGCAAGTTCAAGAACCAATAATCAATGAGTCAGTGCCATGATTGGTGTGCAGATTTATTTAGTCATGGAGGCAGGGGACATGACTGAAGTATTAAACGAATATTTTACAATTGGTCTTTATCAACAAGACTCCTGCTTCTCCGGCCATGGTGACAGGAGGAACCTATTATGGGAAGGTTCAAAATTAATAGGAGGTAGTGTTGGATAGACTGCTGGTACTTAAAGTTGATAGGGTAAAAAAATTGGCTGAGTGGTCAGAAACAGAAATATTTAATGAATAGATGTTTTATTGGCTAGGGGATGGTTTGTTGTGGAGTTCCCCAGAGGTTTGTATTGGGATGTTTTGCTTTTTCTGAATATATGTTAATTATTTAGGGAAAATATCATTTATTTGTGAATGATTTGAAGCTTGGAATGTTGTAAACTGTGAGGTAAGTAGT
This sequence comes from Hemiscyllium ocellatum, assembly GCF_020745735.1. Lineage (NCBI taxonomy): Eukaryota > Metazoa > Chordata > Chondrichthyes > Orectolobiformes > Hemiscylliidae > Hemiscyllium > Hemiscyllium ocellatum. Next base: position 8,834,485 of record NC_083431.1, on the reverse strand, counting down.
GTCGAACTTCAGAAGGACAAAGACAAGTTGGTGGAGTAGGCAAATAGGTGTCAGATGATGTTCAATGCAGAGATGTGTGAGGTGATGCATTTTGATAGGAACAGCATAGTCAAAATAAAGGGTACATTTCTAAATTGAATGAAGCAGAGTGGCTTGGGTGTATATGTGCACAGAGCATTTGAAGATGACAGGACTCCTAGATAGAGCAGATGGTATTCTGGGCTTTATTAAGAATGCAGAGTACACAAGCAAGGAGGTGATCCTGAACTTGTGTTGGAAACTTGTTAGATCTCAGCTTAGCATAATGTATACAGTTGTGGCCATCACATTATAGGAAGTTTGTGAACACAATGGATAGTGAAGAAGAGTTTTTTTTAACAATGATTCCAGATAAGAAACCCTTTGGAGGGTAGATTACAGAAGGTGGGAGTCTTTTTCTTGGAGGGGAGATGGCTAAGATGAGACTTGATAGTTTTGAAAATCACATGGGAGTAGATGAGTGGAAATGTTCCTGCTCATAAGAATCAAAACTGTGAAGGCAGAGAAATAAAGTGATTTTGAAAAAGAGATAAATATTGTCTAAGTTAAAAACCTTTTTCACGAGTGGTTTGGGTCTGAAATGCACTGTCTGACGGTGTGGTGGAGACAGGTTCAATTTATGCATTCAGGAGAGCATAAGATAATTATTTAAACAGCAAGGGTATGGGGGAGAGTGGAAGCAGGAGAATGGAACTGAATCATGATGCACATTTGAGCCAGTGCAAACTCAATTGACCAAACAGCCTCCTGTGTTTATGGTATGTCTGTCATTCTGTAATTCTATCCCCTATAATTCTGACACAATATCAAAACACTGATGCTTCTGTCCTAACTTGTATCAAATACTGTTTGCCCATTGCTCATGTAATTGTTCAATTCCACTGTGATCTGGTTAAACAAGTCCTTAATTTTCACTTGTACTTTTTGAAATCCCAAAGTTCTCCTACCCAGCTTCCACCACCACCATCTCTAATCTCCAGCAGCTATGCACCGCTTTAAATATCTTTGCTATTCTAAATGTTGCCTCTTGAGCAGCCCCAGTGTCGGATGCTTCACATTTAGTTGTTTCTTCATTCCCCGGGCACTAAACTCAAGAATACTCTCTTGTAATGATTGTAACGAGGTCAGCCAGGTGAACCTCATGAAGTCATGCTGTACAAAACTCTGGTGCGGTGGCATTTGGAGTGTTGCATACTTTATTTGAAGGATGTGGAAACTTTGGAAAGGGTTTGGAGGAGGTTTTCTAGGATGTGGAGGGAAGGTCTTATGAGGAAAGGCTGAGGGACTTGAGGCTGTTTTCGTTAGACAGCCTAAGGTTTAGAGGAGACCTCTAATCAGAGGGTTGGATAGGGTGGACAGTGAGAGCCTTTTTTTCTTGGATAGTGATGGCTAGCACAAGGGGACATAGCTTTAAATTGAGGGGTGATAGATATCGCACAGATGTCAGAGGTAGTTTCTTTACTCCGATTAGTAGAGGTGTGAAATAGCCTGCCTGCAGTAGTATTAGACTTGCCAACTTTAAGATAATTTAAATGGTCATTGGATAGACATATAGATGAAAATGGAATAGTGTAGGTTAGATGGGCTTCAGATTGGTTCCGCAGGTTGGCGCAAATCGAGGGCCAAAGGGTCTGTACTGCACTGTAATGTTCAATGTAATATGAGTTCCCTGATTGGGCACCAGATTAGCAGTCCCAGTCAGAGTCCAAACTTCCTGATAAGAACAGGAATGTCAGACATCCAGCTCCCTCAGCCAGCTGAGTGAACAGGATCAGTGTCAAGGACTCTCCACATGTGAATCGAGGGTGACCAGATGCTCGCCTCAGTGGAATTAATTTAGTGGCACGCTCCTGAAAAAATTCACTCACAACAGTCGTCTTTGAATTAGGGTAAGCATTTCTGGCATCATGTCATTACTTGGGAAGCTTGACCCATTTGATCCTGTGATTGAGGATTGAGCTCAGTATATAAGAAGAAAGCACTTTCTTTTCTAGGCAAAAGTCATTGGGACAGATTAAGAAGCAATGATGCATTCTCCTGAGCTTGTGGACCCACAGGTTTTTTTTTTCAGTTGTTAGGAGCCTAACCATACCTGAGACACCAGATACTAAAGCCTTTCAAGAGTTGACAGATTTAGTTAAGAAATATTATGACTGAAGCCGCCTCTAATTCTGAGACGCTATCAGTTTTATTTGGTTGTTCAAGAGTCTAGAGAATCCATATTGGATTTTTGACTAGGTTAAGGTGGCTGGCAAGTGCATGTGACTTTGGTTTAACCCTTAATGAGATTTGATTTTTTTGTAGCCACATGTACCTAAGTACAGTGAAAAGCTTTGTTCATAAGCAGTACAGGCAGATTATGGCAAGTAAGGACATAGAAATATTAGGGTGCTTAGACAGAGTAAGACATAGAGGTTGCACTGCACAAGAGGTGAGCGAAGCAAGATCAAAATTATTTGAAGTTAGAGAGTCCATTCATCAGTCTAATAATAGCAAGGGAGAAACTATTCTTGTATGTGTTCAACGTCTGTGTCTTCTGTCTAACAGAAGAGGTTGAAGGGGAGTATTACTGGGGTGGGAGAGGTCTTTGATGCTGGCAGCCTTTCCGCGGCAGTGAGAAGTATAAACATAGTTCATGAATTGGAGGTTTGCTTCCATGATGGTGTGAGTTATGCACATAGCCTTCTATGGTTTCTTACAGTCCTGAACAGAGCAGTTGCCGTACTAGGCCATTATGCACTCAGAATATTTTCTGTGGCCCATTTGTAAAAGCTGGTGAGGATCCTTATGGACGTGCCGAATTTCCTAAGCTGCCTGAAGAAGAAGAGGCATTGTTGTGACTTCTTGACTGTCACATTTACATTGGAAGTCCAGGACAGGTTATTGTCACTCCCAGGAACTTGATGCTGTCAACACTGTCAACCTCCACTCCATTGATGTAGATTGGGGTGTGTTCTCCTCTTCTCTTTGAGGTCAGTGATTAGTTCTTTTGTTTTGCTGACATTGAGAGAGAGTTATCATTGAACCATGACACCAAGCCCTCTAGACTAAGAATCTATACCAGGTAACCCTTAGAGATTATAAGGGTACAACTTTGGTTTGGGTCTCTTATGAGAAGCACCTGGTTCAGTTACTGCTGATTGTAGTAAAAGGCTTAGCCCAAGCTTGTAGGGGTGAAATTGGTTGAGAAAGATTCATCTAGATTGGTTCAATGTTTTCCAATTAGAAAATAGCTGCCTGAGTCAAGTCCTATAACCTGGAAGTTTTTCAGGAAGGTCTCAGGGCTCTCAAAGGAGCCAAGGCCACCTTGCATGTTGACCAGGAAGCAATTCTGCAAGGCCGACCCAGTGTCATTTGCTTTTGGGGCAAAAGTAGAGGCAGAAATCAGAAGGCTGGAAAGCTTAAGAAGCGTCAAATCAGTCCAGTTTGCTGAATGGGCAGCACTCGTCGTACTGATTGTGAAGCCCGGTGGGTTGGTTTTTCTTTGTGGGGATTTTAAACAAACAATAAATTGCTTTACGCAGCTGGATAAATACTCAATCTCTCAAATAAAGGATTTAAGATGCAAAGCTGGTGTGTATCTGTTCTTCACGAAGCCATGTGTATTTGCAATTGTGGTTAGATCAGGATATATATATGAGACTGCCATGAGGGGTGTCGTCAACCTGTGCTATTTCTCAGCAGACAATGATGCACATTTTACAAGATCTGCCCCAGGATGCCATTTATCGAGATGACGTGCTAATAATAGGGAACATCAGTCAGGAACATTTAGAGAATTGGACATAGTCCTTAGGTATTTTTCCCAGGTGGGTGTGTGCCTTAGGGGGAAAAATGTGTTCCAAGTGATCTACTTGGGCTACAGAATTAACAGGACCAGTTTATATCTTTTGGAACATAAAGTGAGGGTGATCAAAGGTGCCCTGGCTCTCATGTGTGTACTGGAGCTTGGGTCTTTCCTTGGGCTGGTGAATTATTATAGCAAGTTTATATATAATAAATTTTGTCCATCCAAGCATTTTTTTCATCAACTGTTTTAAAATAGGGTCAGCCTTGGAAATGGTTATGTATAGCTATCAGGGAAATGAAGAAACAGCTATCATCCTCTGAGGTAATACACTGTAATCCCAAGTAAGATCTGGTTTTCACATGCGATACCTCCTTTATGACAGCAGGTAGTATTAGCTCATAAGTGGCTCAGTGGAGAGGTCTACCTAAAGGTGTATGTATCCAGGACTTCGGCTAATGTAGAACGTAAGTACGCTAAAATAGAGAAGGAAGGTTTAGTAGTCATATTGAGTGAGTAAGTTCTACCAATAGCTTTATGGACATAAATAATAATAACAGACCAGAAACTTTTGCTAGCTCTATATAGAAGAAGGCAGTGCCACCCATAACCTCAGGCTGAATTCACTGGTGGGCTCTAATTGCTAAGTGCATATAATCACAAGTTGAAACACCAACCAGAAGGCCACTTCACAAACGTGGATGCATTGAACTGCCTCCGGCTGGCAGATACGCCAGCATTGGTACCGCTACTGGAAGAGTCTGAAATAGTTTTAAGTTTTCTGGACACAATTACAGTCACAGCTGACAATATCAGACTTTGGACATAGAAAGATCTAGTCCTAGAAAAACTGAAACAGCTGGTGGTGATGGGGCAATACCAAAGGACCATCGTAACTAGTGCTGAAACCTTTTTTGGACCCAGAGAGACCAAATCACGGAGTGCATTATATTGGGGAGCGGGAGTGATTATTCTGAGCAAAAGTCACTGTCAGATGATAACTGAACTCCACTAGGGTCACGCAGGGGTTTTCAAAACAAAAGTGTTGCCAAGAAGTTATGTCTGGTGGCCTGGATTAGTGTGTTGGTGGGGCAATACCCAGAGTGCCAACAAGGGCAACAGTTAGCGTCAGCAGCCCCCTCCCGTTCATGGAAATGACTGGGTAAACCCTGGACTCGGTTACACATCAACTACGCAGGTCCTTTCATGGGCTTAGTGTTCTTTGTCATTGTGGACACCCACTCCACGTGGCTGGATGTGCATTGGGTTCATTCTTCGAACATGGGGATGATTTAAAAAAAAGCTGTCTGCCTCTTTTGCAATACATGGACTGGAAATGTTGGCTACAGATAATGGGCCATTGTCTACCAGCAGGGAATTTGTGTATTTCCTAAAGTTGAATAAGATAGCTCCATACCATCCATCACCCAATGGTCTAGCAGAAAGAGCTGTCTAAACTTTGAAGGCAGGCTTAAAGAAACAACCTACAGTTTCACTAGATACCACACTGTCCCAATTCCTATTTAATTATAGGACCACCAGTCATGCAACTACAGGGATAGCTCCAGTAGAGTTGCTAATGGGGAGAAGAGTAGAGAGTGTGGTGCTGGAAAAACACAGCAGGTCAGGTAGCATCCAAGGAGCAGGAAAATCGATGTAAAGGGCATAAGCCCATCATCAGGAATGAGGCTCGTGGGCCGGGGGTGCTGAGAGAAAAATGGGAGGGGGTGGGTTTGGGAGGGAAGGTAGCTGAGAAAGTGATAGGTAGATGAGGGTGAGGGAGATGGTGGTAGGTCGGATGGCTGGAATGGATAGGTGGGAAAGGTGATGGCCAGGTTAGGAGGGCATTGCCAAGTTGGAGGCTTGGGACTAGGATAATTTGGGGTAGGAAAATTAAGAAACTGTTGATATCCACATTTTATCCTGTGTGGTTCCAGGGTCCCAAGGCAGAATATGATGCATTCTTCCTCCAGGCATCAGGTGGTAACGGTTTGGCAGTGGAGGAGGCCCATGACCTGCATGTCCTTGACAGAGTGGGAGGGGAAGTTGAAGTGCTCAGCCACGGGGCAGTGAGGCTGGTGGGTGCTGGTGTCCCAGAGATGTTCTCTGAAACAATCCGCAAGAAGGCGTCCTATCTGCCCGATGTAGAGGAGACCATATCGGGTGCAACGGATACAGTTGATGACATTGGTAAAGGTACAGGTATGTTTCTGTCAAATGTGGAAGGATCCTTTTGGGGCCTTGGACGGTGGTGTCAGGAGTGTTGTGGGCACAGGTTTTGCACTTGCTGCAGTGGCAGGGGAAGATGCCAGGAGTGGGATATAGGCTGGTGGGGGGGCGCATGGACCTGATGAGGGAGTCATGGAGGGAATGGTCACTCCGGAATACTGATAGGGGTGGGGAGGGAAATACATCTCTGGTGGTGGAGTCCATTTGGAGATGCCAGAGGATGTTATGATGTATGCGGAGGTTGGCACCAATTCCACCTTAGAAAATCTCAGATGGCCTCCTTTCTCCAAGATTGCAATTTCCCTTCCCACATGCTTGACTATTCCCTCCTGCGCAACTCCTCCAGTTCCTGCACCACCGCCCTGGAGCCGCACCCCACTCAACACAACAAGGGCAGAATCCCCTGGACCTTGCCTTCCACCCCACCAACCTCCGCATACATCACACTATCCTGCGCCACCTCCAAACGGACCCAATCACCAGAGATATATTTCTCTCCCCACCGTTATCAGCATTCCGGAGAGATCATTCCCTCTGAATTCCTCGTCAGGTCCACGCCCCCCACCAGCCCACACCCCACTCCTGGCACCTTCCCCTGCCACCACATGAATTGCAAAACCTGAGCTCACACCATTCCCCTCGCCCCAAAGGATTCTTCCACATTCGACAGAAATCTTCTGTATCTCTACCAATGTCTTCTACTGTACCCGATGTGGTCTCCTCCACATTGGGCAGAAAGGATACCTTCTTGCGGATTGTTTCAGAACATCTCTGGGACACCAGCGCCCACCAACCATACCATCCTGTGGCTGAACACTTCAACTCCCACTCCATCAAGGTCATGCAGATCCTGGGCCTCTTCCACCATCAAACCGTTACAACCCGATGCCTGGAGGAAGGATGCTTTATAGTCCGTGTTGGGAATCTACAATCATACCGAATGAATGTGGATTTCAACAGTTTCCTCATTTCCCCTTGCCCCCTGCCCTCCCCCACATTATCCCAGTCCCAAGCCTCCAACTCAGCACCACCCTCCTGATGTGTCCATCACCTTTCCCATCTACCCACTTCAGTAACAGACCCCCCCCAACTATCTTCTCCCTCAACCTCATGTACCTATCACTTTTTCAGCTACATTGCCAGCAACCCCACCTTCCTCCAATTTAGCTCTCAGCACCCCCCCCCCCCCCCCCCCAGCCCACAAGCCTCATTCCTGATGAAGGGCTTATGCCTGAAACGTCGACTTTCCCACACCTTGGATGCTGCCTGACCTGCTGTGCTTTTCCACCACCACACTCTCAAATCTGATCTTCAGCATCTACAGTCCTCACTTTCCCCAATAGGAAGACCCCACTGCGGGTTAAATCTGATCTTCCCGGACCTGGGGGTTTAGATGAAACAGCATCAGGAATGCTAATGCCTGATACATGTCTCTGCTAAATGAGAGGGGTGATTTAGTTCAGGGTGTGAAGTTTGGTGTAGGAACCACTGGAATGGCCCTGCATGATTACATGACATGACATTGTGTCGACCATGACCAATGACGTATGAAGTTCAGGTATGTGCAACAGTCCTGAACAAGCACATTGACCATATGAAAGCTGCAAACATGCAAACAGTGCGGAATCCATATGTGTCTGGCTTCTTGACTGACTTTTCAACTGTTCCAGAACCCATGGGTTCTCTGTCTCTGTCAAAGGTTAAAGATACGTGGGAATTTGAGATGGACACAGTAGAAGTTGCCACCTTGCTGCCTTTGCAGCCTTAAGAGAGTAAATTTCTACTGAGGTGCTTTGGGTACAAGAGGCGAGTTACTGTGTGTTACACACCACCCATATCAGACGCAGAGTTGGAGGAACCTGACCTGGTGCTAAAATGCCCCAGGAGGAGCTACAAAAAAAAGAATGGCCTATGTCTTCTGACTCCAAGGGAGGGAATGTAGTAATTGTCACAAGGTCAGCCAGGTGGACCTCATAGAATAAGTTCCCTGATTGGGACTGTTAATCTGATCCAATCAGGGAACAGTAGCCGACCGGTAAGAACAGGAATACTGGACATCTGTTCACTGTGAGAGCTGGCTCTTGAGGAACTGATGTCAAGGACTGTCCACGTGTGAATATAGGGTGACTTGGTGACAGGAGTTATTTCACCTCCCTCCATCTCCCTGCTCTCTAAAACCTATCTCTTTAGCCTGTGTTTTGGTCGTTTGCTCGAAGACCTGCCTGCATGTCCTAGTGTCAAGTTTTATTTTAACCTATTTTTCTAATCACCCTGTTTAGTGATGTTATTACACTCTGGAGCTGGTGGGATGTGAACATTACCACTGTGCTACAATAATGCCTCTGAAATGCCTATGAACAAGCAATTACATTTAAAGATGTATAACTTGATTTTTGCAGTCATGTAGTATGAGAATAAATTAATTGTAACAAGGGAAATGCAAATATATGCTAAATTACAAATGGTTTTTCTCTCAGAATTGGTTGTGTGAATATAAACAGCTTTTCTTAAAAAAAATTCCTTGTATTATGATTGACTCTGACTCTGACTCTGAACTCAAAGATTATACAAGAAATATTCTAACAGTGGAGTGTAGTTGAAGTATTTAAAATTCTGAAGCTTTATTGTGTTTTCGGAAATGCTTGTAAATATCTAAAGACAAAATATTTATTCAGGCTTTAATTTTGACAGTTGACTAAGGAATAATAAAATGGAGGTTTTTAAATCCTTAATTTTAGAATTATTTCCATTAAACTGCAAAATGTTTGTGTTACACACAAACTTAAGTGCTGTTTGTTCTCTGCTCTCTCTTTCTAGGTATGAGTACCGCGTGGAGATGGTTCATCAAGCCTCTAATGATCCAACTAAAAACATTATTCGAGAATTTGCTTCTGATTTTGAGGTTGGAGAATGCTGGGGTTACAATCGTTTCTTCCGATTGGATCTTCTTCCCAGTGAGGGTTACCTGAATATGCAGAATGATACCTTGGTGCTCAGGTAATCAATGTTTTGTATATTTCATTTTTCTCACTTCCTCAATAGTTTTCAACTTATTATAATTTGAGCTAATTAGTCTGTTGAATTCTTGAGTAAGTCCAGCCTCTGGAGGAATTCAGTTTTGATTTATGTGCTATCCCTAATCAATGCAAGAGCTCTCATCCAATAAGCCAGACTTCTCATAGATGTTTGCAGCACAGAAATGAGTCATTTGGCTTTGATCCTTCAACTAATTGGGTGGGGGGAGGGGGAGCGTGGGGGGAGGGGGAGCGTGGGGGGAGGGGGTGGGAGAACCTACTTTCCCATCCACCCCATCGATGTCCATTTAGAATCTTGTATACTTTCTCTGAAATCCCTGGTCAACCTTCATTGCTCAAAGAAAAACAACCCCAGCCTATCCAAACTTTCCTCGTTGCTCCAGTCCAGTCAGCATCCTGGTAAATCTCCTCAGCAGCTCTCTAGTGCAGTGACGTCCTTGCTATAATGTGGTGGTCAAAACAACACTTTGTGCAATTTTAGCAAAACCTCCTTGCTCTTGTTTTCCATGTCTTTGCTAATAAAGACAAGAATACCACCTGCCACCTTAACCACTTCATTTACTTGCTCTGTTACCTTCAGGTGTCTGTGGATATGCACACCAAGGTCCCTCTGACCGTCATTTAAGGGTGACTGTAATTCAGAAACCCAGCTAATGTTCTGGGGCAAAGGTTCTGATCCCACCATGGCAGATGGTGGAACTTGAATTTGATAAAAATCTGGAATTAAGAATCTAGTAATTAGACCAGATTATATTCCCTACAGTGTGGAAACAGGCTCTTCGGCCCAACAAGTCCACACCGACCCTTCGAAGAGTAACCCACCCAGACCCATTCTCCTACCCTATATTTAGGTCTCAGACTAATATACCTAACACTGTAACCAAACCCACATTTAGCATGGCCAATTCATCTAATCTGCACATCTTTGGATTGTGGTAGGAAACAGGAGAACTTGGAGAAAACCCACACAGATGCTGGGAGAGTGTGCAAACACTGCACAGCCAGTCACCCGAGGCAGGAATCGAACCCAGGTCTCTGGTGCTAACCACTGAGCCATCGTACCGCCCTGACCGTGAACCACTGTTGATTGTCAGAAAACCCATCTAGTTCACTCCTGTCCTTTAGAAAAGGAAATTGCTGCCCTCACCTGGTCTGATCTATGTGTGACTTCAAACCCACAAGAATTTAGCTGACTCTTAACTGCCCTCTTGGCAACTAGGGATCAACAATGAATGTTGACATAGCTAGCAATGTCCGCATCCTATGAATTAATTTTCTTTTTAAATTCATTGTGTCATCCCTTGACTTTTTTAGCTGTCCCCAAGCATGTTATAAATGTTGCATTCATTCAGATACAGAGCCTTTAGTTTTGTCTTTTTGACCCCTTTGTAATATTCAGTCTTGACAGTTAGCGTACTCTAAGGTTTATTTCTCTCTGTCCTTTCCTATCATTCACTGACTTTTTTTTGGTTTCTCATTACAAATGTGCTGTCCTGCCTCAACTCTACTCCTTGTTACTACTTAAACCCTAACTTGATTCACTTTCTGATACCACATCACAACCTTTAGTTTAAACTGTTTGTGCTTCACTAGCTACACTGCTCAGTAGCACACTAGTCCCAATGGAGGTCTGGTGCACATGATCCCAAAAGTACAAATCCCATTTTCACAGGTGATGTACCTGTGCTCTGTGAACCAGAACCCTCACCTGTCTTTCAACCATGCATTCATTTCTCTAATCTTATTTTCCCTGTTAAGGTTTGCAAAAAGATTTGTAGCTCGGGTACTGGCTGTCATAGTTTTGGGTATGTTCACGAGCTGAGAAGTTGATTTGCATACACTTTCGTCCCTGTCTAGGTTACATCTTCAGTGCTGTAGAGTGTCCTGTGAAGCGCAGCTGTACTCTCTTCTGGAATTTATTTGGTTCCTTTCCTGCTGGTTGTTGTACTGGTGGTTCCAGCTGTTTGTTGTACTGACCGGTATATTGGGTCTAGGTCTATGTGCTTGTTGATGGAGTTCGTGGATAAGTACCATGTTTCTACAAATTCTTTAGCTGTCTTCAGTTTGGCTTATCCTGTGATGGCTGTGCTGTCCTAGTCGAATTTGCAATCCATGTAATCTGCGCGTGGCTATTCGGTACAGCGGGACCAGGGTGTTTAGTGGCGAGTTGGTGTTCGTGGATGCAGATTGCTAGTTATCTGCCTGTTTGTCCTATATAGTGTTTCGTGCAGTCTTTGCATGAAATTTTGTAAATTATGTTAGTCTTGTACATGATGGGTATTGGGTCTTTTGTCCTGGTGAGTCGTCATCTGAGCGTGGCAGTAGGTTATTGAGTTGTCATGAATCCCAGTGGTCAGACAAGTTTGGTTGTCAGTTCCAAGACGTGTTTTATGTAAGGTAGCGTTGCTAATGAGTTAGGTGGAGGCATGTTCTCGTCACTTTTTGTCTGTTAGGCATCTGTGGATGGAGTTGCGGAGTATCTGTTCTTGGCGAATACTCTGGAGGTGTTTTTCTTTCCTTCGTAGGTCGGGAGTGCTGCAGTGTGTTGTAGCCCTTTTGAACAGGATCCTAATACAGCTCCTTTTGTGTGTTCGGGTGGTTGCTGTTGTTGTGCAGGACATGGTTGGTGTGTGTGCGTGGCTTTCCTGTAGTGCATTCCCTATGCCAATTTGGTTGTGATTCAGATATTAATGCAGAAATTGTTACCTTTTTGCAGTTTTGCTTTCTAGTTTAGTGTCTCACTTCTTGTTGTCCCTCAGCAGTTCTTTCCTAGTTCTACCTAATAGAAAATGTCAGCATTGTCATAGCCAGTCTGCTCAGTGTTTTTTCGTATTTTCTAACATTTTTAAATATGGATCTGCATGATTTGCCAGCAGTTTGTTTTTAGTCACCACTGTTCTTTGTGTTCCACTGTTACCTGTTTTCAACTGAAGATGGCAGTATTTATTTAGATTTGTGTTGTCCTTTCTTAAAATTGATTTTTAAGTAGATTTGAGGCAAATGACAAATCTGTCTTTTTATGAATAAACACTTCCTGGATTTTAGTGCAGAAATTAATCACATAATTTGAACTAAAGTGTATACCTGTAATGGGTTCAAACAAAAGACAGTTCCTCAGTAAAGGTCATTGCAATAACTTTGTTTAAAACATCATCAGAAGGGAGATTGCAAATGATACTTGTCTTTAAGATGAGAATGTAAATATGGCCTTGCAATCGAACTGCTGCACAAGAGTTTGTAAGAAGGAGCTTGAAATTGCTGTTCAAATTCACTGATGAAGTGTGTTTTTATTTCCCTTCCTATTTGAAATTAATAATCATGGTTCTGTTGGAAGTGTGGTAAATGGAAACTCGGGACAGAATTTAACAGGCCTCAATTGAGCAAGTTTGAGACCTCACTCGGGGTGGGGCTGGTAAAATTACTTGGGTATCCTTCCGAATACCCAATCCTGACTTGTTTACAGCTTTCCCGGGTGAAGGTGAGATGCAAAGCAGCCCATCTGCCTTTATCTCTGCCCCAATTGGTACCTCTGACTAAATAATGGTTGCGTCCAGTCCGCCCTTAATTTTGAGCAATTATGGCAAAGGCTGGCAGGTTACCAACCTGGGATGTGAAAGACATGGGGAGGTGTTTGTGGTTGTGCCTTTTTTGAAAAAAAAATCAGAGATGTGGGCTAGGCAGTTGTTAACTCTGTGTGCATCTGCATTATTCTATAGACTGGATTAGTTATGTTTAGAATTGTGTTCATTCTGCAGAGTCTGTTAAAATCCCTATGTATAAAATGTCACTAAAACTGAAGTAGCCAGGTTTCTTATAATCAAATTGGAAATGAACACCAGTTAGGTATTTAATAGCATTGAATCACCTTGCTACTTTCCCCTACTGTGATTACCCAGTATTTCATTATTGAACAAGGCTTGAAAGTTGAAATATCCGTGGCATGATTGCATGCAAAGAAAAATATCTTCATTTCAGGCCTACATTTATTTCAGATGAAGCTATCAAAATGGGATTACTTGATTGTTAATCTCATTGTTGTTTGTGGATCTTGCTCAATGCTGATTGGTTGGTTGGTTGGTTGGTTGGTTGGTTATATTTGCCTACATAACAAATGACTACACATGTGACTGTCACCTAAGTCACTTTAGAATATTCTAAGAATGTAAATGGTGACGTACAGATGCAAGTTATTTACCTCATATACAGTTTTTATTGCAAGATGGCTCATTTCACAATCATTTACTCTAGAGAAATTGCCTGCAAGTATCGCTGAATCTTTGAAGTGATTCAATTTCCTGTTAGACTGGCATTATTACCTTGCTATTAATTTTGACACTAAACCATGATTAATTGTCTTAGTCTTAGTGAAACTGTGAATATTAGTTTAAATTATGATTTCATTTAACATTTTGTATTGACTTCATACCTCTGATTTCTCTCGATGTCTAAAATCTGTTCACGTTGATCAATATTTCATTTGGCTAACGCATCAATTTTAGAAATGCTAGACTCTATTAATCACTCGTCTGTCTCAATGTTGCAGGTACCAGGTGCGTGCTCCTACATTCTTCCAGAAGTGCCGTGATCAAAATTGGTACATCAGCCAACTCGAGGTGGCTCAGACAGGTTACATTCAGCAAGTCAACAATCTCAAAGAGGTCAGTATCTATAATCAATCTTCACACTCCAGTCAAATAGGAATTTAAACGATACAGGTTGACATTTTGATTGTATCAAACCTCGATGACTAACATTTTTCCTGCATATATTATACACCACCTCCTTATTTAGCTGCTTTCACAGTCCTCGGAAGCATTCAAATAATAGCCAGCTCCCTGAGTCATTGGTCACAGCACAGAGTAGCTATCATTGTTGATATCAGTATTTTCTCACCTGTCTTCTAATGTACTTTGTTTCTTTTGACATTGTAGCAATTTTTGGGGAAAAAAAGGTTACAAATGATTTCATGTAATAGCCTGTATTTTAAAAAAAAATTTAAGTTCAAATGTGGTTTTATAAGGATTTTAAATGACACTTGTTTTATTCGCAGTGTTTTACTTGCATTACAATTTCTTTTGACATTTTGCACCAGCTATGTTTTCCTCAACCTGAAGGAAACAAAGCTGTTAGTTAATTGTTTTTTTTCTGGACGGAAGTGATGGGACATTTTTGCGGTAAGAGGGAATATAATGGCATCTGTCATTAGTTAGATTTACTTTTACATTCTTGGATTTTAAAATGATTCAATATGACATATTGCTGGAAGCATGAGCTAATAATGATGCAGTGAGACAAATAGTGCATCTGAGTGAACAGGACTAGCAGCTGTACATACTCACCAATCTGATTTAAAGAATTATGAAATTACCAGTTGAGGAATGAGAAGGAAAATATAACTGAGTTGGTGAAATTAACATGAAATTGGATACAAAAGGAGAAGTGGAGATAGGGAAAGAACAATTGAATAAGATGGAAGAAAAATGTCTCAGCAAGATGGCAGCGATTCATTAGAACTGCCATGGACAGCTCTGCCTAACACCCAAGGCATATTGGTGTTTTTTGCCATCCCTGGCTAACTCCTATGAGAGAGTTGTTCCTTTAATGCCTTGGGAACACACATTAATATTTGGGAGTGGGAAGGAGAGTTGAAGTGTTCAGCCACGGGGCGGTAGAATTGGTGTGTGCAGGTGTCCCAGAGATGTTCTCTGAAATGATCCACAAGTAGGCATCCGGTCTCCCCGATGTAGAGGAGACCACACCAGATACAACGGATGCATTCAATGACATTGGGAGAGGTGCAGGTGAATTTTTAGAATTACCTAGACTACATCATCTCCTACCCTATCTCCTATAAAAACACCATCCCTTATTCCCAATTCCTCTGCATCTGTTTCCAGGATGACCAATTCGACCTCAAAGTCCCAGATGGCTGCCTCCTTCCATGATCGTAACGTTCCTTTGCACATGGTTGACAATGCCCTCCACTTCACACACCACCAATCCTCACCGTACACTCTACCAACCTCTGCATACAACGCACCATCCTCTGTCACTTCCACCACCTCCAAATGGACCCCACCCCAGAGACATATTTCCCTCCCCATTCCTATCAGCATTCCAAAAAGACCATTCCCTCAATGACTCCCTCATCAGGTCCACAACCCCCACTAGCCCACACCACGCTTTTGGCACCTTTCCCTTCCAACGCAGGAATTGCAAAACCTGCACCCACACCACTC
The DNA here is from genome assembly GCF_020745735.1 of Hemiscyllium ocellatum. Taxonomy (NCBI): domain Eukaryota; kingdom Metazoa; phylum Chordata; class Chondrichthyes; order Orectolobiformes; family Hemiscylliidae; genus Hemiscyllium; species Hemiscyllium ocellatum. The sequence goes on along the minus strand of NC_083431.1, from coordinate 8,819,156 downwards.
CCCTCACCTCCATCCAAGGTCCCAAGGGAGCTTTCCACATCTGTCAGAAATTCACCTGCACCTCTTCCAATGTCATCTACTGCACTCAGTGTGGTCTCCTCTACATCCTTCTTGCAGATTGTTCCAGAGAACATCTGGGACACCCGCACCCACCAACCCCACTGCCCCGTGGCCGAACGTTTCAACTCCCCCTCTCACTCCGTCGAGGACATGCAGGTCCTGGACCACTTCCACTGCCAAACCGTTACCACAGAATGCCTCATGTTCCATCTTGGGACCTTGCAGCCACATGGAATGAATGTAGATTTCAACAGCTTCCTTATTCCTCACCCCCCTCCCCTGACTTTTCCCCATCTCCTTCTCCCTCGCCTACATCCATCTATTGCTTTCCCAGCTACGTCCCCCAACCCCACCCCCTCCCATTTATTTCTCAGCCCCAATCCACAAGCCTCGTTCCTAATGAAGGGCTTATGCCCGAAACATCGATTCTCCTGCTCCATGGTTGTTCCTTACCCAGCTGTGCTTTTCCAGCACCACGCTATCGACTTTGTCTTCTCTTGGGTTGTAAAATTGGGAACAGAGCTATTTCTGATCACGCAGCGGTATATTTGGATTTTTTGCCTATCAGCTCCGGCATGGCTAGTAATCAAGGCCTTGCAAAATGTGCAGCCTCAGCAGCTTTCAGCCGCATCTCAAGTAGATGCTGCTGTTCCCCCTTCTGTCATTTCCGGCTAGCCGAATACGTAATAGCTAATCCCCTAGCAAAGGCCTTAGCAGTCTCCCATAGCATAGATTGACTACTAGCCATGCCGGAGTTGATGGTCAAAAACTTGTGAAACTCCCTCAAAAAGTATTCTACAAATTTGGAATCCTTGAGGAAAGGATCCAGTTGGCAGTGCCGTGAATCTAACCCCTCACTCTTGGCCTTCCTGTCCAAATATACCGCTACATGATCAGAAATAGCTATGTTCCCAATTTTACAACCCATAATTGAATCCAGAAGGGTCAAGGGAGCCAGAAAAAGATTAATCCTCGAGTGACATTTATGTGGGATTGAAAAAAGGTGAAGTCCCTGCCAATAAGGTGAAGATATCTCCAAATGTTCACCAACCCAACTCCTTGCATAAGTCAGTCATTTGCTTGGCCTGCAAAGAAATAGTTGGGGGCCCACTAGGCATCCTGCCCCACTGTTGGATCCAAAAGACAGTTGAAATCCCCCGTTATAATAATGTGCCATGTTCCAAAGGCACTCAGCTTAGAGAAGGCTGTAATCAAAAATTTGAGGTGATGCACCGGGGGGCAATAGACATTTAAAATGCCAAATTCCTCCCCATATATCAGGGCCTGAAGTATCACAAACCACTCTTGCTCATCTTTCAGTTGCTCGAATAGTGTGAACAGAAGATTTTTCTGGATAAGTATAGCCACTTCCCTACTTTTAGTAGGAAAGGATGAAAATAATACCTGGTCATAGCCTCCCTGTTGTAACTTCATGTGTTGCCTATCATCAAGATGGGTTTCATGCAACAGGGAGATACCAACCTTTCCCTCTAACAGGCGAATGACTTCCCTTGATGTTCCAGGTGCACCATTAACAAGACACCTAGCCATATTCCCTTTCAGAGACCCTTGAATACCTGGGAGGGAGAACACTGCTTGCAATGCGCCGAACACCAGTAAATGGAGACTCACAATGCCGTAAGATTGTGTATACAAAAACTATTCTAACATATCACTCTGAAATGCATGAATGCCTACCCCCATCTTTGAGAGAAACTAACATTTCCCTCATTCTTAAGAAGGGGGAGGTTTCTGAGGATTATTTTAGATTAGACTTAGATTAGACTTACAGTGTGGAAACAGGCCCTTCGGCCCAACAAGTCCACACCGACCCGCCGAAGCGCAACCCACCCATACCCCTACATTTATCCCTTACCTAACACTACGGGCAATTTAGCTTGGCCAATTTACCTGACCCGCACATCTTTGGACTGTGGGAGGAAACCGGAGCACCCGGAGGAAACCCACGCAGACACGGGGAGAACGTGCAAACTCCACACAGTCAGTCGCCTGAGTCGGGAATTGAACCCGGGTCTACAGGCGCTGTGAGGCAGCAGTGCTAACCACTGTGCCACCGTGCCGCCCACAGGACTCAGGATTATGTCTCATACAGGCCCATATCTCTATTAAATTCAGATGTTGAGGTTCTGTCTAAGATTTTGGCGCTAAGATTAGAGAGGTGTTGTCCTATATTGTCAAAGAGAACCAGACAAGTTTTTTTAAGGGGCGGAAGGTCCTCTAATAATATTAGAAGGTTGCTGAATATGATCCTGGTATGTCAGCAACAATCTCCAGGGGTTGTTAATTTCCTTAGATGCAGAGAAAGCATTTGACTGGGTGGAATGGCTGTATCTCTTTTATGTCTTGGAACGATTTGGGCTGGGTAGGGTCTTTGCTGGATGGGTGGAGGTTTTATATCGCCACCCTCTGGCCACGGTCATCGCCAACTGGGCAAAGTCTGGGAACTTTAGGATTGGCATTGGTAGGCGTCAAGGCTGCTCTCTCTCACCATTGTTGTTTACGTTGGTGATAAGAGTCACTGGCAGAGGCCATTCATCAGAACGCCCACATAACCGCTCCGGAAGAGGGATCGTGGGCACACAAGATTACAGTATATGCAGATAATGACCTTCTGTTTTTATCGGACCCGATGACCTCCGGACCCCATTTGATGCAATGTATTAATTCATTTGGGGCTTTTTCAGGATATAAGATCAATTTTGCAAAGTTGGAGGCTATGCCTTTGGGGGATCTTAAGGAAGTGCCAGAGGTTGAAGGTGACCCTAGGTTCCGCTTTAAATGGTCATGGGTGGGTTTCCGATACCTAGGTACTTTTTATTAACCCCGTGTTTGATTGATTTTTTTTTGGACTAACTTTGTTCATCTGCTCGACAATATTAGGTGGGATCTCCAGAGGTGGGAGGCTCTTCCAATTTTGTGATTGGGCTGAATAACCCTTTTTAGATGAATGTCCTCACTCATTTGCTTTATCCCATGCGTATGCTCCCTATAATGTTTCCCAGGTCAACCCTGCAGAAACTTATGGATTGGTTTGGTTCTTTCATTTGGCATCATAGCGGCCCCTCATCAAACTTAGTAAATTGCACTTGCCTCAAGGAGAGGGAGGAGTTGATTTCCCAGACATCAGGAGGTATTAGTTGAGTCCCCTGCTGTCCTTTATGTGCGATTGGGTAGGTAATGATCCAAGCTTAGTATGGCTGAATATTGAGGCCTCCCAGGCAAAGTGCCCTCTTATTAACCTCTTGCTCATGGATAAGTTGAGGACAGTTATGGACCACTGCTGGAACCCCATTGCTATTGGTACAGTCAAGGCATGAAGGGCAATGCATCAGAGTGAGGGTTGTTTATCCAAGACTTGGCCACTTACACCTATAGTTGGTATGCCGGGGTTCCGACCAGGAATGATGGACTCAGGGTTAGCGAGAGGAGTTTCTAGTTTGGGAGACTTGTTTGAGGAGGAGGTTATGATGTCTTTTGAGCAATTGAGCTGCAAATATGGGCTGCCCAGTAGAGATCTTTTCCATTCTTTTCAGGTTAGGGATTTCATTTAGAAGAAGATTACGCTTCTCACTAAGCCTTTTAATCCCGATACAGAGAAGTTGTTGCTAAGTGCCGCAAGCACCCTTTTGGTTAGTGCCTTCTATCGCCTACTGGTTGGTAGGGCCTGATAGGATATCCATGATATTTAACCAGGATAGAGACACAGAGGTACCGCATGGAAACAGACCCTTCAGTACAACCCGTCCATGCCAACCAGTTATCCCAACCCAATCTACTCCACCTGCCAGCACCCGGCCCATATCCCTCCAAACCCTTCCTATTCATATACCCATCCAAATGCCTTTTAAAGGTTGCAATTGTACAAGCCTCCATCACTTCCTTTGACAGCTCATTCCATACAAGCAACACCCTCTGCATGAAAACGTTGTCCCTTAGGTCCCTTTTATATCTCTCCCCTCTCACCCTAAACCTATGCCCTCTAATTCTGCACTCCCCCAACCCAGGGAAAAAACTTTGTCTATTTATCCTATCCATGCCCCTCATAATCCTGGAAACCTCTATAAGGTCACCCCTCTACCTGCGACTCCACTTTCAAAGAGCTATGAACCTGCACTCCAAGGTCTCTTTGTTCAGCAATACTCCCTAGGACCTTACCATTAAGTGTATAAGTCCTGCAAAGATTTGCTTTCCCAAAATGCAGCACCTCGCATTTTTTTCTGAATTAAACTCCATCTGCCACTGCTCAGCCCATTGGCCCATCTGGTCAAGATCCTGTTGTAATCTGAGGTAATCTTCTTCACTGTCCACTACCCCTCCAATTTTGGTGTCATCTGCAAACTTATTAACTATACCTCTTATGCTCACATCCAAATTATTTATATAAATGACGATGCTGAGCCTTGGGCCCTGGAAGGGGGCTTCCTGAGTTAATACATGTATATATAAACACTCCTGGTTTTTTTTTTGTTTAGGAGCTCTGTGCCAAGCATTGTTATTTTGTTTATATTATGCTTTTATGTGTTCATTTGTTTTTTTTTTAGTCACCTTATTTATTGGTGTTGTTTTGTAGAGTGTTTGGTTTTGTTTTATAAGGTAAGTTAGTAGTTAGTAGACAGTAGTTGTATTATAATTTGTGATTTTCTTTTTATTCTACTGGTATTTGTCATATTTTCCATAACTTTACATTTTTGTAAAGTCAAAAAAATCTTTTTTTCTTTGCTAATAAATATGCTTACAAAACAAAGATGGAAGAAAAATAACCAAAGCAAAAAAAATACAGGAAGTTCCCTCTTAAAGTTGTGACTGCATTCCTGAAAATCACAACTTTGATTCTATAGGAGCTCATGTCACTTGATTATGACATGAGTTGGCTTCCCTTGAGCCAGCCTTATTGGAGAAAAATATTGAAGCGTATACCCTAAGTTGAAGTACTTTTCATTGTTAAATTTCTACATTGATAAATAATTTTTTTTTTTGTTTTCAAGTTGATTTTATTATCCAAGAAAAATATTGTTTACTTCTTGCCACCTTCCGATCCTGCTTCACGTTTCATGACCCATTGCCTTCCTGAACTTCGAGAATGCAGTTTTAGTCAATGCTGCCAGAGGTCTGTACCAGGGCACCTTTACTCCTCAAGTTCCAGACTGCCTGCTTGAGCCACATTGTAGCTGCTGTCTGACAGCATCTTTTTGAGGGGCTGGAGCATCCCTTCTAGCTGACTGCCTCTATCTAAAAGTTTGAATCATAAGGTAACTGCAAACAGTAAATAATTTAAACACTGATTTTGCCCCATTTGATACTGGTATACTTAACAGATCAATTAGAAACTTGTCTCCACTTTTTATAGTGAAAGCATGAAACCATTTTAAAGTCAACAAGACTGGTAGTGAGGAAACTTTCGGTGATTTGGATATTTTTACACTAATTTCTCCGGTTACGAAGTTGGCCTTTAATAAATTTGAAAGCATAATCAGGAACCCTTTTTATCAGTGCATGAGTGATATCAGTTGATCAATCAAGTAGTGAAAATTCAAGTTGTCTTCTTTCCACACCACCACCCTGCTGCCATTCCTGTCCTCCCCTCCTTTTCGAATCTCCTTCTTTTCTAACCTCTTGTATTTTGCTGCTCTTTAATTTGAATAAAAGTAAACGTTACGCAAGTGAACAGTTTGGATACTACTATGCCAATCAAAATAACTAGTTTGCTTCGTTTTTTTCCACTTTGCATAGATCTCTCATCCCTCTTTGTGTTAGGGGAGGTGGTGAGGTGTGGAGGAACCTGAAGCATCTGTCTTTGCTTAAGTTCCTCCTTTTCTTGTTCTGTAACTGGTTGCAAGGAAATGAGGAATGATTGGTCCATATTATATTGATAGGTAGGAAAACAAGTGTCTAACCTGCACTTTCATTTCTGCTAGATTGAATAACTGAGATCAGGAGTGCTTCAAGACCTACATTTGCCTTTCTGTGGTACTGCTTTGTGACCCATCAGACTTTTGGAAGCCTTGAGCTACTACATATCACTATTTCTGTAGCTTAATTTTGATAGTATCCTCTTAGCATCGAACTTCATTTTCCCCACTTTAGTTTTAGTTAATTTACTGTATATTTAGTTTCTGAACTCAATTCACAGCTGCTAAACTCTTTGTTTCTTATAAGCTTTTAATTTTAAGTCAACAATGTACCCTGATTGGTTGCTTTGGTACTTGCAAAGTTTTTTTATTCCTTCATGGGATTTATGTTGCTGGCTAGCATCTTTATTGCCTATTTCAGGTTGTCCGTGAAAAGGTGGTGGCAAGCTGCCTTCTTGAACCACTCCACTCCATGTAGGTACATCCACAATGCCATTCGAGAAATCGTTCCAGGATTTTGGCCCAGGAACAGTAAAGAGGGTGACAATGTTGTTCCAAGTAAGGATAGATGTTTTAGAGGGCAATTTGCAGGCAGTTATCTTCTGTACAAAGCACTTTTCAATCCAGGACCTATCAAAAGTTAGTGTTGCAGTATATCTTGTATTTGATGCACACAGCATCAGTCTTAGGGGGATTGAAACTTGAAGGTGCCAGATGGGGTGCCAGTCAAACAAGCTGCTTTGTCCTGGCTGATGATGAGTTTCTTGAGTGTTGGGCTAAAGTAGTTGAAGCAAGTGAGGAGTATTCTATTACACTTCTGACTTGTCCCTTTAGATGGTGAGGACTCAGGCAAATTACTTACTGCAGAATTCCTAGTCTATGACCTGCTCTTATAGCTAGTCCAATTTAGTTTCTGGTCAATGGGAATCCCTAGGAGCTAATAATGATGGAATCAATGATGATAATTGAATGTTAAGGGGAGTGTTTGGGTTCTCTCTTCTTGGCAATTGTCATTTCCTGGCACTCATGTGGTGTGATCAACATAAGCAGCAGTGAAGGAATGGTTTGGTGTCTGAACACCTGAATGTTCTTTTGATGTCAGACCCTTTAGGACATTGCTGTGCCACTGAAACTTGAGGAAAATAGTGCAGGATTTGCTTCTTTATCCGAATATAATTCTTATCGTATTTGAATCTGCTCTAGTGATTGTGGCAGGTGCTGGCACTGGACTGTAGGAGATTATCTAATTATCACTGGCAGGATAGATAACTAGTTCAGTTGAGTGATAGAGAAAGAACAATCGAATGGAGTTGTTTTGGGTTCCCAATACCTCCAAATCTGGTTTGAGATTTTGAGAATTGATTGTAAAATCTGGTTTAACTTGACAGCATCTTGAGGCTGAAGGGACAGTTCCCACAGTTGTGGTGCGTTTGTTTTGGACCTCAGTTGTATCTTGGAAAGCAGATCGAAACAATCTTAAGATGTTTAGTTGTCACACGAGAAACTAGATTTACAAACATTAGAATATTTTGGTCCTTGCTTTTTAGAATAAGTTTGCTGTAATGGCTTATTGAGTAGATATTTTTAGTTGGCCTATTCAGTTATATTTTGACACATGTCAAAGCAAGTAGGACCTGAACCCTAACCATTTCGCTCTGATAAAAAGACAGTATTACAAGAGCTCCTCCTGGTTTATTGAGTTGACTTGATCAAATGATGCAACATCTTCATGACTGGCAGGTTAATAGAATTTGCCCTAAGATAATAGCACTTGAAGTGGGAAAAGAGAAAGCGTTGCAGTTTGACAGTGTGTGAGCAGCTCTTACCTCTGGAATATTTCGGAAATGTCGGCATTTCTCACTTTACACTGCAAAAACAAAAAGTTACTGTGACCTATTTTGTAGACTTGAAATGATTAAACTCTAGGCATTTCTAATGAAACTTTTCTCAGGTTAAGTAATTCTGCCAATCAATGCTGAATGAAGGAAGCAAACTCCAGATTAACTGCTTCCTTGTCCTCTTGTTGTAATCTTTGGTCTGTTGCAAAGAAAATCTTAACTATGATGAAATCCCCTTTCTTAAAAGATAAAAATGGGTTGCATGTAAGTTTTGTGTGTATTTAAAAGTAGCAATACTTGACAATTTTGACCCTAATTACTACTTGAATTCTAGACAACATCAATGATAAAAAGGCTTTTTTTTATTGCTAAATGTTGGGGATTTTCTCCTGGATTGCAGAGGACAGTTTCTTCAATATAAATTCATGTAGTATAACTTTGAGAGAACCCTTTCCATCATGATATTTAATCCTATTTGTTCATGGATTAGCATCCTATAAGTAGACACCTCTTATTCATCTGCTTAATAAGATCGATAAAACACTTGGGTTAATAATATCTAGGTGAGTTTGAATATGAAGTCTGCTTTATTGGAGATTAAAGTTGTGACCTTTATTTTATTATGGTGATATAATAGACCCAGTTTCTGTATGGTATCATTGAGGAATGAATGAGCTGACTTCATTAGCTTGATTAGAGTTCTAGCTTTCTAAACAAGTACAGTAACAGAGTTTGCTGGAAAAGCTCAGCAGGTCTGCAGCATCTGTCATCTTCCGAGTTCTGAAGTAGGGTCACTGGACACGAAGCATTAACTCGGCTGCCTCTCCACAGATGCTGCCAATCCCAGCATGGGGGTGGCACTGCTGCCTCACCAGGTCTGGGGACCCAGATTTGATTCCTCCCTCAGGCGATTCTGTGTAGAGTTTGCACATTCTCCCCGTGTCTGCTGGTTTCCTCTGGGTTGTTCCAGTTTCCTCCCTCAGTCCAAAGATGTGCAAATCAAGTGGATTACTCGTGGGAAATGTGGGGTTGTAGAAGAGGGGTGTGGGTCGATGTGGACTTAATGGGCCGAATAGCCTGCTTTCTCACTGGAAGGATTCTATAATTCTATGAGAATCTGCTGAGTTTTTTGCAGAAATTTCAGTTTTTGTTTTCCAGCATCCATAGTTATTTTGTTTTTTTTACCCCAAGTACATGAATTGTGGTGTTCCTTTTAATGTTCTTTAGTACAGCTCTATGTAAAATAAAAATCTTAACATTTGAAAGAAATCATCCCAAGGTAACACCATTTGTGTATTTAATTGAGAAAGGAAAGCACCTGTTAATTCATTCTGTGTTTTGAAAAATTTTGGTCTTTAAAAACATTTCTTCTTGTCTTTATCTTCTTCCCTGTCCATACCCTATACTCTTCAGCGATTGGCCATTGAACTTTCACGTAACAGGACAGCACAAAGTTTATCGCCACCCGACACACGCTTGAGTCCACAAACTAATGATTGCTTAGACACAAGGACAAAAAAGCTTGTTCATAATGAAGATTTACCAGCAGAGGGAGCATGTTCGGTACTGCCAAACAACCAGGTGAAAGTGGAGGATGAAGAGGACAAGACCGTGCAGGATGACTCCAATGTAAATGGTTTTATTACAAGTACAGCCTTGTTCTACTTTTCATATCTGTTTTAAAAATAGTGTGTAGAACCTTTCAATCTTAAGTTTTTATTTGTAAAACTTTAAACAGAACTTCAAGAAAATATATTGTGACCTCTTCAAAATCCTAAAAATCTCAAACATTGCATGCCATTTGCTTCCAGAAGAGTAAGTGTAATTGCCTTAGTCATTTGTGCTGCATCTATTGCATAACTTGCCAATTCTACATTTCTGCACATTTTTAGGGCATTGAGAATCTGGCCCATGTATTTTCCTTTTTTTAATTGTATGGCAAGTAAGCCTTTGTATTATTTTTAAATAGATGAAATGTGCATAGCTGCAGTAGCTCCTTTTAGGCAGTGTATCAGCTGGTTGGTGACATACTTCTGCTCCGCTGCAGTCGGTTTGGAGATGATTGACTGAATCAGTTTCATGACCTGCAGACTCTGCCACATGTAGGGCAAGTAGTGCTCAGATGGTTGGATAGGCAGGTTATTTGGAACTTCATGTTATCCCTCAGGCACCACTTCATCTCTGTGTGTTGCTCTTGAAATCTTTCTCTGGTGCCTTCCTGAATTAATTTTGAACAGCCCCAAACTTGAGTTGGTAGGAATGTTTGATCTCTTCAGAGTTGCTTTGAGCACGACCCTGAATAATTTGCCCTGTTTTTACCATGTCAGAATTCCCTACTGGAAGTTATTTTGGGAGTTTGGTTTTGGGAATATGAACATTATATCCCACTTGCATGTTCGTTTGAGAGAGGTGGGCCCACCTTTCTTGCCACTGGACTTGAGAGTGGGAGGAAGGGGATTTGTGATGGTGCTACTTCTCTAGAGCTTTGGGGATCCCATTTGTAGTTGTCCAAGTCTCCAAAACATGGAGGTACATTGAATTGTTACTGTCCAGAAAACCATGACCTTAGTCTTATGTTTGAGATGCTGATCTTTGAATATTCTGTTTCTCAGTCAGCTGACATCAATTTGGCACATTAAAGGCAATGGTGAATTTTGATACTATGATTGTCTTCCAGGGCATGGAAGGTGGTCCATGTTTCCCAGGACCTTCTCATTGATCTGGATTAATGGAGGAGGGATTGTGGGGGGGACATGGCTGGAAGAAAATTTAGTGTTGGGTGTATTTAGTGAGAGAGGCCTTTTGTTAGTTTTTATGCTTCTGGTATTCTAACAACAGAACATTAATAGGTTTGCTTTCAGGGCACTATGCACCTTCAAAATAATGACGCCCCCTTGAGTTTGGAGTGTCGTGGTTCAGTTAATCATGTGTAACAGTTCACTTCTGTTCTCAAGTTCTTTAAGCTTTGCTTTCTCTTCTGCTTAAAAAACTTACTTGGTTCCACAACTAGTGATTGTAGGTGATGTAGGACTGACCATTAAATGGGGTTATTTTGGAGGAATGTCCTGCTCAGACAACCCACCACAATGGAATTCATCCATACACCCTACTTGTCATGAGACCCTTTTTCTGATGAGTGATTGTGAATATCATTTTTGTTGCTGTGCACATTCCAAAACGTAAGTTGTGTCCCTACATTTAGTGTAAAAAATGAGGTCTGCAGTTGCTGGAGATCACAGCTGAAAATGTGTTGCTGGTTAAAGTACAGCAGGTTAGGCAGCATCAGCTTTAACCAGCAACACATTTTCAGCTGTGATCTCCAGCATCTGCAGACCTCATTTTTTACCCGAAGAATTTCCTATTCCTTGGATGCTGCCTAACCTGCTGTGCTTTAACCAGCAACACATTTTCAGCTCCCTACAGTTAGTGAAACATTAGATATGTAGTTGAAATGTTAATTCCTTTTCTAAGTGCTTTCACTTAATGTAACATTTTTCTTTGTTTAGCATGATCTGTCTGATGGTGATTTGGACATCGAATGCCTCACTGTGGATGATGAATTGATCCAACTTGATGGCAGCAGTTCATCTGCTAGTTCCACAGCAACCAGTAATACAGAGGAAAATGACATTGATGAGGAGACTATGTTAGTATTGTCGTGCAATCTCCTACTTATCTATTTTATGTCTACTAACGCTATTTATGCTCAATGTACGTTTCAAATTTTAAAAATCATAAATCAAAGTCTCCTTTACTTAAATTAATCAGGCATCCATTAGCTGTAACACACGCAAATTCAACTGATTCCATTTCATTGTCCTTTATATTCCTGCAATTTTTTTCTCCCTCAGTATTTATTCACTTCCCTCTCAAAATTTGCTACAGAACCAGCTTCCACCATTCTCTTACTGTTTTCCAATTCCTAACCAGTCATTACTTAAATCAGAGTTCTTTTTCCCCTTCTTCAAGAAGGGCTCATGCCCGAAACGTCGATTCTCCTGCTCTTTGGATGCTGCCTGACCTGCGGCGCTTTTCCAGCAACACATTTTCAGCTCTGATCTCCAGCATCTGCAGTCCTCACTTTCTCCTCCATTCCTAACTTATGGCTTGTCGATGCTAGACAGGTTTTGGAGAGACAGGAGATGAGTCACTTGCTGCAAGGTCCCTAGACTCTGACTTACTTTTCTAGCCACAGTGACTATTATGGTTTGTGTGACTGGGCAAGTTCAGTTTCTGGTCAGTGGTAATGCCCAGGATGATAACTATAAATTCTTCTTTCTTGAAACCATGTTAGTAAATCTCCTCTAACCTCTTGAGTTTGTTTCAGAGCACAATACCTAGAATTAAGTACAATGTTCAAACTGGAAATGAGCTAATATGTTGCACAAGTTCATTATAACTTGCTTTTGGCCAGAGTTCTTGTTCCTAATTTAATACGCAGGAACATTACTGGAGAGATTTGGACCCTTCTTTGATGCTTCTTCTGCAGTACAAAGACACACCTTTGTGGTACTTAGACAAGGTGCTTGACAGCTACTACACCTCTCAAATTCACACACTGCTTGAACCAATCCTTTGAGCAGACTAGTTGAAAATTCTCCTCTAGGTCATCAGAGTGGTGATCCTGTACTGTGTTCCTGATCTCTGAAGTGCTGCCGTTGATTTACTTCGAAGAGAAATGAATGATGGGAAACTCTTGCTCAAACATACGCTACACATTCTGGTGACCAAGTTAAGTAGCAGTCATCCTTCTTGGCAAGAATAAATTTTTATGAAAATTATTTTGGTTTTGTTAAATTTACGAGCTGGCAGAGAAGATTCCAAACATAGCCATTGTCACATGCTGACATTATAGTATCTAAAATATTGGATCACGTAGTGGTTACTAAGATAAATATTTCTTAAGAACATTTAACCTGAAATTTGCAAAAATGGCTTCTGAGGAAACCTTTTTACATATTTTGATCATAGATGTGCCTTGGTCCTCTGGTCCTCTTCCTGCAGGTTATAAGACTAAGGGATCTTACTTTTAAGATGGAGATGGGGTGAATTTTTTTTCCTGATGGTCATTAGCATGTGGAATTCTCCAACAGTGGAGGCTAAGTTATTGAATTTATTCAAGGCTGTTTGGACAGACCTTTGGTTGATGGGCGAGACTAGGGCTCTGGAGGGTGGGGTCAGACAAGAAGATGAAGTTCACATCACAACCACAGCACCTATTATCTTACAAATAATGGAATGGGCTCAAATGTCAAATGGTCTATTCCTGTTTCTAGGTCGTGTTATCCTGTATTGAATTAAGCTCAAATAATAGCCAAAAGCTCCCAAAATTTATCCCGGTTGAATTAGCTTTTTAAGCTTTATTTTTTTCAGGTCTGGAGAGAATGATGTTGAATACAGCAACAACATGGATCTGGAGGAAGGAGAGTTGGATGATTCGGCTGGAGCTTCCGGTAAGTCTGTGATTGAGGAAATTTGGAATACCTTGTGTTTTGGTTGGAGGTGGGGATCAATTATTCTTTGCCATTGAGTATCTGACTTCATTAAGTATCATTCCCCATTCTCCCATTTTAAAGTTCAGCACGGTGGAAAATAATCCTATTGGCAATGAAGCATCAATTATTTTTCATCAAGTCGACCAAGGTTTATATTCGAGATGAATTAGACATACAGTCCACAGAAATGGAGTGAACCATTTTGCTTGTCAAACTTGTTCAGCAATTTGGTTAAATCATGTCTGATATTATTAATCTGCCTTGGTTCTTTTGGTCTCGATATTCTTGCTTGTGAGAAATGTTATCAGTCTCCAGTACTAAACTTTTCTGTTGACCACCTGTTAATTGTAACTGTTATTTTGCTGAGCTCTTTGGTGCAAATAACAAATGAGAAAGGAATACAGGTGGGAATGCCCAAATAAGAATTTTGTCCCAACAATAATTTTGATTTTCTTTGTCACAGGAGGGCTGAGCAACCGTAGCAAGTCCTCAAGAAGGGGCATGGGCAGTCTAGCATCTGCAGCCAGCAGCAGTCTACTCGACATTGACCCAGTTATTCTCATACAGCTATTGGACCTGAAGGACCGGAGTAGTATGGAAAACTTGTGGGGCCTTCAACCACGCCCACCAGCTTCCCTCCTGCACTCTGCAGGTATCATGCTCAATCTGTAATTTATAATGTAATGCAGTGTGTGCAATACTTGAGACATTTCAGTTAAAACTCTGAAATTAGGGGCCATAAATACAAGATAGTCAACAATAAATCCAGTTGGGAAATTCAATTGGAGCTTTTTTTCTGCTTGAAAATGGTCAGAATTTGGAACAGTAACTCATGTGGATAAATTCATACAGGAGAAAGGAATGAAAGGTTTTGCTGATGGGATTAGGTGAAGTTGGGAGGGAGAAGGATTGGGAGAAGCATTCACATAGAAAGCATTTGTTGAAACATCTGTGTCTTTGCTGTCAATTCAGAGTTATACTAAATTCCAAAACATGGTCCCACCTCAAGCCCAGAACTGAGGAGTTCAGCTACTTAAACGTCATGGAGAACTTCTCAATGCCATGTGAAGGTTTATATGTGAAAAAAATTCTGCACTTGTGGTGTTTGACAGAAGCTGTAGTATTTGGCCCAAAGCCAAATCTTCTGAGGTTCTTGACATCTGATGATGTAGTTGTTGTATAAGAAATGCATCACTGATACAATTTAAATTTCCTAAAGGTTTGGCAATGATTAGTAAAGTCTGATTATTTTTTCATTGCCTTTGTCTTCAAAGTACCTGTATTGCTTTGTACATGGGGTGATTGTATGGCAGACTGCAGCATGGATTTGTAAACTTTAGATTACTGCGTGCAACTCTTGCTATAGCTCCTTTGAACCAATTGTTCCCTCTCTAATTTGAGCATGTTATTCCATCTAGCTGCTTAGAGTCCATGGTTCAGATAGTACAATATTCCTTCATGACTCTAAGCAACTCTTTGGCTCTCCCTTCATCTACGGGACCAGGCAAAGAGAATACTTCAACAATGCTCCTAAAAAAGCTTGGACTGTCTGTGGTAAAAAGCATTACAGGCAATCCCTGGGATACAAACTGGTTCTGTTCTGGAGTCCATTCACAAGTCAAAGCAAGGCAGGACAACATAAAGCTGTTCGTAAGTACAGGAGATGTTCGTGTGTTGGGTCTTTAAAGTTACGCCCCTCTATGGGATTGCATTCGTAAATCAGGGATCCATTGTATGTAAAATGTTACAGCACAATAAGAAGCTATTCAATACACCTGGTTAATCCTCTATTCCTTTCTGTCTCATGTAATTGCCTATCTTTCCCTTACATGCACCTTTACTATTAACATGTCTACTTCTATTACTATCAAATCCTTTCAAAATTTCAAAGATATTCATTTGGTAAAACCTCAGCTGTTTCCTTTAGAGAGAATGGAGCCATTGCCTGTTCAAGTACTCCTGATAGTCACGTATGTATAGATTATAAACTCGGTACCAGAGAGTTCCCCGTTGATACTTTGGATCCCAACTTTCTGGGATAATGAGCTGAAGATCCACAATGAGACTGTTCAAACTGATCAATTTCTAATTTCTTTTATTATTTCCAAAACACTTAAGTTGTCGTGAGTTGATCCAATGAGTTTCTGAGCCATACTGACCAGTAGTTTGACAGGAGGTGTACCTTTTAGATAAAAAATAGAAAAAAGGTAATCTTGGCTGAAAGGATTCTAACAGAAGTAGTATGCTTTAATGCAGTGGGTCTCCATTTCTACTTTGGTTAAAGGACTCTTTGAAACTGGATTAATCATCACAGACTCCCAAAATTAACTCAGAACTTTTGAGTATTTTTCATTTTGTTTTATTGTTTTCATGGGATGTTGATGGTGTTGGCTAGGTCAACATTTTATTGCTTATTCCTAATTGCCCTTCAGAGGAGGTGCTGATGAGTGCTACTTTAATCTGATGCAATCCATGTAGTATAGGCACACCCACAGTGCTGTATCGAAGTTCCAGGATTTTAAAACCAAAACTGGAAACCGAAGTCGGCTGTTCATCCCTGCAAGCCTGTTCCATCATTCAGTAGGATCATGACTGATATGACTTCCTCTTGTCCGCATGCCTGCATTTTCCCGTAACCTATCTACCTTGCCCTAAAATACATACAAGGGCTCTGCTTCAACAGCTCTCTGTGACAAGGATTCCAAAGACCCCCAACCTTGTAAGAAGAAATTCCTGATCATCTCCGTCTTAGTTTGGCATCCCTTTATTCTGAGACAATGCCCTCCAGGACCAGACTCTCCCATGAGGGGAAACCTTCTCTCAGCGTTTACCCTGTTAAGCCTCTTAAGAATCGTGTATGTTTCAATGAGCTCACCTCCTTCTTCCAAACTTCAGTGAGTAGGGTCCCAACCTGTTTAACCTGTCTTCATAAGATTATCCTTCCATATCAGGGACCATCCTAATTAGCCTTCTCTGAATTGCCTCCTGTGATATCTTGCCTTTAAATAAGGGGACCAGAACTGCTCTCATTATTCCTGACATGGTCACACCAGCACCATGTACAGTTACAGTAAGACTTCACTACATTTATACTCCAAACCCCCTTGAAATAATGGCCAATATTCCATTCAGATTTGATTTTATAGGATTTGTTGTGATTACCAGCTGCACCTGTGTGTTAGCTTTCTATGATTCTTGCACGAGTATCCCCAAGTCTCCTGTGCTGCGGCTTTATGCAGATTCTCTGTTTAAATATACACTTTAAATAATAGTGACAGAACAGCAATTATAGTAACAAGTAAACGTAGTGTGACTTGGACGGGAGCTTACAAGTGATGGTATTCCAAGGCATCTGCTACCTTGGCCTTTATGGTGGTAGCTGTCACAGTTTTGGAGCCCAACACCAACTACTTTTTTGTTCGTGATTTATTAAGCCACCCAATTTGTTTTAAAATAACTTCGCATCCATTTTTCTTTTTACATATTAGCTCAATGTCGGAAAGATCGTGAGCAGCGGAGACAGCAGACTGTGCGTCGATCGCCTCCTAATTCCGGGGTTCTGAAGAGATTGAAGGCCCAAATGGCTGAAGTCAGGAGCAAAATGTCTGAAGTCAAAAGCCAAATGTCTGAGGCGCGAAGTAACACAGTATCATGTGCTGATTTGGGGATGAATTGCACCACTTATGTAGGAGAACAAGGAACATCAGGGACATGTGGAATTGACAACATTCGGAGAAATGAATCTGGACTAGATCTCCTTTCCAATTACATATCATTTGGTGAGTTATGAACAGGAGTCTGATATTTGCCCTATGACCAATGTGAAGAATGTAAAAATACCTGGTTTTTGCACAAGTTGCTAAAATTGATTTTGGATTTATTCAAGAAAATGGGTTTAAATTCGAAAACCATATGTTTGTCATAGGTATCTTCAGTGGGTGATGTCTGAGCAGTTCTCAGAAACATTTCTGGTTTTAAGAGAAACCCTCATCAGTGTTGATACCACTTGAAGGTTTGTATACTCAAATAAAGTGAAATATTACCTAACCAGGTCACAATACCAGATCTGGTATTGTGTAACGAACCAGAATTGGTCAGAGACCTCAAAGTGAAGGAGCCATTGGGAAGTAGTGACCATAATACATTAAGCTTCAATCTGCAATTTGAGAGGGAGAGGGTACAGTCGGAAGTGACAGTACTTCTGTTGAATAAAGGGAACTATGGAACTATGAGGGAGGAGCTGGCCAAAGTTCAATGGTGCAGTACCTTAGCAGGGATGACTGTGGACGAACAATGGCGGATATTTCTGTGTATAATGCAGAAGTTGCAGGATCAGTTCATTCCTAAAAGGAAGAAAGATCCTAGGAGGAGGCATGGGCGACCGTGGCTGACGAGGGAAGCTAAGAAACATATAAAGTTAAAAGAGAAAAGGTATAACATAGAAAAGATAAGGTGGAAACCTGAGGACTGGGAAGCTTTTAAAGAGCAACAGAGGATTAACAAGAAGAAAATACGCAGAGGGAAAATGAGGTATGAAGGTAAACTGGCCAATAATATAAAGGAGGATAGTAAAAGCTTTTTTAAGTATGTGCAAGGCAAAAAAATGGTTAGGACTAAAATTGGGCCCTTGAAGACAGAAACAGGGGAATATATTACAGGGAACAAAGAAATGGCAGAAGAATGAAATGGGTACTTCAGATCTGTGTTCACTGGGGAAGACACAAGCAATCTCCCTGAGGTAACAGTGGCTGAAGGACCTGAACTGAAGGGAATTTATATTTGCCAGGAATTGGTATTGGAGAGACTGTTAGGTCTGAAGGTTGATAAGTTCCCGGGGCCTGATGGTCTACATCCCAGGGTACTGAAGCAGGTGGCTCGGGAAATCGTGGATGCGTTGGTGATTATTTTCCAGAGTTCGATAGATTCGGGGTCAGTTCCTGAGGATTGGAGGGTGGCTAATGTTATACCACTTTTTAAGAAAGGTGGGAGAAAGCAGGAAATTATAGACCTGGTAGTCTGACCTCAGTGGTGGGAAAGATGCTGGAGTCTATTATAAAGGATGAAATTACGGCACATTTGGATAGTAGTAACAGGATAGGACAGAGTCAGCATGGATTTATGAAGGGGAAATCATGCTTGACTAATCTTCGTGAATTTTTTGAGGATGTAACTCTGAAGATGGACAAGGGAGATCCAGTAGATGTAGTGTACCTGGACTTTCAGAAAGCTTTTGATGAAGTCCCACACAGGAGGTTAGTGAGTAAAATTAGGGTGCATGGTATTGGAGGCAAAGTACTAGATTGGATTTAAAATTGGTTGGCTGATAGGAAACAAAGGGTAGTGATAAACAGCTCCATTTCGGAATGGCAGGCAGTGACCAGTGGGGTACTGCAGGGATCCGTGCTGGGACCGCAGCTTTTTGCAATTTATGTTAATGATATAGAAGATGGTATCAGCAATAACATTAGCAAATTTGCTGATGATACAAAGCTGGGTGGCAGGGTGAAATGTGATGAGGATGTTAGGAGATTACAGGGTGACCTGGACAATTTAGGTGAGTGGTCAGATGCATGGCAGATGCAGTTTAATGTGGATAAATGTATGGTTATCCACTTTGGCGGCAAGAACGGGAAGGCAGATTACTACCTAAATGGAATCAATTTAGGTAAAGGGGCAGTACAGAGAGATCTGTGTGTTCTTATACACCAGTCAATGAAGGTAAGCATGCAGGTACAGCAGGTAGTGAAGAAGGCTAATAGCATGCTGGCCTTCATAACAAGAGGAATTGAGTATAAAAGCAAAGAGGTTCTTCTGCAGCTGTACAGGGCCCTGGTGAGACCACACCTGGAGTACTGTGTGCAGTTCTGGTCTCCAGATTTGAGGAAAGACATTCTGGCTGTTGAGGGAGTGCAGCATAGGTTCACGAGGTCAATTCCTGGAATGGCGGGATTACCTTACACTGAAAGACTGAAGCGACTGGGCTTGTATACCCTTGAGTTTAGAAGACAGAGAGGATCTGATTGAGACATAAAAGATTATGAAAGGGTTGGACACTCTGGCAGCAGGAAACATGTTTCCGCTGATGGGTGAGTGCCGAACCAGAGGACACAGCTTAAAAATACGGGATAGACCATTTAGGACAGAGATGAGGAGAAACTTCTTCACCCAGAGAGTGGTGGCTGTGTGAAATGCTCTGCCCGAGAGGGCAGTGGAGGCCCAGTCTCTGGATTCATTTAAGAAAGAGTTGGATCGAGCTCTCAAAGTTAGTGGAATCAAGGGTTATGGAGATAAGGCAGGAAGAGGATACTAATTAGGAATGATCAGCCATGATCATATTGAATGGCGGTGCAGGCTCGAAGGGCTGAATAGTCTATTCCTGCACCTATTGTCTAATTGAAGACGAGATTGTGACATAGTAGTCGTGACACTGCACAGGTCCCCAGGTTGCAACTCCTGGGTTATGAGTTTGAATCCCAGCATGGCAGATGGTGAAATTTGAATTCAATAAAATCTAGAACTGAAAGGTTAGTCTAATGGTGATTGTGTAAACATTGGCAATTGTCATAAATTGTTCACTCATGTCCTTTCATGAAAGGATATCTGTCATTCTTACCTGGTGACTTCAGACCCATTGCAATGTGGTTGACTCTTAACTGCCCTCTGAAATAGCCTCTCAAGCCACTTGGTTTAAGGATAAATAAGGATAGACAACAAATGCTGTCCTTTTCAGCAGTGCTCACATCCCAAGAAGAAATAGTGAAAAATATGTGCATGACATATTGCCAGCTGACCTAACTAACATTAACTGGTTGCCAAGTAAACAAAACTTGGTGGAAGTATACAAACATCTATTGCACATTTGCACTATTGCAGAGTGCAGTAATATTCTGCAATAGTGTGAGGTGCAAGCAGTGGATGAAAAATACCACCATCAGAAATCCAAACAGTTAGACAGAAGTTCAGAACTGTGATTTGCTGAGAATTTAATAGGTGAAAATATAGAATGATTGCACACACACATTCCTGAGAGATAACCAGAATCAGAAAATGCTTTAATTTGCTTGTACAGGTACACGATCCTTTATCCGAAATCGTCGGGACCAGCTGCTTTTCGGAATTTGGAATTTTTCAGTTTTCAGTGTCCCTGTAGGGTGCAGGGCGCATCCCGTAATCGAACATAAATAAAGACTAACAATACTACCACACTTTATTTATAGAGAAGCGTATTGATAAATGAAATGTATTCAACAATATTTTATTTCCAGAAAAATCATTACAACAAACCATTTGGGAAAACTTAAACATACACAGCTTCAGCACTATTGCAGGCAACATTTTTAAAGGCTTCTTCAAGTTTCATCTGTCTCATTAACATGGGTTTCTGTCTAAGCAATCTCTCTTTAATTGAATAAATTGCCTTAATCTCTTGCTCACGGATAAATGAAAGTTGTCCAAGGCCAGCAATTAACTGATCACACATTTTCACCATGTTGTCAGTGGGGAATTTTTCAAATGTGTTCACTAACTTATCACTACTAACCTCACACTTATCTGTACAGGAATCTGTATTTAAGCCATTTCAGCAATGTTTCCATCACTCAAGGAATGCACGACAGGCACATCATTGTCAATGTTCAGCATTTCATCAATGTCAGCTTCATGTAATTTATTTACACTTCCATCTGATAAACTTTGTGCATAAGTAACAAGGCTTGCTATCATCTTTTTCTCTTCAGTGGCATGAAATCCTTCAAACTCTTCATCTGTAGGTTCATTTATAAGAAACATAGTTGTAGGCCAGAGTCTGTGCCAAGCATTTGTTAGTGTTGTTTTATCAACATCATTCCAAGCATTAGCAAATGCATAAATGGCATGCTTAACACTAAACTCTTTCAGGCAATCTTGAATTCCTACCTCTCTGCAGCAAGCATACTATTTTAAAAATAGTCTTTATACTTCAAAGTTTGTGGGAAGATTTGTAGCTCGGGTGCTCGTTGTTGTGGTTCTGTTCGCCGAGCTGGGAATTTGTGTTGCAGATGTTTCGTCCCCTGTCTTGGTGACATCTTCAGTGCTTGGGAGCCTCCTGTGAAGCGCTTCTGTGATGTTTCTTCCGGTATTTATAGTGAATCTATAACAGATATCTCTGGGTCAGATATGTAGATGACATCTTTGTAATCATTAAAAACACAGAAATAGGGAACACACACCGGATCATCAACGCCACACTCACAGGAATCCGATTCACTAGAGAGAAAAAAAGGACAACCAACTCCCATTCCTGGACGTGATGGTACAGAGAACACCGAACGGAGAATTCACCACCAAGGTGTACAGGAAAGCCACACACACACACCAAATCCTGAACTACGAAAGCAACCACCCAACACACACACAAGTTGCATCAAGACACTGTTCAAAAGAGCCACAACACACTGCAGCACACCAGAACTGCAGAAAGAGGAAGAAGAACACCTCTACTCTGTATTCGCCAAAAACAGATACCCCCGCAATTTCATCAACAGATGCCTAAGGGAAAGACAATGGAATGAGGACATGCCACAACCCAAAAACTAGCCACGTTACCATACATCAAGAACATTTCTGAACTGACAGTCAGACTACTACGACCACTAGGACTCATAATAGCACACAAACCAACAACCACTCTCAGACAACAACTCAACAGGACAAAGGACCCGATACCCAGCATGAGCAAAACCAACGTAGAGTACAAAATCCCATGCAAGGACTGCACAAAACACTACATAGGACAAACAGGAAGACAGCTAGCGATCCGTATCCATGAACATCAACTAGCCACGAAACGACACGATCAGCTATCCTTAGTAGCCACACACGCAGTTGACCAGCAACGTGAGTTCGACTGGGACAACACTACTATTATAGGACAAGCCAAACACAGAACAACCAGGGAATTCCTAGAGGCACGGCACTTATCCACAGATTCAATCAATAAGCACCTCGACCTGGACCCAATATACCGGCCACTGCAGCGGACAGCTGGAACTGACAACTGGAAGCGGCAGAGACAAATCACTATAAATGCCGGAGGAAAGATCACAGAAGTGCTTCACAGGAGGTTCCCAAGCACTGAGGATGTCACCTAGACAGGGGACAAAACGTCTGCAACACATATTCCCAGCTCGGCGAACAGAACCATAACAGTCTTTATACTTGCTCTTCATGGGGTGTTAAATTCCTTGGTCACAAGGTTGTAATACAGATGTCACATTAGGGGGCAAGTAAATGCCAAAAACATTACTTTTCACAAGATGTTCGGTAGGGGGATGTGCGGAGTAGTTGTCCGAGAGCAATAAAAATTTTACACTATTCTTCCAGTCCAGCTTGCCCGCGATGAGCTTGTGCCGCTGATACGAAGTGTTTACTGAACCAGTCGGAAAACATTTCTCTGGTTACCCATGCTTTCCTGTCTGCACAATAACGCACAGGCAAATTGTGTACACCTTTAAGACATCACGGATATTTGCTTTTCCCAATCACTGCCAATTTTGCTTTGTGTATGCTTGCAGCATTGGCACATCCAAACACAGTTAATCTGTCCTTAGTTTCCTTAAAACCTGTTGGTGCTCTCTCATCAGCTGTTGTTAATGTTTTTCTTGGGACATAGTGTCAGTTGAGAGCCGTTTTAATGAGCATTGTAAATTTGTTCAGGACTAAGGCTTTTATCAGATATCAGCTTGGCAAATTCATCAATATAATTTTCAGCTGCTTCATGGTCAGCAGAAGCCTTTTCACCACTAAGCTGCTTGAATTTCTGCAGCCAACTTTCTGAATATTGACATTCACCTTTAATGTTCAGTTCTTTATAACATTTTCTAGATTGTTTCATGGCCATCAAACCAGTCAGTGGCATACGTTCACTACTTCGTTGTCTGATCCACTCCATCAACACACAGTTAAGATCTTCATTTTAACTTAATTTCCTATTTTCCATTAGTTGATGGTCATCACTGTTACCATAAAACTTCAGTAACTTGCCTTTCTGTTTCTTCAAATCAGTGGTAGTTCTAACACCATATTCTTCAGTAAGACGCTGCACAGCCACACCACGATCAAGCTTCTACAATAACTCTACTTTCTGCATTATTGATAATCTCATGCTTTCTTTTCTTTATATTATTGTTACCTGTAGGTGTACCTGCACCTCCTTTTGACATTATCACTCTGAAAGTGAACAATTAAGTATAATAAAAACAATGACACCTGAGAGTGCTGGGCCACACCACCACATGGGTCGAGTGGATGTGGCCTTCACCCACCAAGAAAATCCTGTTATGTTATGCAGACATGACTGATGCTTCACCCCTCCATGAAAACCTTTGGTTTTCTGAGCTTTTCGGTTTTTGGATGTTCGGATAAAGGGTCTTCTACCTGTATTTGTTGTATGGCTATTCTGTTTTATTTCATCCTACGACTGATCCTGGCCATAAAGGAGCTACAACCGCTCATTAGACTGCCTTGCTAAGTTGACCACTTTTGATAGCCTCTTTCAGCTAGTTAATACTAATATTGTGTATATGTTGCGCACTTGTTAGGCAAAGCTGCTATCCTGTTGGGGTTTGAAGTGATAAACTGCAATTTATAATGTTAATTGTGTCATGTTCACCATGATCTATATAATCCTGTCCAAGTAACGTGGACATTTCTTAGTATCATTCCTGTGGGGTCATCCTCAACTGGACTGGAATATATGTTTCAACTGTGCTGTTAAAACAGCTTAAACACTTAACTCTTGGTTAAATACAAGATTGATCCAAATGCTTATGTTCTCTAATGACAATCAGTTTGCAATACAAGTGTTAGTCTTTCAGGGGTGCACCATGCTTCCATCCATATATACTGTTTAGATTTATTTCAAAAGAGAATAACAATGTAACCATAGAAACCTTGCTGGATTCTTTAGCTGGCAGAAACCCAGCGATAACTGTTTTATATTTGGATCACTCCAGTTCATTGTTTAGCTAAATCTAGCATCAGTGAAGAATTCTGCCTTGTCTTTTCTCTTTACAAACTTCCAGGTTTGGATATCTGTGTGGAGTTTGCACAGTACACCCCTTGATATTACGCTGACCTGTGGAACCAATATGGAACCCATCTAACCTACACTATTTCATTCTCGTCTATATGTCTATCCAATGACCATTTAAATGCCCTTTAAAATTGGCATGTCTACCACTGTTGCATGCCCCGATTACTCTGAGTAAAGAAACTTCCCCTGACATCTGACTATATCTGTCACCTCTCAATTTAAAGCTATGCCCCCCTCGTGCTAGCCTTCGCCATCCAAGGACAAAGGCTCTCACTGCCCACCCTGTTTAACCCTCTGATTATCTTATATCTCTCAATTGAGTCACCTCTCAATCAACTTTCTTTCTCTAATGAAAAAAACCTCAAGTCCCTCAGCCTTTCCTTGTAAGACCTTCCCTCCATACCAGGCAACATTCTACTAACTCTCCTCTGAACCCTTTCCAAATCTTCCACATCCTTTTCGCAAGGTTTGTGAAGGTTTGTAGCTCAGGTTGAGGTTTAGGGTGTAGGTTTGCTCGCTGAGCTGTAGGTTTGATATCCAGACGTTTCATTACCTGGCTCGGTAACATCATCAGTGGCGACCTCCAAGTGAAACGAAGCTGTTGTCTCCTGCTTTCTATTTATGTCTTTCTCCTGGATGGGGTTCCTGGGGTTTGTGGTGATGTCATTTCCTGTTCATTTTCTGAGGGGTTGATAGATGGCATCTAGATCTATGTGCTTGTTTGTGGCATTGTGGTTGGAGTGCCAGGCCTCTAGGAATTCTCTGGCATTTCTTTGCTTAGCTTGTCCCAGGATAGATGTGTTGTCCCAGTCGAAATGGTGTTTTTTTTCATCCGTGTGTAGGGCTATGAAGGAGAGGAGGTCATGTCTTTTTGTGGCTAGCTGGTGTTCACGTATCCTGGTGGCAAACCTTCCTCCTGTTTGTCCTACGTAGTGTTTGTGGCAGTCCTAGCATAGAATTTTATAGATGACATTGGTTTTGTCCATGGGTCTTTTAAGTTTGTTAGTTTTTGTTTGAGAGTGTTGGTGGGTTTGTGTGCTACTAGGATTCCGACGGGTCTCAGTAGTCTGGCTGTCATTTCTGAAACTTCTTTGATATATGGTAAGGTGGTTAGGGTTTCTGGCTGTGTTTTGCCTGCTTGTCATGGTTTGTTCTGGAGGAATCTGCGCACTGTTTTTTTTTGAGTATCCGTTCTTCTTGAATACATAGTATAGGTGGTTCTCCTCTGTTTTTCGAAGTTCGTCTGTGCTGCAGTGTGTGGTGGCTAATCAATGACACCCACCACAGACTCCAAAAATACAACCAGGAAATTGCGCGACAAAAACCGTTATTCAAACAAGCAACAAATCAAGAATGGACAGACGCGATAGAACGAGCCATAAACACCAAACAACGACAAACACAGATAAAGAAAAATCGGGACCTGAAGAAAAAAATTTGACAAACTCTCAAAAAAAAGACAAAACAGATAACACAGGGGCATGGATAAAGAACTTATCAGACCGGACCCTAACAGACACAGAAAAAGCGGTACTATCAAAGGATTAAATTTCAATTACCGAGACACTGACAAGAAGGATTTCCCAGCGGCATTAGAAACCACATTGAAGGACAACAATCTCACGAAAGAAACACAACAAACGATCAGACAGACAGTTGCACCTACCTGAGCCGAAAAAGGGAAGGAAACAAACTGAACACACAAGAAAAGAAAGCCTCAAAAAAGACAAAAACATCGTTCTATTACCTGCAGACAAAGGTCGACTCACAGTCATCCTAAACAGAAGGGACGACATTGGCTTTCTCTATGTACTACTCGCAGACACCAACACCTACCAAAAGGTGGCGCTCGACCCGACCCCACAATTAGGAAACAAAACTACATATGTCCTAAGAACATTACACAATTCCAGACAATTAAACAGGACGGAATTCCAGAAAATGAAATCCGACGGGACCAACACCCCATGATTCTACGGACTACCAAAAATCCATAAACCAGGAGCCCCCCTCAGACCTATAGTCTCACTACCCGGAACACCAACTTACTGACTGGCCAAAGAACTACACACGAGACTGAAGTACCTAGTAGAAGAGTCACAGCATTCCATCCACTCCACCCAGGAATCCCTAAAAATCATCAAAAACACCAAAATTGAGGAAGACGAAGCAATGATCTCATTTGACGTAACAGCACTGTTTACCTCCATCAACATCGACCTAGCAAAGGAAACACTCGCCGCACTTTTAGAACAGACCATCACACACACACACACACACACACACACACACACACACACACACACACACACACACACACACACACACACCAACCACCATCACTCACATTACCAACGAAAACATCATGAAGCTAGTAAACCTGTGCCTCACCACCCACTTCACTTTCAACAACATAGTCTACAAACAAACCAACGGCACACCCATGGGATCTCCGCTATCAGGATTCATAGCAGAAGCGGTAACGCAAAGGCTAGAACAAACCGCCCTACCAATCATCAAACCAAAAACCTGGGTTCACTACATAGATGACATCTTTGTTATCACAAAACGAAACAAGATAGAAGAGACGTTTAACATCATCAACAACACCGTCACAGGCATAAAGTTCACCAAGGAGGAAGAAACTGACAACAAACTCGCATTTCTGGACGTCACAGTAGAAAGAAAGGACAAGGGAGAATTACAAACCTGCTATACAGGAAACCAACAAACACTGACCAAATGCTCAACTACACCAGCAACCATCCCAACACACACAAACGAAGCTGTATCAGAACACTATTCCAATGAGCCACCACACACTGCAGCACAGACGAAGTTTGAAAAACAGAGGTGAACCACCTATACGCCGTATTCAAGAAGAACGGATACTCAAAAAACAGTGCACAGATTCCTCCAGAACAAACCATGACAAGCAGGCAAAACACAGCCAGAAACCCTAACCACCTTACGATATATCAAAGAAGTTTCAGAAATGACAGCCAGACTACTGAGACCCGTCGGAATCCTAGTAGCACACAAATCCACCAACACTCTCAAACAAAAACTAACAAACTTAAAAGACCCAGTACAACCCATGGACAAAACCAACGTCATCTATAAAATTCCATGCAAGAACTGCCACAAACACTACGTAGGACAAACAGGAAGAAAGTTAGCCACCAGGATACATGAACACCAGCTAGCCACAAAAAGACACAACCCCCTATCCCTCATAGCCCTACACACGGATGAAAAAAAACACCATTTCAACTGGGACAACACATCTATCCTGGGACAAGCTAAGCAAAGACATGCCAGAGAATTCCTAGAGGCCTGGCACTCCAACCACAATGCCATAAACAAGCACATAGATGTAGATACCATCTATCAACCCCTCAGAAAATGAGCAGGAAATGACATCACCACAAACCCAGGAACCCCATCCCGGAGAAAGATATAAATAGAAAGCAGGAGACAACAGCTTCGCTTCACTTGGAGGTCGCCACTGATGATGTTACCGAGCCAGGTAATGAAACGTCTGGATATCAAACCTACAGCTCAGCGAGCAAACCTACACTCTAATTCCACATCCTTCCTATAATGCAGTGACCAGAACTGTACGCAATACTCCAAATGTGGCCGCACCAGAGTTTTGTACAGCTGAAGTATGATCCCATGGTTCCAAAACTCATTCTCTCTACCGATTAAAAGCTAACAAACCGTATGCCTTTGTATCAACCCTCGCAACCTGGGTGTTAACTTCCAAGGATCTATGTACCTGGACACAGATCTCTCTGTTCATCTACACTACCAAGAATCTTACCATTAGCTCATATCTGTGTGGGTTTCCTCCCACAGTCCAAAGATATGCAGGTTAGGTGGATTGGCTATGCTAAATTGCCAACAGTATCTAGGGATGGTCAGGCTGGATGGATTAGCATGAGAAGTGCACAGTTATAGGGATGTGGTGGATCTGGGTGCGAGGGTCAGTTTGGTCTCAATGGGTCAAAAGGCCTGCTTCACACTTGTAGGGATTCACTGATTTGAGTCATTGTGCACATAACACTCAATGTGCTTTTTCCCCCCAGCCCTTAGTATTCCTTTACCTTTATAATTAGATAACAGGGGTGCAAGCCATTAAATGTATGACCGATGTTGTGTTTCGCTGAATCCAGTTCTGGACTAACTAATACTGAAGTAAAGCTCACCTTACTAAAAACTGAAATTCTGAAATAAATGCTAATGGATCTGCTGTCCACTTCCAGCAGTTTCTTTTTTTCTGCAGAGGAAAATTTGAATTAGTTGATTAGGTGAAGACTGATAACAGATCTTCACCTACCACTCATGGTCTGTTGAGGGTTATGATTATTAAGTACTGTAAAATGCCAATCATAGCTTTCACACTTTGACGCTATTCCCTCCCTCTTCAGCAAGCGTTATGGTAACTGTTAGAGTCAATAGGGGTGGATGGGATCTGATAAACCAGTCAAACCCAACAGCAGTTACTTGAGTGTTGCTGATCCTGAGAAGTGATTCAATTCAAAGTCCATTTGAAAGGTTTGGTTGAAATCTGTGGCTTGTAAAGATTTGCTGAGCCATGTTTGGAATGTAGGGCAAACTTGTCACCATCTATCGTGAAACCCATCCAAAATATAGCAACCAAGTAATAGAAGTGGCATCATTCACCACTTGATTCACTAAGAGGTTAATTTAGAAACTTACCAACTATCCTTATAGAAATTACTTAATGATATAGCTGGTAAACAGGTACTAGTGTGAATTGCAAAATGCATTGCTATTTCCAGTTATCTCGGTCTTAGTAGAATGAGGGCAATATAAGGTATATTTCTTCAGTTTTCTCCCATTCTTTCCTGTTCTGGCTGTAGATGCGTCATGAGTGTCGTGACTCTTGCACTTCCTCATCCAAGTGACTTTTTTCCAAATGTGTGTGGGAGTCACGAGGAGGCACCATAGCCCAGTCATTGGCAGCCCTCAAACAATAGCATGAATGTGCACTTCCAGTAGAGGGCACTGTTTTTCACTGAATCCAGTTTTGGGCTAACTAAGCATTACTTAAAATATACTGAAAATCTTTTATAACAAAATACAAATGGATCTCCTTTCACAGTTTCTGTTGGAAATGGTATTTATGCTCCTGCTAACCCAAAAACACTGGAGCTCCACAAGTGGCACCAATCAGGCATCAAACCTCTAAGCATTTGTTGCTCATAATGCCTAGCCCATTTGGAATTGACTACACTTGTTTAAAAGTTAAATTCAGACTGTTCAGAATTAATTGTACTCTTTTGTAGAACAATGTATTAGTGACTCTCTTTCCATTCAGTGCCTGATTGAAATTTCCCTCTTACCCTTCCTCAAAAAAAAATCCAGGCAGTCAAAGACACTGAAAGAAAAGCACTAAATATTTAGTGAAATGTTCTTAAATGCTGGAATTTAGTGCTGAGCGATCAGAATGGAGTTGCCTTGGAAACGGGACTGATTCGCTTGAGTGTACATCCTGGTCACCCTGAGCCAGTGCCTTTTGACGTCAGAGCAGTAAATGCCCTGTGAACATGAATTCAATTTGGTGAGCACATTGTGAAAAGGACTTTGCTTTTAAAAAAAACGGGAAAAAATACTCAAGTGAGCAGAGTCCGGGTTTGTGGGAAGAATCTAACAAATTTGAACAATGAGGTAAATTGATCTCAGTGAAGAGATCTCTCTGTTTCTGTGAAGAAAAGAGAAACTGTAAACACTACCACAATTTTGCCCTGTCATTTACTGTCTTCAGGTTCTCATGGACTTGTTTGTAAATGGACTTTTGAATTTAAACATTTAAAGTTTCTGAATCCAGATTATTTGTCAAGTAACAATCCTGCTTTTGCACTCCAATCTATCTTAATGTTTTTTCTTTAAAAAGCAGTAGCATGGTTTCCAAGTATTACCAATTGAGTTTGTGGGGTACAGCAAAACAGATGAGCTGTGAACTTGTAAATTCACTCCCTTCGATTTTTCCTTTCAGCATCTACAAAGAAGTGTGGATCTCCAAGACATAGTCGCTCAAGTTCAGGGACTAGTTTCTCTCTCCGTAGAGCTCTGGAATGTGGTGATAAAGATCTCCACTGCCAAGAAAATTGTCAATCCAGCACAACAGGTAACTATCTTACTTTGTTTTAGTCATTTTTGTTTAAATTTGATGCTTTGTCACAAGGTTGAATAAATCCAAAAGCAAAGCCTCACAATTATTGAAGCAGATGATTTTGCGTAGATTTTATAAATTCCGCACTTAAAATATACAGCATGATTTGCTGTTTGAAAAATACACCTTTTTACAACAGACGTTCTTTACATCTGACCGTCTCAGTAATGATAAATGATTTAACACAACAAAATTTGTCCAACCAAGATCTGGCCAAGCATCCTCTCTCTCTCCCTCCAAGCCTTGTAGCCATGCTTGTTGAAATGTCTACAAGTATAATCCAGCTTAGTGTTACATATACTCTGTTGCATTCCACTTCTGGCTCCCACTGCTGTCCTTCTGATGTTTTCTGCAATGTGTATTTGCACATAATATCTGATGTGGTAAACCTGTTTTGCATAAAAAAAGTCCAAGTATTTAGTAGCAATTAATAGGATATAGTCAACAAAATCTTCTCCTGAGCTCTTGAATATCAAACTTGGATTACATCTATTGGTGCAAGCAAGAGGTTAATATAGATTCTAGCAAATCATTTGGGATTTCTTTCTAAATTTCTAATGTTCTAATTTTTTTTAATGTAGGACTGTCAAAGCCTAGCAGTAGACGAGGATCACCACATTCTGTAATCAAGGCAAATGACTTGGAAGCTCCATCAACCTGTAAGGCTGAGGACAGAGCTTTTACTGTTACTGCATCTGACCAGTTCAGTAACACTGCATTGAATGGACTGGCAGCACTTGAAATTACACGGAAAGTTGCCAGTTTAGGGTGAGCGTGCATGAAGTGTAAATTTAAGTATTTATCTTGTGTTGAATTGCAACCAGCCTCCTCTTTGTGCAGCTGTGCAGTTATCTGTTTTATAATTATTTCCAAACTGAGGGAAATAATTGGGCAACTTGTATTCTCAAATTTAAAATGCTCCCAAATGGGATAACAGGACCCAGGAGAACAGATGTCATTATTTATGAAAGGGCTTCATTTGAATTTATCGCTATTCATTATAAGTCCAAATTACTTTCGAAATGTAGCTCCTGTTGTCAAGTAGACAAACAACCGTCAGTATAAACCCAAAATTCCTGAAAGCATCAAATGAGACAAATAGAAGTGAAATGCTGGAAATCTGAAAGAAACAGATGATCTTGGATAAACTCAGTAGGTTTGACAGCATCTGGAGAAAGAAACAGTTAACGTTTCAAATCTATTATGACTCTTCAGAACAGTGGGACATGTAGACATTTTAGTTCATTTTAGTGAGAATTTCTGTTCAGGACATCAGGAGAACTTCCTGCTCTTTGAACTGTGTCATTTGTCTTTCAATATTCACACAAACTGCTTGTGGAGAAGGGGATCTGGGTGTCTTGATAATGAATCACTGTTAGTATGGAGATACTGTAAGTGATTAGGAAAGCAAATGGATTGTTGTCCATTACAAGAAGAACAGAATAGATAAGTATAGATGTTTTACTTGAGTTGTACAGAGCGTTGGTGAGACCACGCCTGCCATGCTGTGTACAGTTTTGTACTCCTTATTTAAGAAAGGATATAAATACATTCACAGTTCAAAGAAGATACAATCAATTGATACCTGGAATGAAAAGGTTACTTTCTGAAGAGAGGTTGGAATAGGTTGGGCCTGTATCTGTTGAAGTTCAGAAGAATGTGAGGTGATCTTATTGAAACATACAAGATCCTGAGGTGACTTGACCAGGTGGATACCGAAAGGATTTTTCCTCCTTTCAGAAGTACTGGGATGGTGGGAGGATGCTCCTTAAAGTAAGGAATTTTCCATTTATGTGAAGATTCTTTTTTCCAGAAGGTTTAGAGATTTTGAAACTTTCTTCCTCAGAGCAATGGATACAGGATCATTGAATACTTTTTAAGGTACAGGTAGATTGTTAATCAATAAGATTAGGCAAGAAAGTGGAGTTGAGGCCACAGCCAAATCAGCCACAATCCAACTGAATAGCAGAGCAAGCTTGGTAAACTGAGTAGTTTGTACTGTGTTTTGCTGAATGATTCATTTTAAGTTTTACATGCTGAAAAGGCAGCACATCACTCGTACTGTGGGCCTCACTTACTTGCTCAAGTCCTAACATGGAGTTTAAACTCTACCTTCTGAAAACAAAATGCAAGAATGTCACTGAGGCGTGCTGATAGTTTGGTTCTACTGTGTTGTGTATATTTAATTAGACTTTTGTTTTACTTTTTTTTCCCCTTGCTGTATTTATGATTGTAGACTGATTTGGTTTATAGTCTCCACCATGATAGTCACATTTTGCCAACCAAAAAAAAACTTATTTTTGAAAGGAAATGTTAGTGATGTAGTTTAATGTTCAGAGTAAAATAAAGATTAAATGTACTCATGATATTGCTTTTAGAGTCAATGGAATAGTTGAATTATCTGATTCAATTCCAAGTGTGCACCATCAAGCTGAATAAGTACTTTTATTTAATGGGTTAGCAGTCAAATAATGGTTTTAGACAAATTGAGTTGACAAGAATAGCATTTAAGTGAAATTGCTTGTGTGTAATTTGAACATCTCATATTGACCCCTCATATTCTCTGTTTGCTTTCAGGTCAGTAACCCAGTGCAGTTTAACAGACAACCAGCAATGTTCTGACTCTGATAATGCAAGCACTGCAGGAACACGTGTTTCACCTCTTGAGGATACATCGGGTAGGCCAGAAGAAGGTAAAATCTCATCTCGTAACGCCTTTGAAATTTCTGTTACTTTGCTGGGAAGATGCCAAGGCAAATGAGTATGCTATTGCCATGCCTCAATGAATTCTAATGTTGAATGCTGTGAAAGTGAATGGTTTAGTTTTGCCAGAGAGCAATGGGCATAATTTTAAAGAAAAGGGCAGGAGGTGCAGAGGGGATTTGAAGAAAAGCTTTTTCATCCAGAGGGTATGTAATTCTGGAATGCACTACCTGAGGCAAGAAACCTTCTAAAAGGTACTTGGATAAACACTTGAAGTGTCAGAACATTGAAAGCTATGGGCCTAGTGCGGGTAAGTGGAGTTAGTGTATTTTGGTGGTAAAGATTTGATTGGTCGAAGGGCCTCGTTTGCACTGCACAATGAATGTAACTTCACTGCACAACTCCATAGGGAACATGTATGAGGGTAGTGCACATTTACCTGTGAGATGCTAACCACTGTTTAAATCCAGAGCATCTTTGCTTGTAGGCATGCCTATTCCAAGATCTGTTGTTGACTTCAAAACTTCTTGGCTTTGTTTTGCTTGTGTTCACTTGCCATATAGTAAGTGTGGTGATAAAATAATAGTCCTGTTATAGAAATGCCAACCAAAAAGCAGCTTTAGCTATGCTAAATCCATTGATCCAATAAAATGTGGTGAAACTTAGGTCAGATGGTGCCTGTGGAGAGGCAAACAGAGTTAATGTTTTGAGTCTGATTTGACTGCTTCAAAACTGGGCATAGCTGTAAAGAAGTCATATTGCGCTCAGTTTCTCTCTCTAGCATTTTCTGTTTTTATTTCAGATTTTCAGCATTCACTATATTTTGCCTTTATTTGGGAAAGCCCCGAGTTGGATATCCAATATGAAACACATCAACCACCATATCTGTCCTTCATCCACACTGTGGTTTTATCTGCCCTTCATGTTAACGAATAGCAGATATAACATACGTAGAACTACACATAGTCGAGAGTGTGGTGCTGGAAAAGCGCAGCAGGTCAGGCAGCATCCGAGGAGCAGGAGGATCGACATTTTGGTCCTTCATTCCTGACAAAGGGCTAATGCCCGAACGTCAATGCTCTTGCGCCTCGGATGCTGTCTGACCTGCTGTGCTTTTCCAGCACTACACTCTCGACTCTGATCTCCAGCATCTGCAGTCCTCACTTTCTCATAGAACTGTACATAACCATGTTGAAATTTCTATGATGTTATTTGACCCACTCTCAACATGTGTAGTTGTATGCCTACATGAGCAATGGCTCTAACTCTGTCTTGTCCCAGTCCCCACATCCTTTTTTCTTCAATCACCAATTCTTAATTTATTTAATTGAAGTTCCTAATTTAAACATTTGCTTCACAACTTAACTGTTTGAAGAAAGTTTTCTCCTATCTTGTCCTAAGGCATTCATAATCCTGTGTTTACATTTTTGGGATGACTCAGGCACTGGAATTAATCTGTTCCTTTTATCTCCTCTTCTTCCCCCCCCCCCCCCATTTCTCCTCAGTTTAAGGTTCTGAAAAGACTTGACAAGATAGATACTGAAATGTTGTTTTCACTGATTGAGGATTCTAGATCACGGGGCATAGTCTTAGGATAAAGGGTCAATTGTTTCGAATCTTTGGAATCCTGTACTCGAGAAGTAAAGCTCCTTCGTTGAATGTATTTAAGGGATTTTAGGGATCTCTTCAAATGAGGGATCATACATGAAAGTGAAGTTGAAGCTCAGGCTCCGTTATAATCCTGTTGTGTGGCTGCAAGGCTCAAAGGGCCATAAGGTTCTAACAAATATAACTGCACTTTGTGAAGTTTTTGTCGTCTTATTTGTAATTCTTCTTTTCAGGCAGCACCATTGTGAATCACTGCTGCTCTGTCTTTGGTTGCCTCAACATTTTACAACATGGAGCCCAAAGCTGATAATAGATCTCTTACTGCGGCTGTTATATGGATTCATATACATTTAATATTAAATTATGATCTTCCATTTGAACGATTACTTACTTTTAAGGTCTTGTAATTTTACACACTGAATCCTTGTGCTCTTGTGCATCATCCAACTTTTTTTCTTAATCCTCTCAACTTAATCTTGTTCTTTTTGCAGTTGCATTGCTTCAGAAAAAGGCCCTTCATTTACTTCCTGGTATGAGCAGTGATAGTGAGAGTGAATGTGAAACTGAGATTGAGGAGCAAGAAGGGAACATGGCCACAGAGCTTGTGACTCATAACTTCACTACTCAAAATTCTGGAGAAGGTAGGATTCTACGTATTCATTCTTGGATGGGTGCTGGCAATAAATTTTGTTTTTAAGTTGTCAATGATTGGTAAACTTCTTTAAAAACTTTGACATAATTGGAAGATTTTTGGATGATTTGCATATACATGCAAAGAAATTTGGATTAATGCTGAAACAAAAATACAATGTTGAAAGTGTCCAATTGGTCAACAAGTTGAAAAGAGACAGCAAACTATGGCATTTTTAGTGGTGTGTACCATTTCATTGTAATTAGTTTTGATGTAGGATCCAAACACAACAATTCGCCCTGATAAAGCTGATGCTTGGTTTTTATTTACATTTACTTTCTTGTCAAGAGGATTGTCTTGTTTGAACTTTTTATTATCCTGGAAGTTTGGAAAGTTTTGCCCTTAATGGTATTTACATTATCAAATAAATCCTAAATTACAATTCAATTCTGATGCCAATAAATTATTTGAACATTGCTTTCAAACTTGTTTATAATATGAAAGTCTCCACAACAAGAATAGATTAACTTCCACAAATTCTCATCAGTTGTACCTTTAGTAATATTGTTTCAACAATCCACCGGACTGGTGTAGACAACTTTTCAAATGTATCTCCTTTGTTCCACTTACTTTACTCAAGCTGTCGTTCCTAATAACCTCTCCTGAAAGCATTTAT
Source organism: Hemiscyllium ocellatum (assembly GCF_020745735.1). NCBI lineage: Eukaryota > Metazoa > Chordata > Chondrichthyes > Orectolobiformes > Hemiscylliidae > Hemiscyllium > Hemiscyllium ocellatum. The sequence continues at coordinate 8,783,002 of NC_083431.1, read as the reverse complement.
TCCATTTGCATAAATGTCATAATGTTCTCAAATTTCAGTTATTTTTATGATATGTGAACACGACTGGCTCTTTATAAAAGCATCTTCAACAATATTACTTGGTTACTTCATCCAGTGAAATTGCAGAGATCGTAGAGATCTGCCATTTAATCTTAGCTCCTACTGTTTGATCATTTCAGCTGGGAAGGCAAGGGGCCATCAATAGGGGATTCTGTTAGTTGGTCTTGATACTCTCGACCTAGGTTCAAGCTCCAGTGTATTCCTCCACTAGTCTCTGGAAGTGAGAGTGAATACTGGGTAAGGACAGAATTCAGCTGATTTTGTAATACATCCCACACCTTGCACTCAAATAGCTTGTTAATGCTCACTGTGAAGCTTCACAGTTGATTAACAGCCAATTGTTCAAAGTCAAAAGGACACTTGATACTTGTAGGATCATAAACACTCAACGCCTTCATGGGTTGAAAGGGGCAAATGAAATTTGAGAGGGTGCTAATAAAACAAGGGTTCTTTTTTAAAATTTCTGCAGCAGTCTGCTGGGTGATCATCTACAATGCAGTTTACTGTGGAGGGATAGAAGTGAGGAGGAAAAACCAACCTACTCTGGTGGAGAATGGCTGCTGCGGAAAGCTTGTCAACACAGTGATAGGAGGAGGAGTATGGCTGACTAAAAACACAAAGGGAATTTCTCATTTCATCCTGATCTTTTGGAAATAAAAGATGCTACATAAGGGTGAACAGTTTTTTGAATTTTCATTAGTTGAGTAACAGGCAACCCCACCCCTGCACCCTGCCATATGTCTCCAGCCAGTCAACTTTACAGCTTTGCAACCCTCAAACTACAGGAGAGTTTATGATCCAATTCCCTCGCTGTCAACTTGATAAATCATAAATTTAATATGTTCAAAGGAGGAAAATTTGAGATCTATACAATGTGTATTTTCTTTTCAAGCAGGTGATTTGGGCAATTCTGGAAACACCAATTTTGTCAATGGAGATGCAAAAGAGTAGTAAGTGAACAGAAGCTTTTTGTGTTCATTTTGAGCTCAATGTATTGCATCTAAAAGTACACAATGCACTGAATCAAAAGACCAGCATCAACGTTGTCATTTTGCTTTAAAGTGAAAACCCCCCACTCAGTGCCAGCTTTCCCCCACCATCAACTCAACCACAACCTCTCTCTAACTTCCAGCTTCTTGGCCTACACTCAACAGAAAATCTGGTCTTTGAGCACCATTCACCAGCATATTTCTGCTCAATCATACTCAAATGTCCATTTTTCATGCCTTGTCTCACCATGGTCATTTGACACAACATTGCAAAATTGATATACAGTTGATTCACAGCATGATTTGACTAGACCAGCCAAACTCTATTAGGTCCTGCTTTACCAAAACTACCAAAGCTGCTCATTGGTTGTTACACTAGAATCATCATGGAATGCAAAAAAATTAACCCTCACCCCTTCACCCCTTTTCTCCACTATCAACAGTCTTACCTCATTTACATCTCCAGCAGAGCACATGGACTATTTTGTCACTAAGATTGAGACTCTGTACAGCTGTTACACCCTTGTTGTTAAAACATTGACCACTCATTTTATCTTCCTGCTGCACCATGCTAGCTTCTGCTATTAACTGTGTTTCTGGTTCTATATACTGTCATCACTCTTTTTTTTAAAACAAAGGTCTTTGAGCCTGCTGCCCTTGTAAACTGCTGCTCATCTCAAACCTTCATTTTGTCCAAAGGCCTTGTATGCAGTCACCTCCCAAAATATCCCTGGTTTGAAACTCTCCCAGTATGTCTGTTCCGCCAAAGGACTGAAATGGCCCTATTTAAAGCAACAATGATGTCCTCTCTACTCTTTATTCTCAATTTGTCTGAAGTCTTTACATTGCTGATCACACCATTCTCCACAAACATCTCCATGCAAATCTGAGTGTGAATGCTCAGACTAGGCATTCATTCCCTCGAGACTTGACATTGCTCTCCTGCTACACTCCAATCTTTTACATCAGGTACTTATATCTTAATTCACATCAAGTTCTATTCTTACTTGTTCAGTCAGCGAATTTACAATGTCTTCACTTCCCATCTCTGGAGTTTCCTGAGAGTCTGTCCTTCACCCCTCTCATTTCTCAGCTAGTACAAGTCTACACCAGTCTCATTCAGGAATACATTAGACTACACATGTGCACTGTGACTGCATCTATCATCCCCTTTCTCAACTCCACTAACTTTGTATTGTCAGACTTCCCAGCATCCAGTACTGGATGAACTGAAACTTCCTCCAGTAAAACAGTAGGAAAACCAAAGTCCCTGTCACAAATTTCCATCACTAATCTCTGATACCCCTGTTTCGGACTGAACCGGAGTGTTCACAACCTTTGACAGTGAACTGAGCTTCCACCCCAGAACCTGTCCGTTACCAAACACTGACTTCACCTTCTGTCTTAACACCCATCTTCTCCTGTGCCTTATTCTGTCTGAATCCTCACTAGCTGTTGGTCCCCTGGTCTGTCTCCCATCTCCAACAGTTTGAGTTCATTCAATGTGTGTTGATTGCATTCTCATCACACTAAACACTATCCACCCTTTGCTCTGTGCTTGCTGACTTTTAGCTCCTGGTCCACCAGCACTCCCATTGTTTTCACGTGTTTCAATTCCCCCACCCTTTCTCCAGCCCTGCAACCAGTAAATGCTGCATTCCTTCAATTCTGGTCTATCGTGCATTCTTTCTCCTCCCCATTGGCAATATCGTACATGCATGGTACATTGAAGTGTCATCCTATGCTCTGTTTTATCCCTACAACCTTTCTGATTTGGGCTGCTTGCAGAGCATTGACATTTGAACACAAATAAATACAGGCACTTCAGAAGACATCTTTACTTGTTTGTTCATTGGAGTTTAATTTTTTCCACACACTCCATCCCAACCACTCCCTCAGAGACCAACTTGAACACCCCTATATCTTTTCAAAATAGCTGTCCCTGTGTCCTGGATAGTTGAAAATAGAAGAGGCCACAGAGATGAGACATAGGAGCAGAAATTAGGCCATTCAGCCCATCGTGTCTAATCTGCTATTTGATCATGGCTGATAAGTTTCTCAACCCCATTCTGCCCGTAACCTTTGATGTCCTTTTACAATCAAGAACCTATCTATCTCCATCTTAACTATACTTAATGACCTGGCCTCCATAGCCTTCTGAGGCAATGAATTACATAGATTCACCACTCTCTGGATGAAGAAGTTTCTCCTTATTTCTGTTCTAAAATGTCTTCCTTTTATTCAAGGGGGATTACAAATTGCCAATAGGGAAAGGTAATGCCATAGAATTTAAACTTTAATTTGTTACCGGGCAAGAATGTATTTCCTTCTAAATATTTAGATCTTTGGTCCAATAAGATGCATGATGGGTGAGAGGGACCTACTGGGCTGTTCTTAATGCTGGATATCTAGCTTCTCTTTGGGGAAGATGGTGTGGTGGTAATGTCAGTGGGTGAGTAATCCAGACATCCAAGGCCATTGAGGAAGTGATATGGGCTCAAACCTCACCAGGGCTGTTAATAAGTCTGGAATTTAAAAACTGGACTTGGTAATGATGGAGAAAGTGAGGACTGCAGATGCTGAAAATGTGTTGCTGGAAAAGCGCAGCAGGTCAGGCAGCATCCAAGGAGCAGGAGAATTGACGTTTTGAGCATGAGCCCTTCTTCAGGAAACTTTCCTGATTCCTGAAGAAGGGCTCATGCCCGAAACGTCGATTCTCCTGCGCCTTGGATGCTGCTTGGTAATGATGGCAAAGCAACCTGTTGTAAAAATCCTGCAGGTTTACTAATGGCTTTTAGAGTGGGACATCAGCCATCCTTACACATGATTCCAGACCTACAGCAATGTGATTGATTGCTCTATGCTCTCTATAAAATTAAACAATATATCAGCAATTAGCAATGGACAACTGAGGCACACAGTTGGGGAGAATCTAATGTTATCTAGTACGCTGTTTGCAATGATGTATGAGTATTTCTGAGCATGGGGTTGTGGCTCTGCAGCATATCATTAACTGGGGAGGCTAGTTAATCCTTCGCAGAAGGGTTGAGGAAATTGCAAATTATGTTGTAGCAGCTAGAATTATAACTGGCGGGACTACTTCATCTGAAAAGAAAGGAAGAGAAATCTGAGCAACTAAACATTTATTTTTGATATTTTTTTCCTCCACAGATCATAAGGACCTTGTCCATGGAAGACATTTTTATCCAAATTTTGGTGAAACTGTGGAAGAGATTGCTAAAGGAATTTGCCCATCTTTAATAAGTAGGATAAAGGAAATAACCTGTAACATCCCATTTGAAGCTAATGCTTGCCTGTTACTCATGCAGTACACCAGCTGTATGTTGCAGCAAGATCCCAGTAAACCTTTGCACTGATGGATTTTCTTTCTCTGTGTTTCCTCATTGGGATGGAGTGAGTTACACAACCATTTGATGGACAGTCGGAATTCTTGTTGAATGTTGCCTTCAGAGCTGGTGTGAACTGCACTTTCTATTCACAAGCCTGTCATGCAACATTCCTTCCAGAATGTTTTTCAGGATTTAGGCTGCATCTTCTAGGGAGGGGGGGGGAGAAAAAAGTTTAATAATAAACGATAATGTATTGGAATGATTTGCTTGCAAGTATAATCACTAAAGTGAAGTGGAAAATGGTGAGGTTCTTTAATTGAAGCCAGTTTACAAACATACTCAGCAACCAGTTGCTGGTTGGGTGCATCTTAAATGCCACTTAAACAAAACTGTTATTTTTGGAGCAGCCCAGCAGGTGAGTCCTGCTATTAACGTCCTGTGCACTGGATTATTGGTTCTAACGTAGCTGAGCTTGTGAGCAGTCCACTCTAAGTATTCTCAAGCAAGTCAGAACACCTTTTCTCAAGCAGCCTACTTGCTAACTTTCATAAAATATATATTTCTTTAACTCTTTCTGGGTGAGAGGGTGAAGGTATCTTGCAAACAATTATTTTCTGCTCCTAATTCCCAATATTTGGCCAGAACAACTGGCAGGCAACGTTATGCTAATCCTTTGTCTCTTTATTGGCAGAAAATGAGCCCTAGTCCCCTGGACACATCTGGTCTTTCCTCAGCAGAGTGCATGACTAAATTGGGGAGGTGCCATGGAGGAGAAGGTGCAATGCTGTAACCCAAAAGTGCCATTGTGTCTCTTGGGATTATCTTTTATGCAGATTGCAGACCACTGCCTAAACTGATTGTGAGATTGTAAAATATCCCACTTTGGTAGACCAACAAATTAATAATCTAATCGAATAAAGCAGTAAGTAGGCATTATTGGCTGATATAAGGTGACTTTGTAATTCCATGCATGCTATGATGCGAAGACCATTTTGGATTCAGGATGACGGGCATTCACAGTGTAGTGTTGTATTTTCCCTGTCTCTGATGCAGTGAACACAGAATAGAGTGATATATTACATAATAACTACTTAGCTCCACACTTGTAAATTTGATCTATTCATGCCTTTGTACTTTCTTTTAATGTAATGTGCATTTTAGCAAAGTTACCTGAATGTTATGTCCTTGCTGTGATTAATTGCTGTTAAGTGCCCGTGTTCTAACTGGCCATGTTTAACTGCTAGTCCATTGCTCCTCTGCACAGTAAAGTTATACTGTAGCTTTGATTACCGTGAGCAGTGGTTACTTGTTCCATAGTTCTCATTGTTGACACAGTTATGATTGTAGATTTCTGGGCCTGATGCTTAGTGTCTAACATATTTCTGAGCAAAAGTTCTCCTACGGTTTGGCACCATTGTGCCCTGGATCAGATTGCTGAACACCTCCAAATCTTGTTGTGTGGAAGGAAACTCTGGAGAAAGATTCAGTGGTCTGCTGGTCAGGAGTTTTATGAGTAATGAACTCCAGATGTCTTCAGGATTAAAATTTAACATACTCTTCCAAAAGTTGGGAATGCTTTCGTCACGTTGTAAGGTTATTTGCATCTGATTGTCAATTATAATTTCTATGTTAAAGATGAAGCTAAGATTCCAACATATGCTTTCAAATGAATTTATTTTCCATCTAAGTACCCTGTTTATTTATTTCTATCTCCTGCTTTGGAGCAGCTATTCTGCATGATCCGCAAAGGTACACTTCTCTGCGATTTGCTTTTCTTACAGCAGGCCCAACAGGCAATCATTTTGTAGATTTCCTTTTTGTTATGTAGATGTACCTCAGTAGTGCAAACCACTGTCTTCCTCTGGGAATTCTCAAAGCTGCTGGTTAAAGAGCTGGTTCCTTTCTGTTAAGAGAAGCCTTTACATAAATTCTGAGGCTTTATATGGTTGCTAAATGTCTCCTCTTCTCTGAGCTTCTCTTCATAATAGCAGTTTGTTCTGTCAGCATTAGAATCTGACGGTATATTTTCGTCCAGTGTCATTGTCCTCAAATTAATTGTACCAAAATTAAACATTCCATGTTGCTGAAAATGAAATAATAGTTGCTGGTATAAGTAGATATTTCTGGTAGTTTCTGCTGGTTTGGTCGACATGTAGACTCTATCCTTTTTCACCGACCCTGCTCATATGTGGAGAGATTTTATTTTTAAATATGTTTTCTATTATTTGCAGTTCTTCTCTTGGATGGCAATAGATAATTTGCCCTGAATGCATGTGTCTTTGCTGTAATTCTGCTTACGCACCACCATCAGTATTCTCCCCCGCCCACCCCTCCAAAAAAAAAGCTAACTTATTCTGCCAGTGCTATATTTAACTCTGAACATTTCAGTTTTTTTTAAATGCATTTTGGAGTCTTGGTTTCTGTGAATTTATTTTTGTGTTGTGCTTTCTGGGGTGGTTCTTACTGAGGGAACTTACAGTTCAAGCAACAGTTCCTTTGTCAATCATTGCTCGTGGTCTAATCTGTATAGTAGAAAGCTGCTTACTGATGTACAGTCACTGAGTGCTGTTTGTGAGATACATGGTGAAATCCTCTCTGAATGTGATGCACCTTGTACTGTGAAATACTGTTTAGAAAAGCTACGGTTTATCTGTAATGTAATATTGTGTTTGCTTTTTAAATACTGTCTCGTGTTTACATGATCACATTTAAGCACTTTTTTAGTTAATAAAACTGAAAGATATTAATTCTTGGTCAGGGTTTGCTTCCTCTGAACAGGGAGGGGTGGATGGTTTAGTGAATCAGTTTTCAGCAAGGGACTATCTTTCTTCAGAGATGTAAAAACTGTAGGATTTTGGCAGTTGATTTTACAGTCTGAGAGAAAGTAGGCAACCAATATGAATGCTCTTTGCTATAAAAATGCTTTGTCTCTTGAACTTCTCAAAGTGCCTGTCGTAATGCATTCAACATGTTGAGTGTATTTGCAAATTAAGTTGCCAAATTGCACGGAGATTCCACAATACCGATGAAGTGTGAATTGTATTTGTCCAGCCCATGATATCTGGCAGTTCTGAAGAAGGGTCACAGGACTCAAAAGATTAACTCTGTTTTCTCTCCATAGAGAAACTAGCATCTATCAGTTTCTGTTTTTGTTACAGAACCCATCTGTCCTCTCGGGTGGACCGAGGAGATGACTTGGCATTATTTTAACAACAACCAAAGTAATTCTCCCTGTTGTTCACAGCCACTATTGATCCCTTACATCACTAAGATACAAATTTATCCAGTATTTATCTCATTGCTGCTTGTGGGTGTTTGCTGCACACAGATTGGTTGCCAGATTTTCCACATTACAACAGTATGCTTCAAAAAGACTTAATTGAAAAATTTGCTAATGTGGTCAAGAATAAATACCTGTTCTTTCTTTTAATGTTGGACTTTGTCCTTGAGCCATGATATTTTACAGGATCCTTTAGTATTATAATGGGTAGCTGTTACAGATGTGAGTCCATGTTCAACAGTGTGAAATGTGGAGAAGCATATATTGAAGGGACTGCTGTTTACTGAGAATCCTTTTGCTACTTAGGCTCTCAGGTGCCACCTCAACACCCTGACAAGAGGTCTGGTCTGATAACCAAGAATTAATCGTTTGGCTGATTTTTGTTTTGAAAGAAGAAAAGCAGGAGGGAGAAACACAATACGTACTCATGTACCAAATTAGGCCAGTTGAATCTGTCCAAATCTTTGTAAGTAAACCAATTCAGCTTGTCTCCCCTTTCTAGGATTTTGATGGAGACATCTAGAGTCGTAGATGTTTACAGCATGGAAATAGGCTTTTTGGCCCAACTTGTCCATTTCAAGCAGGTTTTCTGAGTTGAAATGGCCCAATTTTCTTGCATCTGACCCATATCCCTCTAAACCTTTCCTATCCATGTACCTGCCCAAATGCCTTCTAAATGTAGGAATTGTATCTATCTCTACCACTTCCTCTGGCAGCTTGTTCCACATACACACAACTCTCTGGAAAACGTTGTCCCTCGTGTCCCCTTTTAAATCTTTCCCCTCTCACCTTAGACCTATGCCAACTAGTTTTGGATTCCCCTTTCCTGGGAAAAAGACCTTTGCTATTTACTTTCTCTGTCCCTCATGATTTTATAAACCTCTATAAGGTAACCCCTCAGCCTCCTGGACTCCAGGGAAAATGTTCCAGCCTCCCCTTATAGCATGATGCAGAAAAAAATAAATTTGTATTTTTTTCCATTCTTTGAATGTGTGTCACCGACTGCGTTTATTATCCAAGGGCCAGTTTGGCGTCATATGTTAGCTGAACACTTAAAAGTCAGCAGATTTCCTTCACTGAAAGACATTTCCAAACAACAACCAGCCTTGTGGGCACCATTTAGCAAACTTTCTTTCCAGATTTATTTTAATATTGAATTCAAAATTCACTATCCGCCATAGTGAGAGTTCAAATCCCTAGAGCATTAACCTGGGTGTTCTGGATTCCCAATGACGTAACTACGACATCATCTATCTTCACACCATCTTAAAACTATTGAATTGACTTGATCCGTTTTTGCTTTGTTGTCCAGTCATTTTTGTTGTTGTCATTGTTGTTATCCAGTATCACAAACTGCTAATAATCTAAAACAATCAATAGTTGCTTGCTGAGAAATCATTAAATGTTCTTTTTGAATCTGTGTTTCTGTTTAATTTTAGTCATGTTTATTTGCTGTCTTTGGGCTATGTGTCTCTGTCAATCTTTCTATATCTCTTGGCCTGTACGTCTTTCTAACTCTTGAATGTCTGAGTTTTATCTCTATCTGCTCTTGTTCTCTGTTGGTTTCTTTGACTCTGTCACCATTTCTTTCTGTTGTCTTGTCTCCTTATTTCTGCCTATCTAACAGAGAGAGTCTGTCTGCCTTTCTCTCTCGCGCGTGTACACACACACACACACACACACACACACACACACACACACACACACACACCTACCTCTATAATAAATTTTAAGGTCATTCATGGGAAGTGGACATTACTAGCTAGGCGGTCATTTATTGCCAATTCCTATTTGTCCAGAGGGTTAAGAGTCAAACCAGGTAAGGATGTCAGTTTCCTTCTCTAAAAGACATTAGTGAACCAGATGGATTTCCAACAATAACAATGATTTCATAATTAAAAATCACACAAGAAGTTACTAGTTGATTTGGAAATACTGGCTTTCAGATCACTGCTCCTTCATCAGATAGCAGGATCATAAGACACAGAATTTATAGCAAAAGATCACAGTGCAACTGAAATGATATATTGAACAAACCTAGATTGCTGTTAAGTCTTTCATTTTTTAGAATGAGTTGCAGGTTTCAGTTCATTAATGTGTACAAAACAACCTTGATTATCTGAATGAGCTGGGCGGGGAGTATTTTGTTTAGATAGCTGAGTGTTTGGATAATGGAGAACTTTTTCCGGGCTCTTGATATCTTGTTCAGATAATCCAAACTCTGGGTAATTGATGTTCAGATGACTGGGGTTCTGTAAATCCCAGAACTACTTTTAAGTCAAATTCTCGAGATAATGTAAGTTTTTATATTTAAAAAAGTAACATCTCAGCTCTGACAGTCTGTTAAAGGTGTGAGTTTAAAATCTGTCTGTATCCCAATCTTGAGGCAGACTGGTTCTATTTCCAAAGTAGGAATTTATAAAAATGTAATATGGGTTGACTGCCTGTATATTATATGCTTTTTGAGCAAAGTAAAATGTCTGCATATACATTTCTGCAAAGGCAAATTCACCCCGTAGATTTGTCTGTGAGAGTGTATGTATGAGAGGGAGAGAGTGTGTAAGTGTGCGTGAGAGTGTGTTTGCATGTATGCTTGCTTGATTGTGTATGTGAGTGAGTGTGGCGGAGTATAAGCCTGAGCGAGAGAGTGTATAGTGTAGTGGGGTCACCTGTAATGTGACCTGAATCCAGGGTCCCGGCTGAGGCCATCCTCATGATACCAAACTCGGCTTTCAGCCTCTGCTCGGCCACTCTGCATTGTTGCGTATCCCAAAGTCTGTCGTGGAGAATGGTCACCTGTAGATCCTGACTGAGGTGTTCCCCAACTGGGAGGGAACATCTCTTTCTGGTGATTGTTGCACGGTGCCCATTCATCCGTTGTCGTAGCATCTGCTTGGTCTTGCCAGTATACTGTGCCTTGGGGCATCCTTGCCTGTAGCATATGAGAGAGACAACGTTGGCCGAGTCATGTGGTGGTCAAGGATGAAGCGGACGAGTTGTAGGATGGTGCTCAGAGATTGGCAATATGCAGGCAGTCACTCATGTAACATTTTATAAATTCGTATTTTAGAAATAGAACCAGTCTGACTCAAGATTGGGATACAGACAGATGAACCTCACATCTTTCATGCATTGTATGAACTGAGATGTCACTTTTTCTTAATAAAACATTAAGTTATCTTGAGAATGTGACTTTAAAAAAGTTCTGAGATTTACATATTAATGAACTGAAACTTGCAATCCATTCTAAAAGGTGAAAGACTTAACAGCATCCTAGGTTTGTTCAATATATTGTTTCAGTTACATGACACTGTAATCTTTTGCTATAAATTGTGTCTTATGATCCTGTTCCACAGCTACCTAATGAAGGGGCAGCAATCCAAAAGCTAGTGTTTCCAAATAAATTTGTTGGATTATAATCTTGTGGTATGTGATTTTTAACTTTGTCCACCCCAGTCCAACACCGGCACCTCCACATAATGATTTCACAGTCATCAATACACTTTCAATTCAAGATGTTTTTTAAATTCTACAGTCTGCCAGGGCAGTTGGATCTCTGGATTAATAGTCCAGTGATAATATCGCTAGGCCATTACCTCCAACATCGTTCCTATTGCCCTTCCGGACATAATGCACAATGATGCAAAAAGAACAAATATTACTGAATCTGTTTGATAAATAGTGGATAAGGACTGAAATAATTCTCCCTCTCAGATACCATTTCCACAATGTGAATGAATCATTAAACTCTGGGTTTCCACTGTGGGCTCTGAACAGTGTGAACATATTTGTATGAAATTCTTTTGTGACTCTTAAATTGATGCCTTTGATAAAACAGATGAAAGCATTTCCCCTGACAAGAAGTATGAATCCATTCTGAGTTCATTCAGACCGTGCCTGGAGGATGGGATTCCCACTGCCTTTCTTTTGTTGTCCGCCCATCAATCCTGATGGGAGAGTGATTTGTCCTTTGCAGTGTTAGCAACTGCTGACAATCTTCAACTCCTCTGCTCAAAGTAATCATTCCAAGAAGTGGGTACTGACTGTATGTTCTTTTTTTTTAAATCTAATGCTGCAGTCTAGGATCTGCCTCCAAAGCTTGGTGTGAGTCACCCAACTGTGATGACTCACAGATATTCAAAGCAGAAGTGCTATTGAATGTCATTATATATAATTTAATGGGGAGAAATTATATACCACAGATCTTGCTATCTGACAGTTAAGATTGAAAGTAACCATGTATGGGACAAATAGATTCCAGTTAAAAGTCATTGAAAGTTACCTGCAATCATTACCTTTTTACTCTTAAATTCATTTTGTTCTTGGATTTTCAATTGTGTGTGAAATCACATTGTGGAACAGATGGCCCAGTTGGTTCACACTCAAACCTCCCTGACGTTTTACTTTTCACTGGGGGAGGTGAATCGTGCACAGTTCCAGAGAGAAGGGAGAGGCTAAACAACAGGGAGGGCCTTCACCGCATTTTCCTTTAGCTCCAGAAGCCAAAAGGTGTTTGCAAGTCTTTTCCAAACAGAAAATGTTTAATTTATGAAGAAAATGATAAGTGAGCATCGATGCAGTTTTTACATTAATTGTTGCACTGCAGCATTGAAATCATTTTAAGTGATTTTCTTTTTTAGGGTGGGGAGGCAGGGTTACACCCAAAGATGAAGGTCTGGACACTCTGAAACCAATTATTTTCGGAAGTTGAGTCATGTCAGACTGGAAACATTCACCAGAGATACTGTTAGACCTGCTGAGTTTCTCCAGCACTTTCCAACATCCATAGTACCTTACATTTACGATCTCTGAACGAGTTCATTTTTTTAACTTGAACCCATGCCCCTTGGCTGAGAGGCAGGGTCTGACCACAAGAGTCTTCTACTTTGCTTTTTTTTAATATGATAAATGTTTCAGCTGTATTAATAATACTGTAACAATTCAGCATTCCCAAATACATTGTTTTGATGGAGAGCAGGGAAGTATTTAATTAACTGCACCTTGGTTCAGATTCTTAATGATGTTCGCTCTCATGGTGGTAGGCCTTTGGGTATTTGGGTTGCAGATAGTTCAGACCTTTGAATTTAGGAGTTGGGACATCATGATGAGATTGTACAGGATGTTGGTGAGGCTCTTAGAGTCATAGAGATGTACAACATGGAAACAGCCCTTTTGGTCCAACCCGTCCAGGCTGACCAGATATCCCAACCCAATCTCGTCCCACCTGCCAGCACCTGGCTCATATCCCTTCCTATTCATTTACCCATCCAAATGCCTTTTAAATGTTGCAATTGTACCAGCCTCCACCACTTCCTCTGGCAGCATATTCCATACACATACCACCCTCTGCGTGAAAAGGTTGCACCTTAGATCCCTTTTATATCTTTCCCCTCTCACCCTAAACCTATGCCGTCTAGTTCTGGACTCCCCGATCCCAGGGAAAAGATATTGTCTATTTATCCTATCCATGCCCCTTATTATTTTGTAAACCTCTTTAAGGTTACCCCTCAACCTCTGACTCTCCAGGGAAAACAGCCCCAGCCAGTTCAGCCTCAAATCCTCCAACCCTGGCAGCATCCTTGTAAATCTTTTCTGAACCTTTTCAAGTTTACATCTTTCCACTAGGAAGGAGATCAGAATTGCAAGCAATATTCCATCAGTGACCTAACCAATGTCTTGTACAGCTGCAACATGAAGTCCTAACTCCTGTACTCAATACTCTGACCAATAAAAGAAAGCATACCAAATGCCTTCTTCACTATCCTATCTACCTGCGACTCCACTTTTAAGGAACTATGAACTTGCACTCCAAGGTCTCTTTGTTCAGCAACACTCTCTCGGACTTTGCCATTAAATGTATAAGTCCTGCTAAGATTTGCTTTCCCAAAATGCAGCACCTCTCATTTATCTGAATTAAACTCCAACTGCTGCCACTTAACCCATCTGATCAAGATCCTGTCGTAATCTAAGGTAACCTTCCTCGCTGTCCACTATACCTCCAATTTTGGTGTCATCTGCAAACTTACTAACTATACCTCTTATGCTTGCATCCAAATCATTTATATAAATGACAAAAAGTAGAGGACCCAGTACCAATCCTTGTGGCACTCCACTGGTCACAGGCCTCCAGTCTGAAAAACAACCTCCACTCTTCTGGAGTATTATGTGCAGTTCTGGTCACCCTGTAATAGGAAGAATGTTATTAAACTGGAGGGATTTCAGAAAAGGTTTACCAGGATGTTACCAGGAAAGAAGAATTTGAGATATAAAAATAGACTGGAAAGGCTGGGACTTTCCAGCTGTGGAGATCTAATAGAAACTTGGCTTAGATGTTGCGAATTTGTTTCCATTAGGCGGGGAGACTAGGATCTGTGGGCACAGCCTTAGAATTAGAGGGGTCAATTTAGAATGGAAATGAGAAACTTCCTCAGTCAGAGAGTGATGGGCCTATGGAATTCATTGTCCCAGCCACTACAGTGCTCCGTGGCATTGAGTGTCTTTAAGGCAGAGGTTGATAATTCCTTGCAAGATCAAGAATTTAAGGGCTACAGGGTGAGTATGGGTAAGTGGATTTGAAATGCCCATCAGCCATAATTGAATAGTGGAGTGGACTTGATGGGCCAAATGGCCTTACTTCCACTCCTATGTCTGGTTTTTTTTTCACTGGAGAGTAGAAGGTTGAGGAGTGACCTTTTTAGAGGTTTATAAAATCATGAGGGCAAAGATAAGGTGTATGTCAAGGGCCTTTTCCATAGGGAATGAGAGTTCAAAACTAGGGAACACATTTTTCAGGTGAGAGGAGAAAGCTTTAAAAGGGACCTGAGGGGCAACCTTTTAAATAGTAGTTAGTATTTTGAATGAATTGCCAGAGAAAATGTCAGCTGCAGGTAGTTACAGTGTTTAAAGACATTTGAGTAAGTACATGGACATGAAAGGTTAGGGATTTAGGCCAAGTACATTAGTTTGGAAAATGGTCTGTGTGGAACGGTTGCACATTGGTGTTTTATGACTAATTGGCCAAATGTGTTGCTTCATGGCAGATTTGCAACAAGGGAGTTTTGTTTTAGTGGAATCTGCCTGATCAGTGCAGTTTCAATTTTGGGTGCAATTCCCTGATTATACCCAAAGCTGAAGCTCTAGCCCCAAGAGCTCTGCACTTTTAACCAAGAATTTCTAAACCCAACATCATATGTGAACTAACCAGACAATGCACATGTTGTAAATAGTCTTTAGTAAGTGCAATCCCTAAAGAAATTAAGTTTCAAGTCTTTCAAAAAAGCTGCATAAACATTCTACACTACACCTTGTTTTTTTTTAGCTCAAATGCTGGTCACTTTTGTAGATATTTTGTCAAATTTGAACTCTGCCTTCTGGCTCAGAGATAGGAACATTTCTATCCTGTGAGACTGGTGCAAACCCAAAGTTGGCCCCCAGAGGTGTTAAGGATAGTGCTGCATTGGTTTTCTGAGAATCTTTTGCAAACAATAGCCAGTTGCCTTCAATGCAGAGGTTGGTGAAGCTGCCATTTTCTAGAGAACTAAGTGCTGCTTAAGATTCATTCTCAGCATAGTGCTCTTTTACTGGCAGTTCCAGCCAGCTCAATGAGCTATCACAAGTGGAACTGCTGAAGTCTGTTTATGCAGTGAAGGAGCTTCCATATTGCTATCAGCAGAGTTACAGACCTAGCACCCACTGCTTGATGAAGGTTATATATCTGTTATTGACTATGTTGACCTACCTTTGAATGAGATACACTTAAGGGGCATTGGAAAAAGACACTGGTGGGCAGGATTAGGAGGAGAACCCCAGGATGTTCTCCGAATACATCAAAGGAAAGAGAACAACAAGAGAAAGCAAAGAGCCCATTGCTCCCCTCGTCTCTGTGTGTAGAGCCAGAGGACACTGGTAGAGTATTAAACAGGTACTTCATATCTATCTTTGCTCAGGAGGAGGATGTAGGTACAGAATTTGAGGTGGTGGGCTGTGAGATTCCTAAACAGCCTGTTTTAGAATGAGACATTGGAGGATTTAGCAAGCTTAAGAGTAGACAAATCCGCATGTCCAGATGAATTGTGTCGCAGCAGGAGACGAGGGAGAAAATGATTGGGACTTGACCCAAGTTTTTTTGAGCCTCTCCGGCCACATACAAGATGCCAGACAACTGGAAGTGTGGTAGAGATAAACCAGCAACTTGCAAACTGGTTGCTCTCATGTCAGTAGTAGGGAAACTATTAGAGAAAATTCTGAAGAAGAGAATTAATTTCCACATGGAGTTAGAAGATTTGATCGGGGACAGTCAGCATGGCTTTGTTAGCTTGAAGTCATAGTGAACAAATCTAATGCTGTTTTTTGAGGGGGACCAGGTGAGTAGCTGAGAGTAGTGTAGTCGATGTAGTTTATATGGATTTCAGCACGGCCTTTAACAAGGTCTGATCGAGGAGACTTGTAAAGAAGGTAAAACATTCCCATGACAAGTCACTCATTATCCTGATTTGGAAGTATATTACCATTCATTTTGCTGTTGCTGGTCAAAATCCTGGAATTCCCACTGTATGGGAGTATAGACTGCAGTGGTTCAATACCATCATTTCAAAGACAACAAGGGAGAAGCAATAAATGCTTGCCAGCCAGCCATGCCCACACCTGAATTTTTCTTTTACAAATAGCTAAGGGGATATAAGAGATGCTTTCCTGATGAAGGGCTTTTGCCCAAATCATTGATTTTTTTTTTCCCTGCTACTCAGATGCTGCCTGATCTGCTGTGCTTTTCCAGCACCACTCTAATCTTTACTCTAAACTCCAGCATCTGCAGTACCCACCTCCACTGACCTTAATCAACTATGGCATAGATTATAACAGCAGGCAGCTGTACACAATGTTAATTAGGCCACAGTTGGAATATTATTGTTCTGGTCAGCACACTATAGGAAGGATATGATTACTCTGGAGGGAATGCTGTGGAGATTCTCCAGGATTTTGCCTGGGATGAAGCAGATTAACTATGAAGAGAGGTTGGATTGTTTTCTTTGGAACAGAGAAGATTGAAGAGGACCTAATAGACATCTATAAGTTTTTGAGGAGCAGGCTGAAGAGAAAGTAGCTGAAGGGTCAGTAACAACAGGGTGCACTTCTAGGACGAAAGGTGAGAGATTTAGAAGGGATTGGAGGACGACTCCTTTCATCCAGAGGGTGGTGGGGTCTGGAATTCACTAACTGGGAGGGTAGTTAAGGCATGAAATCTCAACCTTTTAAAAAGTACTTGGACAACCAAATGAAGTATAACAATATTCAACATCGCCGAGTGTGACAAAGTAAGACTCATGTAGATTTAGCATAATTTTGGTAGTACAGATATGATGGATTGAAGGGCCTCTTCTATACGCTGATTTGATGACGATGTCATGGTCGAGGAACTCTGCCTCCTCTGTCAACCTACTAGCCCAGCAAGTAAATAAGGGCTCATCAAACTGGTGAAGTCCCTTTAATCATTATTAAAGGCTTTGCTTTTAATAATACAAAGTGCTCCACCATTTCCAATACACAAGAGATATTACATAGAACACAAAATGTACACAGACTAAACAGCATTAAAACAGATTATAATTACAATAGTGTTGTCACCTTTTTGGTGTTCAAGTTTTAAGACCTATATATATATATATAATTTTTACATTATCACCAGAAATACCATCATTAGAAATTACAAGATACTGAACATGTAAATACAGGTACTGGTTGTGGGGGGAGGAGGAGGGGAGGGAGTTTATTATTTATTTAAACAAGAAGCAAATAAGGGCACAGAAATTCAAACTAGGTTAAGGACTACTTGCTACCACCAGCTGCAATTAGTTAAACACTACGTGTTACAAAGTCAGGCTTGTTTTAAAGTGTGTAACCAGTACAGTCAAACTGCTTCAACTGTAGACAGTACCTATACAACTACAGGCATTAGTACAAGTATACAGGCAAAGTGCTACAGTTGTAGTCAGCACCTATAATACTACAGGCACCAGTACATGTGTAGTTAAACTGCTTCAATTGTAGACAGTACCTACACAGGCACCAGTACAGGTGTACGGACAAATTGCTACAATTGTAGGTAGCACCTATACAACTACAGGCACCAGTATTCAAACTGCTTCAATTGCAGACAGTACCTATACAACTACAGGTGTACAGACACATTGTTACATTTGTAAGCAATTCCTGTACAACTGCAGGCATCAGTACAAGTGTACAGTCAAACTGCTACAGTTGTAGTCAGTATCAATACAACTATAGGCACCAGTACAGGTGTACAGTCAGAAGTATTTTCAAACTGATGTACAGTTGACATCTGTGCAGGCAGATATGCAGACAGACTGCTGGAGGCACCAACTCAGATGCACAGTCAGAAGAGTAGTCTCAAACCATCACAGGTACCTGTACAGGTACCAATACAAAATGGGTTACACTAAAACCAGAACACCAGAGATGTACATTGAAACTATGATTACCCTAGGTGAGTGGCTGGATTGCTACCTGTACAGGTGAAGTGATAGATCCACTGTAAGCAGTGGCACAGGTTCTAGTGCAGCAGTACAGGGGACCAGCACAGTTTCATAGTCAGACTTTCACAGCTACCAGTACAGGTATATTATCAGACCAAAAACTACTAATGCATCATACATGTCTTACAGAATTACCTTTAGTTCCTTCAGAAGGAAATACATTATAAAGATTAACTAGCTATCAGTGAACTCATGACTGTTACTGCCAGTATTTGGTGGGGAGTGCCCTGATGAATGTACTAACATATATGATTTTTATAATACCAGCCAGGACACCTATTCAATGTGTAACAAATACAAGAGCCTTTAGTTTGAGAAAAGCCATTATCGGAGTAGGAATCATCAGTTTGAGAGCCTTAGTCTCACTAGCTTGGTTCGCTATGAATGAATTCCACAGCCAGACACAAACAAATACTTTTAACTATTGATTATCAGAGAAATCACAGTTAATGCAGTTTAATGAGTTCTGTAAACTGAGAGATATTCACTTTCACACACATTCTTCCCACTTCGAATATCCAATCGGAAATGAAACCCTTCTTTAGGATTGGGTTTCAGTTGAGCCCAGCTCTAAACTTTTCCGATTTCTGACTGAGGTAAATCCGGGACCAGGTCAGACATCTCTTCGAGAAGGGGGTTTGCAAATCTTCATAGGCTGCCAATATCTCCGGGCACCATTCAGTCCTAGGAAGGAGGAAGTTGGAGTGGGACAAGGGAGGTGCATGGACAGTGAAGGAAATGGCTGTGAGAATCATCCACCAGACTGGCTGAGGACTGACCACAGAGAGGGCTGGGAATTGGGTAGCCAGAGCATTATCTAAAAGGTCTGCTGGTGTAACTTTACTTTTTTTTAAAATATATTTTTATTATAACGCTTATGTTTGAATAGTGTTAAGCTAGAAACCTAAATGAATATATTGAGAAAGTCTGTACAGTTTGAGAATTGGAGTTCAGTTCAGGAAATAAAAGGCAGTAAATGTGCCCACACAGCCTTTGGATTATCCTAAATGCAAAACTGGTCCATAATGAGCTTTGGGGAGGGAAATATGCCAGCACTATTGGTCTGACTATGTGTGACTCCATTTCAACTTCAATTAAATTGGCTCTCCACTGTTTTCTGAAGTGACTAAGCAAAACATTCAGTTGCTTTCAACTAGTTCTCCCCTCCCCCGACCGAGTGTAACTGGCAAAAAAAATGACTGGCACTGCCAGCCAGCAATACTGCTGAAATTGTTTTTTAAAAAAATAAATGCACTCTTACTGGGTGAAAAGGGAGCTGCTTGACCACAGAGGCAAGTCAGAAATTGCAGCACGTGTATGTCACTTGTGGAACTTGGGGACTAAAGGGATCAACAGGTACGGCATAGCAGAGAACGCTTGAAAAACTGAATTGCTGACTCCTGCTACGTATCAGACAAGTGGGTCGGAATATGACAAATTTCCTCTCCACCACCCATGCCCCACTCCTGGCAGCTGGCTATCGGGCGTCACGAAATGTCCTGGGAAGAGTAGGGGGAGTGAGATTATTGGAGGTAAAATGCCAGTGATGCTGCTCAGTCTACAGAAACCAGTTTAAGATATGATCTTTCCTGGGCAGCATGGCTTACAGTTTATGGGCTTCAGCTGACTATGCCTAGGCCGGGAATATAAGATAACGTCAAGATTACTGAGTTTAATTATAAATTAGCTAGAGTGAGGTGAGGATTGCCTAGGAACAGGGGAGTAAACAATTCCAGTCTAGTGACGGGTAGGGAAGGTTAGACTGGGAAAGCATGATTACTGCTGCTGAAGTCGACATGAGCTACTGGAGATGACTGGCACCTGCCCACGCCAGCTGTCAGGAGTCACCACTGCCCCGGAGCCGCAGCCACTGCCCGGTTTTCTCTGCCGCGGTGCCCGGTGTACTGAGCCGCTGTGATTCCTCTCGGTTTTGCTGCTGGCCCGCCGGCTGAGGCCTCGCTGCCTGGCCGCCAGGGCCCCGGGGAAGCAGGGAGCCGGCCTCTCCGCCCGGCCCTGCCTCCTCGAGCGCCCCGCGGGCCGGCTCTTCCGGTGCCGGACGGCGCCCGACGCCAAGTCCCTGCGTTCCCGCAGGCTCGGAGCCCTACCCGGCTCCTCGGGCCCGCACCGCCCCGCGGGCCTTTCTTTGGCACCGGCTGCCACCGGGAGGACCCCTCCCGTCGGGGGTCCCAGAGCCAGGCTAGTTCTGTCAGTGAGTGAGTCCTCCCGCGTGTCTTGCGTCAACTCTGAGGCGGCGCCATATTGGTGCTGGGCTCGAGAGCCCTGATAGTCGCCGCGGTTCTCTTTGTCATCACCGCCGTCTCCCTGCGCGCCGTCGAATGAGTTCCCGGTCCATTTGGAGTGACCGTTGGCCCCGCCCTCTTCCTCCGCCGCCGCGCTCAGGTCGCGCAGGAACACCACGATGACCGTTATGTTGTCGCTCGAGCCCGCGTCCCGCGCGCTCGCCACGAGCTTGTGAGCCACCATGCTGCTGTCGCCGTTGTTCTCCTTGAGGTGATCGGACACCACCCTGACCGCCTCCTCGGGCTCCATGGTGTCGTAGAAACCATCGCAGGCGAGGATGAGGTAGTCTTCGGTGCCGTCCAGCACGGTGGAGTCGCTGTCCGCCTCGCCGCAGATGTACGGCTTGTGCTCGGCATCGCCTGGGAATGAGGAGGTGCGGGTTTGAGGGGGAGGGTGGGGAAATAAAAACAAGTTAGACACGAAAACCCGAGAGAAGAATAAAAATTTAGAACTCCTGCCCCTCAGGTTTGACCGGAGAAATGGACCAGAACATCAGAAATAGGACCAGGAGACCATCAGGGATCTCTCAGCCTTCCTACTTTACCACTCAACCAGATTTTGACTGATCATCCACTTCAGCTCCAGCTTTCCATACTATGGTTACATCCAGCACTAGAGGAGCAGAAATTCAATACTGGGAAGACTGCAACTATTGTTTCCGATCCTCCCCCTCTGTCTAAACTCAGTTCCCTAGTTTCCAACTCCATCCCTCATTCCAGGCACCAGGCTCAGCTGGAGCCTGACTTCATCTTTACTAAGAGTTCATTCTCAGTCACACTGTCTGACTTTTCCCCATCCCTCTATCTCCAATCAAATGCTACTGAAATCGCTTGGATACCTCTGAACTAGGAGAAGGTGAGGACTGCAGATGCTGGAGATCAGAGTCAAGGGTATGGTGCTGGAAAAGCGCAGCAGGTCAGACAGCATCGAGGTGCAGGAGAATTGACGTTTCGGGCATAAGTCCTTCATCAGCCCGAAATGTTGATTCTCCTGCTCCTTGGATGCTGCCAGACCAGCTGTGCTTTTCCAGCACCACACTCTTACCTCTCAACTTGACTATCTAAATGTTCTTCTGACTGGTTTCCCATGTTCCACCCTTCATGGACATCAATTCATACAGAATTCACAGCCAGGCCTTAACCATTATCAATATTGGATTCTGGTCAAGCAATTCCTTCATTTTAAAATTTTTGTCTCGTTTTATAAATCCTTCTAAGGTCTCACCTCTCTTCACTACTGTAATCCTCCAACCCCTCAATCATCTGAGGTAACTGCCTCTTCAGCATTCCTGAATTTAACTTCTCCTCTATTGGTGGCTGTGCCTTTGCCTTGTTCGTGAGCTCTGCGACTCTTCCCTCTACCTCTCTCTCTAGGCCTCACTCTGTTGCTTTGATGCTGTCCCACATCTTTGCCCAAGTTTTGGGTCCTATATCCTAAATCCTAATGGAGAGATTGTCTTATGACCAAAGGTCAAATAAGGTTGGGACTCTATTCGTTGGAGTTTTGAAGAAAGAGATGATCTAATTGAAACTTGTAGCATTCGTAAGGGTAAATGACATGGGAACTGTCAAGAGTATGCTCCCACCTCATGGGAAAGTCTAGGACCAGAGGGCATAGTTTCAGAATAAGGGGGCACCAATTTAAGACAGAGATGAGGAGGAATTTCTCCTCTGAGGGTTGTCAGTTTTGCCATGATCCTACTGAGTGGCAGAACAGGCTTGAGGGACTGAATCACCTACTTTTTCATATTTTTTCTGATCTTATGTCTCCTGCTCGGGAACATTGTGTTTTATATTGTTCCTGCAAATGCCTTGGGAGACCTTTTATTAAAGTCACTTTTTAAATATGAGTCTCTCAAACCAAAATTCATATTTAAATTTACTTAGTGACTGAATATCACATACCTCTAGGGTACAGAATTTGCAAGATTCACAATCTTTTAATTGAGTGAGTTTCTCCATGTCTCAGTTCTAAATAACAGAGCTACCCTGCTGCCCATTTCTAGATTTTCCTGCCAGGCAGATCAACCTCTCACCTTTTGATCTGTTGAGGCCTTTCAGGTCATTCTAGATTTTCAATGAGTTCACTTCTCATTTTTCCAAACTCCATAAGCCATCTGCCCATTCTGTTCAACAGGATGCAGCAGAGGCAGTGACCACTGTCTGAGATACAAAGAGTTGGAGGTATACACACAACTAGCTTTTATGACCCTTTATGTCCCAAAGTGCTTTACAGCCAATGAAGCTCTTTTTCTGAAATTATAATTGCAGCAAAGCATTGCACAGTAAGCTCCCATAAAGAGCACTATAACTTCCTTAGGTGCAGTCCAATATTTTATCTTAGTTTAATGTCTCATTTGGGAAAATAACAGCACCTCCAACATTGCAGCCGCATTTCAGCTTGGCACTAAGAATGTTGGCCTGAGTAATGGATCCAAATTCACATACTTTCTGGCTCAGTGCTACAGCTGATGCCGCATTAATAAATCACAAGTTTATTGAAAAGCAAACTGAGTTTAGGCTTCAGTCACTATCTAGTCATACTCCACATATGGACTGCAGATGTGGGAAATTGAGGTGGGCAGGCTGGCAAGGTTTCCTGCCTTAAGTTTAAATTTGGGAATCCCAACTGGACCATGTATGCAACCTGAAAATTCCTAACCACTACTAGACAGAGCTAAAGTGAATGACTGGGTCATATGAAGCACTGGAAGCACTTCTGATTTCTATATTTTTTTAAGAATTTGTAGAGACACTGGAGAAAGTGACCATAAGTTTTGAGGATGACTGAAGATCCAAAAGATTATCCTATTAGGGAAGATTGAGCAGACACCTTTCTCTCAAATGATCTAAGGTATTTAAAATGTAAAGTGTTTAAGCAGGTATTTGATAGGAGATACCTAAAAAGACAATTCAACTTCTTGGGGAGATCATCACTCAGGGATAGGAGAATTACAATAGTCATGAATAAATCCAGTTGGGAATTATGGAGTGATTACCTAGAGATGAAGAGAATGTAGAACTCGCTCCCACATTTATGTTTTAAGGGAAAATTGGAAAAACTCATGAGCGTGAAGGGAACAGAACGCTATGCTGATGGATGAGAGAGGTATGTGTGAAGCATAGACTAGTCGGGTAGATCAGTCTGCTTTTCTGGCCTCCAAGGAATAAAAATCTAGCCAATGTGTCAAGAGGAACAACGGGCATGAGTCTGAAAATATAACTAGAGCCAGTTTCCTGATTTAAAAACCTCACCGATGGCTCTGGAAACAGAAAGGCTTCCATTAACTCGCCAAGCCCCGAACCACACCACACAGCCTCCGAGCGCTTCAATTCGCTGCTTTTCATCCTGAGGGAGCAAAAGGGAAGAACAAGTGAAAAAACAAAACATACATCAACTCGACTGAGATATTTGGTTTAGACAGACCATCCATCATTGTTAGGTGTAAAGTGCACAATGAGGCATGCACTCAGAAGGAAGCCATCGTATCCAAGTGGGTGATTTTTAGACTTTTTATAAGATTACTTATAGCGTGGAAACAGGCCCTTCGGCCCAACAAGTTTACACCGAAGCGCAACTCACCCACTCCCATTCCCCTACATTTACCCCTTCACGAACACTACAGGCAATTTAGCATGGCCAATTCACCTAACCTGCACATTTTTGGACTGTGGGAGGAAACCGGAGCACCCGGAAGAAATCCATGCAGACACGGGGAGAACGTGCAAACTCCACACAGTCAGTCGCCTGAGGCAGGAATTGAACCCAGGTCTCTGGCGCTGTGAGGCAGCAGTGCTAACCTTGATGAAAATTCCATGTCACCTGATCAAATATAACTGCAAATAGGCCAAATATTTTAAAACAAGATTCCTAATGTCCAATTTTTAACCTCAAAGATTTATTACAGTCAGCAGAAGGTCATTCAGCCCACCATGTCTGTCCTAGATCTCCTTGGGGCAATTCACATGGTGCCATTCTCCTGCCTTTTCAAATAATGGTCTTACTTTCTTTTAAATACATTAATTGACCCCGCCTCTATCACACTTTCAGGCAATGCATTCCAGACTCGACCACACACTGCATGCAAACATTTTTTCTCACCTCGCATTTGCTTCTTTTGCAAAACACTTTAAATATGTGCCCTCTTGTTCTTGATCTTTTTATGAGCTTAGACAATTGCCCCATATCCACTCGGTCCAACGCCTCGTGAAGTTGAAAACTTCTGTCTGACATCCTCTTAGCCTTCTCCAAGGAGAACAGTTCCAACTTCTCCAGTCTGTCCTCAAAGCTGAAGCTTCTCATCCCTGGTCAATCTGTTCTGCATGCTCTCCAATGCCTTCACATCCTTCCTAAAGTCCAGCACCCAGAACAGGATGCAGTACTCTAGCTGCAACTGAACTAGTGTCTCATAAAATCATATTTACCTTCCGTGAACTTGTATACTGTGTCCTAGGATCGTGTATGCTTTATGAACTACACTCTCCACCATTCCTATCACCTTCACTTACTTATTCATCCAGGTCTCTCTCTCTCTCTCTCTCTCTCACAATCCCTTTAGCCTGTACTTTAGCCAAATTCTTCATAAAATATTAAATAAATCTCATGAACCATGTACATCCTAAACACAATTCTTTCTGCTATAAACCCCAGTTGCCTGTTTATAATGAGAGCTGTCAGATCTTGCAGCACCACCACTGACAGAAGGGTCTAATTATGAACATCCCATTAATACTGAAGAATACAGGGAAGGAAATAAGTACTATCACTAAAGAAATAGCATTAGACAAACTAATGGGGCTAAAGGCAGATAACTCCCCTGGCCCTGATGGCTTGCAGCCTAGGATCCTGAAAAGTAAACTACAGAGAACATAAAACCATATAGAGGTGGCTCTTTGGCCTATCAAGCCAAAAATAGGTTACTACTTACTCTCATCCGACTTCCCTGCACCATGCCCATAGCCTTGAATGTAATGACATTTCAAGGGGTTATCCAGTTACTTAAAGGTTGTGAGGTTTCCTGCCTCAATTATCCTCTCAAGTAGTGCATACCAGACATCCATCACCTTCTGAGTGAGAACATTTTTCTCAAATTCCCTCATAACCTCCTGCTTTTCACTTAATGCCCCCTTATTATTAAGACTTCAACTAAAGGGAACAGCTGTTTTTTATCAACCCTGTCCATGCCCCTCATAAGCTTATAGACCTCTTAGGTTCCCCCTCTCAATCTTTTCCACAGAAAACAACTCAAACATATACAGCTTTATTTCAGAGCTGAAATGCTCCATCCAAGACAACATCCTAGTGAACCACCTATGCAACCCCATCCAGCACAACCACATCCTTCCTATAGTGCACTGACCAGAACTGCGCACAGTACTCCAGCTGTGGCCTAACTGACATTCTATGCAGCTTCAATAATAATCTCTCTGTTCTTATAATCTATGATATGATTCATAAAGGTCTTCTCAACCACCCTATTAACCTGTCCACCAATTTCAAGGATCTGTGAACAAGCACACCAAGATCTCTCTGTTTTCTGAACCTCCTAGTGTCCTGCCATTCATTAAGCACTCTTTATCGTGTTACTTCTTCCAAAGTGCATCATCTCACCCTTATCAGGTTAAATTCCTTCTGACCAGTCTGACTATATCCTAACACCTTCAACCACTCAGCCAATCTCTGCTTCTCCAAAAACTTACTTACCACCATCCCTCCCCATATTTTCATCTACATCTATGAATATTACAAACAATAAGGGACCCAGCACTGTGGCGCTACACTGGACTCCAGTCATACAAACAGCCTTTACCATCACCCTTTAGCTCATATGTGATGGTGCCAGTATTGGACTGGGGTGACAGAAAGTGAGGACTGCAGATGCTGGAGTACCAGAGTTGAAAAATGTGGTGCTGGAAAAACACAGCAGGCCAGGCAGCATCCGAGGAGCAGGAGAATCGACGTTTTAGGCATAAGCCCTTCAGGAATGGCCTGAAGAAGGGCTACTGGACTTGGGTGGACAAAGTTAAAAATCACACAACACCAGGTTATAGTCCAACAGGTTTATTTGGAACTACTAGCTTTCAGAGTGCTGCTCCTTCATCAGGTAGCTGTGGAGCAGGATCGTAATTCAGAATTTAGAGCAAAGATCACAGTGTCATGCAACTGGAACAATATATTGAACAAATCTAGAATGCTATTAAGTCTCCCATCTTTTAGAATCGGTTGCAGATTTTGGTTCATTAATATGTAAATCCCAGAACTTCTTCTAAGTCACATTCTCGAGATGACTTAAGGTTTTATATTAGAAAAGGTGACATCTCAGACAATGTATTAAAGGTTAGAGGTTAGACTGCAGACAGTCAATCCATATAACATTTTATAAATTCCTACTTTGAAATTTAGTTTTGTCTCCTTCCTTAGAGCCTGTGCACAAAATAAATGACCAACGCTTTGAGATTGCTGACCAGTTACCTCTCTGTCGGGTTTGTGAGGTTTCATCAGTTCCACTGCCTGGCCCTTGCGCACCAACATCACCTGGGAGTCACCCAGCCAGGCTACGTGCAGCATGTTCCCGCGCATAAAAGTCACCACACCAGTTGTTCCACATCGCAGGTTCTAAAAGTAATGGAATGAGAAGAACATATCTTTGTGTTTGTGCTTTATTTGTACCCTGGCCCAGATCCTCATGTGTTTTTCTGACTTTCTCTATGTGTTGGGGGGAATCTGTATTCCTCTCTAGCTTCCACAGAAAGAGATATCTTTAGGCAAACTTCCCCTTCACTGAGCTGACAAAGTATCATTGTGATCTGTATAAAATAATACAGCAGAGAAGGAGCACATCCTGTCGGTGTGACCTCTTTGGAAGGTAAAGTCTTACGATGGTTTTGGACAGTTCTCTTATGAGAGAGATAACTGGTGATGCACTATTTAAATGGTCACCATGCCTCAGATAAGGGAAGAGAGGATGAGAAGAAGAATCCTTCAGTCAGAGCAGGAATTGAACCCATACTGCTGGTGTTGCTTCTAACACTGCAATTTAGCTGTCTAGCCAACTGAACTAAACAACCCTCTCTGCAAGAGCTGAATAGTTATTCTTATTCTCTTGCTCTCCTCTCCCTCAACCTGCTGCTATGCCAGTGGCAATGAGCAGAATTACAGCAGCTGAGGGAAAATTCAAACAAGAGAAAGAAGAGGGAGGGTTTCCTCCTTTATTAATGGAAACCAACTGTGAATATAAAGAGTTCTGTTTCTTACCTGCATCTCCCTTTAAGTGAAATAGTAGACAGTGCAAATTGTAGGGTACTTCAGTGAAGAGAGGGGGATAATTCTCTATTGAGAAGGACAAGGGCAGCAGATACATGAAACCATCACCTACGAGATTCCCTCTCAGCCATTCACTATCCTGACTCGGAAATGTATCACCATTTCTTCACTTTCGCTGGGCCAAAATCCTGGAACACCCTTGTCAACAGCATCATGGGTGTCCCTACACCCAAGGACTATAGTCATTCAAGAAAGCAGCTCGCTACCACCTTTTCAAGGGGCAATTAGAGATGGCCAGTAAATGATGGCCCAGCCAGTGGCACCTACATCCAGTGAATAATTTTGAAAAAGAATAGAGAAAGTCATAGGGAAGCCTAAAAGTCGGTCAAAATGATGAAGGGTTTCAATGAAGAACTAAGCAGTGGTTAGAGATTTAAAACAATCAAAGAAAGAGTGAGGATTTTGGGGGGAAAAATTTCTTCACAGAGTTGTCAAGCTTCCAATTCTATCGTCTGGACTCTGATCCCACAGTAACTTCCAAAAGAAAATGTGCTGTGGAAGAGGATTTATTTGCCTGATAATGGGGGAGAAGCTGGTGGTGTGTGATTAAATCTCTTTCATATGGCTAGTGGAAGTTTTGGGAGATAGTGTACTTGCCTCTGAGCTAGACATGCTGAATTCATGTTTCACTCCTGGAATGAACAGCCAAGGAAGGTAGCACGAATGGACTGAATAGGCATGGGCTATTTTCCCTGGAGCATCAGAGACTGAGAGGTGACCTTATAGAGGTTTATACAATCATGAGGGGCATAGATAGAGTGAATAGTGAAGATCTTCTCTCCAGTATAGGGGAATCCAAAACAAGAGGGCATAGATTGAAGGTGAGAGGGTTAAAATTTAAAAGGATCCTGAGGGGCAACTTTCTCACATAGAGGGTGACATATGTATGGAATGAACTACCAAAGCAATTGGTGGAGGCTGGTACAATAACAACATATAAAAGACATCTGAATGCGTTAGAGGGAAATGGGCCAAATTCTGACAAATGGGACTAGACTAATTTAGGATATCTGGTTTGCATGGACGAATTGGACTGAAGGGTCTGTTTTCCATGCTGTACATCTCTATGAACAAATAGATCAAGTATCAATCTTCAAATCATTTGGAAAAGCCAATGGTGAGCAGTTGGAGCAGGAGAGTCACTTAGTTAGACATGACTCAATGTAGAGTAGGGCTCTTGTACATCCTAGTGATAGGTTTACAACCTTTTCAGAAGAAAGCAGCTACAGAAACAGATGTAAATACATGTTTTGCCTATTTCACAGGTCAATAAGCACAGGGAACAATGTTTCAAAGAATCAGTACATGAAGGCAGGATATGGTTCTGCAAGATTAACTATAGCCCAGGGAATGTTGTGCAAAATTGTGTGGTTAACCCAGGGGTGGGGTGGGAGGTGATCACTCACCTCCCGGGCGGCCTTTTGAACAAACCGCTCATCCGTAAGGCGGAAGGCTCGACACAGGGCCTCCGCTGGATCGTGCTGGAAGATCTCCTGTCGGACGAGGTTCACGTGAAGGTGGATGGAGGCATAGATTGCGGCATCCACTCCTCCATGTCCATCGAACACAGCAAAAAATGACTGCTCCTCCTGGTCCTAGTGAGAGAAGAAAGGAAAGGAGAAGGAGCTGGCATTTCAGTAGCTGACCTGCTACCTGGGCCCCACCAAACAATTTACAGCCAATAAAGCACTTCCTCTCTTTTGAACTGTGGTCTCCTGTCAAGTAAGAAACAATCTGAGGACAGCAAGATCCCACAAACAACTTGGTAAGCTGAGATCTTAATGATGAAGACTTAAAGGAGCTGTGTTTTAACAAGAGAGTGGCTCAGTTCTGAATGGGAGCAGAATCATTGTCTTAGAGGTCTACAGTCCTCAAAAAGGCTCTTTGAAACAGTCCAAAACAACCACCTAACTATTCTAATCCCATTTTCCTGCCATTTCCTGCAAATGGCAATTAACCGTGTGATTGAAGAAGAGTAAATTGCAAGGATAAAAAAGCGTTGCATTTGTCTGGCATCTTTCTCAACCACTAGATACCTTAAATCAGTTTACATAAATGCCATACCTTCCCAAAGGAAGACGAGCCATTTAGAAAGATGGATTAGTAATGAAAGACAGACACAGATATGGACCAGTGGGAGAATGTCACCAAGTAGTAGAGGCTGCGAGGAATCTGACAGAGGGTATTCTGAGGGAGCAGTCAGTGGAGCTGATTCTCAGTCCCTGTCGTTGGGATTCCAGGATTTTGAAGAAATGTCAGAAAAGCAAGATGCACCAGGTGTGACTGCCAATGCACACAGTTCAACATAGTCTCTGACTACCAGACTCTTCCCTCATCCTCCTTTCTTCCCTCACTCTGCCTCACTACCAACTGTCTCTCATCTTCCCTCTGCCCTGCCTCCACTTTACATTTTTCCTTCTCCTCAACTCAGTTCCAAACTGTTCTTCTTTATCTCCCCACAATCCCTCATCTTCATGGCTCTTTCTGCCTTCTTCCTTGTTACTCTCTTTCCCCCTCACCATCAGCTGGGCCCACTGACCGCTTCACTGGGGCCTACAATGTTGATTCAGGCTTGTAGCTGTGACTTACCTCTAGATTGAAGAGAGTATTGAAGTCTGGCAGACAGACATGTTTGTCCTCCATCTTCCTGCGCATGTTTTTGATGGCATGAATGGATGTTTCAAAATAGGGATGAGTTCTTCGTGTCAATGGCAAGTCTTTCACCCAGCTGCAACAGATTTCATGGAGTTTGTTGAACACCATTCGGGACAGCCTTGTCGAGTCAAACTCTAGAAAAATATAAGATCAATTTCCACATATTGAAAACAGAAGGGATGTGATCTGATTTATCACCTGAAAATGCCTATGGAGAGAAGGTGAGAAAATGCAAAAACCTGTGGCCCCAGGCAGGTGAAAAATCTTAGCATTAAATGTTTTGGATTTGACATTGGAGTTTGAGGGAAATGGTGCTTTGTTAATAATATATTGATGACTTCTTTAAAGATGGCAAAGTTTTTACTAACCAGACTACAGGGTTGACATTGATGCTTTCTTTGGACATTTTAAAGATTTTTTAATGTTATATCATTAATAAATTCTGTAGTTTTAAGTGTGTTTTTTTAACTGCTAAATTTTCTCTTGATAGTTTTAGACAATACAGTTTCAACTGATTGTAGCCTCAAATCCAAATTCTTGACTCCTCCATCCCTCCATGATAATGTTTGACTCCCTTGTTAGTCAAGATTTGGTTGCAATTGAACATTGAGGTAATTGCAGCCTGTTTGAAGATATCACAAGGATCACTGTGGATGGAGAAGCCCATTCACAGTATCTTAACTCAAATATGAAGTGGGTCTTTATTATTATTTCTTAATTAAGTCCAGAGATTGTGCTTCCTTCCCCTACTAATACTCCAAGTATTAGTCATTCTGTGTGTGCAACAATGAAATTGAGAAATTACAGAAGGAAGCCATTCAGCTTGTTTAGCGTATTCTACCTCTTTGAGAGAGTTCCCACTCTGCCTCATCTTTGAGGTGAGTGATGACAGTGGAGTTAAAATGTTTCATTGAATTAAGGCACTGATGATCAGACACAGGCTTGAGGTGTCATGTGGCCTGTTCTTCCTTCTTTGCATCAGAAATGTTTTAATGCTTTGAAAGGCAGGTTCAGAATCAGTAGCAGCAGGCTATTTCCGATTCTTGAGTTACAGGTTATCCAAGATTACAAAGAGATCTTGATCAGTTGGATCAGTGTGCTGACAAGTAGCAGATGAAATTTAATTTGGATAAATGCGAATATTGCATTTCGGTAAAACAAATAAAAACAAGAACATAGAACATAGAAAAATACAGCGCAGTACAGGCCCTTCGGCCCTCAATGTTGCGCCGACCGAATCCTACCTAACCTACACTAGCCCAATAACTTCCAAATGCCTATCCAATGCCCGCTTAAATGACCATAAAGAGGGAGAGTTCACCACTGCAACTGGCAGGGCATTCCATGAACTCACAACCCGCTGCGTAAAGAATCTACCCCTAACATCTGTCCTATACCTTCCACCCCTTAATTTAAAGCTGTGTCCCCTTGTAACAGCTGACTCCATTAGCGGTAAAAGGTTCTCAGTGTCTACTCTATCTAAACCCCTAATCATCTTGTACACCTCTATCAAATCTCCCCTAAACCTTCTTTTCTCCAATGAGAACAGCCCCTAGTGCCTCAGTCTTTCCTCATACAATTTTCCTACCATACCAGGCAACATCCTGGTAAACCTCCTCTGCACTCGTTCCAATGCCTCCACATCCTTCCTATAGTATGGCGACCAAAACTGCACACAATACTCCAGATGAGGCCGCACCAGAGTCTTATACAACTGTACAAGACTTGTACAATTAAAAGCAGGTTTTGGGGTAATGTAGAACAGAGAGACCTCAGGGTTCAGGTACACAGTTCTTCAAAGTTTGCATCGCATGGAGACAGGGTGACTAAAAAGGCATTTAGCATGCTTGCCTTCACTGCTCAGATCTTTGAGTGTAGGAGTTGGAATTTGGGCATGAGCCCTTCTTCAGGAATGAGGAAAGTGTGTCCAGCAGGCTAAGATAAAAGGTAGGGAGGGGGGACTTGGGGGAGGGGCATTGGAAATGCAATAGGTGGAAGGAGGTCAAGGTGAGGGTGATAGGCCTGAGTGGGGGTGGGGGAAGAGAGGTCAGGAAGAAGATTGCAGGTCAGGAAGGCAGTGCTGAGTTCAAGGGATTTGATTGAGACAAGGTGGGGGGAGGGGAAATGAGGAAACTGGAGAAATCTGAGTTCATCCCTTGTGGTTGGAGGGTTCCTAGGCGGAAGATGTGGTGCTCTTTCTCCAGCCGTCGTGTTGCTATGGTCTGGCAATGGAGAAGTCCAAGGACCTGTATGTCCTTGGTGGAGTGGGAGGGGGAGTTGAATTGTTGAGCCACGGGGTGGTTGGGTTGGTTGGTCCGGGTGTCCCAGAGTGTTCTCTGAAACGTTCCACAAGTAGGTGGCCTGTCTCCCCAATATAGAGAAGGCCACATCTGGTGCAGCGGATGCAGTAAATGATGTGTTTGGAGGTGCAGGTGAATTTGTGGCGGATATGGAAGGATCCCTTGGGGCCTTGGAAGGAAGTAAGGGGGGAGGGGTGGGCACAAGTTTTGCATTTCTTGCAGTTGCAGGGGAAGGTGCCGGGAGTGGAGGTTGGGTTGGTGAGGGGTGTGGACCTGACGAGGGAGTCAGGGAGGGAGTGATCTTTTCGGAACGCTGATAGGGGAGGGGAGGGAAATATATCCCTGGTGGTGGGGTCCGTTTGGAGGTGGCGGAAATGACGACGGATGATACGATGTATATGGAGGTTGGTGGGGTGGTAGGTGAGGACCAGTGGGGTTCTGTCCTGGTGGCAATTGGAGGGGCAGGGCTCAAGGGCGGAGGACGGCTGGAGGAAGAGTGCTTCATCTTCTGCCTAGTAACCCTCTAACCACAAGAGATGAACTCAGAATTCTCCAGTTTCCTCATTTCCCCTCCCCCCACCTAGTCTCAATCAAATCCCTCGAACTCAGCACCGCCTTCCTAACCTGCAATCTTCTTCCTGACCTCTCCGCCCCCACCCCCACTCAGGCTTATCACATTCACCTCGACCTCCTTCCACCTACCGCATTTCCAATGCCCCTCCCCCAAGTCCCTCCTCCCTACCTTTTATTTTAGCCTGCTGGACACACTTTCCTATTTCCTGAAGAAGGGCTCATGCCCGAAACGTTGATTCTCCTGCTACTGGGATGCTGCCTGACCTGCTGCACTTTTCCAGCAACACATTTTCAGCTCTTATCTCCAGCATCTGCAGTCCTCACTTTCTCCTGTAGGAGTTGGAATGTCATGTTGAGGTTTAACAGGACATTGGTGAGGTCTCTTCTGGTATACTGTGTCCAGTTCTGGTCTCCTTGTTACAGGAAGGATTTTTTAAAGCTGGTGATGGTTCAGAAGAGATTTATCAGTATCTTGCTGGGAATGGAAGATTTGAGTTATAAAGAGAGGCTGGATAGGCTGGAACTTTTTTCACTGGAGCAAAGGAGGTCTCTGATAGAGGTTTATAAAATAATGAGGGGTATGGATAAGGTGAATGGGAAGTGTATTTTCCCTGGGGTGGGAGATTTCAAGATTAGGCAGCATATTTTTATGGTGAGAGGGGAATGATTTTTAAAAAAAACATGAGAGGCAGTTCTTTTACAGAGAGCACGATTCATGCGTGGAATGAACTGCCAGAGGAAGTGGTGGATGCGGACAATATTATAATGTTTAAAAGACATTTACTTAAGTACATGAATAAGAAATGTTTAGAGGGATATGAGCCACGCCCAGACAGGTGGGACTAGTTTAGTTTGGGATAATGGTCAGCATGGACTTGTTGGACTGAGGGGTCTATTTCCATGTTGTATGCCTCTATGACTGTGGTGTTTCTGCATCGTGATCTTGTCCAAGTATTTATCCAGTTCCTTTTTCAAAGTTAAAAATCACACAACACCAGCTTATAGTTCAACAGGTTTGTTTGGAAGTACTAGCTTTCAGAGTGCTGCACCTTCATAAAGTAGCTGTGGAGCAGGACCATAAGACACAGAATTTATGGCGAAAGATTACAATGTCACACAACTGAAATGATATAATGAACAAACGTAGGTTTCTGTTAAGTCTTTCATCTTTTAGAATGGATTGCAGGTTCCAGTTCATTAATGTGTAAATCCCAGAACTTCTTTTATGTCACATTCTTGAGACAACTTAAGGTTTTGAAAAAAAGGTGACATCTCAGCTCAGACAATGCATTAAAGGTGAGAGGTTAGAGTCTGTCTGTATCCCAGTCTTGAGTTAGACTGGTTCCATTTCCAAAGTGGAATTTATAAAATATTACATGACTAAACTGCCTGCATTGACTGCCTGCAGATTGTACACTTTTTGAGCAAAATAGCATGTATCTGCAAATATAATTCTGTAAATGCAAATTCACCCTATAGACTTATCTGTATGTATGTGTGCATGGGAGACAGAGCATGTTCAATCCATCTTTCAGTTGCATGACAATGTAATCTTTTGCTATAAATTTGGTGTCTTATGGTCCCTTTCCACAGCTACATGATGAAGGAGCAGCGCTCCAAAAGCTAGTGCTTCCAAATAAACCTGTTGGACTGTTACCTGGTTTTGTGTGATTTTTAATTTTGTCCACCCCAGTCCAAGCTAGCTCCTCCACATCATGACCTTTTTTCAAAGATTATTATTGACTAAGATATGATAAATAGACAAAGTCTTTTCCCTGGGATCAGGGAGTCCAGAACTAGAGGGCATAGGTTTAGGGTGAGCTGGGAAAGATATAAAAGAGACCTAAGAGGCAACTTTTTCACGCAGAGGTTGGTGCGACTCTATGACTCTGAATCATTAATGTCACATCATACTGGTTTGTATTTTTGAATGGTTTTCAGCCTTCAGGAAGAGAGACTGCAGATTGTTGTGGTACAGAGGAATCTGGGTATCCTTGTAATAAAGCCCA
This sequence comes from Hemiscyllium ocellatum, assembly GCF_020745735.1. Taxonomy (NCBI): domain Eukaryota; kingdom Metazoa; phylum Chordata; class Chondrichthyes; order Orectolobiformes; family Hemiscylliidae; genus Hemiscyllium; species Hemiscyllium ocellatum. Next base: position 8,747,612 of record NC_083431.1, on the reverse strand, counting down.
TAAGATATAGGAGCAGAGTTAGGCCATTCAATCATAGATGATATGATACCCCATTCTCCTGGCTTCTCTGTTTTACCCTTAATCCTCTGACTAATCAAGAACTTATCTATATCAGTCTTAAATATACTCAATGACATGACCTCCACTGCCTTCTGCAGCAATGAGTTCCACAGATTCCTCACCCACTGGCTGAAAAAAATCCTCCTCATCTCAATCACAAAAAGTCAGCATGCTGATATAGCAAGTAATGAGGAAAGGTGCATGCAATGCTGGCCTTTATTGTGAGAAGAAACAAAAGTCTTCCTATGACTGTACAGGACATTGATGAGTGTGCATACAGAGTACTGTGCAACTAAACATGCATAACTCAGGAGAAAAATCACCAGGCCATTAAAGACTGTGTTTTTGCATGTTCTTTGAGCACTTCATTACTATATTTATAATAGCATCGGACATGGAGATGTAAAGATGGTTTGACTGACAGTCAGTGATAGTCCAATCTAGTGATGGTGAGTCTGTTTTACTTTCACATTGATCGGTTTCATGCAGATGTAAATGGTGGACAGCCAAAGGCAGGTGGGCAAGTGTTTTGACAGGAGGTAATTTGACAATATTCCTGAGAGGAAAAAAAACAGTAAACAATGTTAATGACACAAACTGGTCTGGATCACCTTGTTATACATTACCTCCAAAATGGTGCTGCAGCATGATACCTACATTCAGTGGCAATAGGGCTAGACAATGGGACTAGCTGAGTGGCTCTTTCAGGCCGTCATTCCTGATGAAGGGCGTTTGCCTGAAACATTGATTTTCCTGCTCCTTGGATGCTGCCTGACCTGCTGTGCTTTTCCAGCACCACTCTAACCCTGGCTCTTTCAGGAGCCAGTATAGACATATAGACATTCTACGTCTAAGTGTTACTCCTTTATCATTCCAGGAATTGTGTAACCGGATTTAGAATTGTGTGAGGTCAGAGTCAGGCTGAGCTGTAAGGACTGTCACAGTTGAATAGCTGTGACTGAGAGCCTTGGTTAGCTGCATGTTGTCATGTGAATGAATGAGACGTGACCAAGTATGAGTGAGTGAGTAAGTAGCGAATAAGTGAGTGGTCAGTGAGTGAGAAAGAGGAGTTGGGAAAGGGTGCACACCAGAATTGGTTGTGACTCTGTGAAGAAGAGAAGTGGCTGGGAATGTTAACAAGAGATAATTAAAATTCCTTTGTCTGTAAACAGAGCAGTCAAACCTCTCGAGGCAGCGTTACAGAGCTCACTTCTCTCAGAGTCAGCTGTCAATGATAATCAAAGGCTGCCCTTCTCAGGGTTTCCCCACACACAATCAGAAAGCAGGTACTTACACACAGTCACTGCAGTTCTTGGGTCTAGCATGAGGAAAGGGAAAGGGTTGCTTTTCAGACTGGAGGTCTGTGACCAACGGTGTGCCATAAGGATTGGTCATTTATATCAATGATTTTGTCATTTATATAAATGATTTGGATGTGAATATAGGAAGTATGGTTAGTAAGTTGGAATTGGAGGCGTAGTGGACAGCGAAGGTTACCTCAAAGTACATCTTGATCAGATGGGCCAATGGGCTGAGGGGTGACAGATGGAGTTTAATTGAGATAAATGTGAGATGCTGCATTTTAAAAAGGCAAATCAGGGCAGGGCTTATACATGTAATGAGCCCTGGGAAGTGTTGCTGAACAGAGATTTTGGTGTACAGGTTCATAGTTCCTTGAAAGTGGAGTTACAGGTAGATGGGATAGTGAAGAAGGCATTTGGTATGCTTTGGTCAGTGAATTGAATATAGGAGTTGGAAGGTCATGCTGTGGCTATACACAACATTGGTTAGAATACTGTGTGCAATTCTAGTCTCCCTGCTACAGGAGGGATTCTTTTTAAGATTCCCTACAGTATGGATACAGGCCCTTTGGTCCAACAAGTCCACGCCGACCCTCCCAACAGTAGCCCACCCAGACTCATTCCCCTACCTTACATTTACCACTGACTAATGCATCTAACACTATAGGCAATTTAGCATGATCAGTTCACCTGAACTGCACATATTTGGATTGTGGGAGGAAACCGGAGCACCCGGAGGAAACCCACACAGACATGAGGAGAATGTGCAAACTACACAGTCACCCGAGGTGGGAATCAAACCTGGATCCCTGGCGCTGTGAGGCAGCAGTGCTAACCACTGAGCCACCATGCCGCCCTTGTTGCAAAACCTGAAAGGGTTCAGAAAAAATTTACAAGAATGTTACCAGGGTTGGAGGGTTTGAGCTATAGGGCGAGGCTGAATAGGTTGGAGCTATTTTCCCTGGAGTTTCAGAGGCCAGAGTGGGTGACCTTATAATGTTTTATAAAATTATGAGGCGCATGAATAGGGCAAATAGACAAGACTTTTTCCCACATTGGGGAATCCAAAATTAGAGGGCATAGATTTAAGGTGAGAGGGGGAATATTTAAATGGGATCTAAAGGGCAACGTTTTCACACAGAGGGTGATATGTATTGAGCTGCCAGAGGAAGTGGTGGAGACTGGAACAATTACAACATTTAAAAGATATCTGGATGGGTATATGAATTGGAAGGGTTGAGAGGGATATGGCCCAAATACTGGCAAATGGAATTAGATTCATTTAGGATATCTGGTTGGCATGGGCAAGTTGAACCAAAGGGTCTGTTTCTGTGCTGTACAACTCTGGTGATTAACACATACTTTCCAATAAAAACCTCCGCTCCATGTCCCATTTCTCTCACCCAGCCCAGTATTTACTGGGCTTTCCAAAACCAGGAGGTGTGAGACATGTTTGTATATCTGTGCATGTGTATATTTTTGTAAGTTTGTATCTGTGTGTCTGTATGTATATGTGTGAGAGTGTGTGTAAATCTGTCCGAGTATATGTTGATGTGTATGTATATCCATGCAAGTACATGTTTATGTGTATATGTATCTGCTCATGTGTATGTTAATGTGTCTGTGTTAGACAGATGCCTGACTGATGGTGTCCATCGCTTGTGACCAGCTCAGAGGATGAGGAGAGGACAGGGCAGGAGACAGAAAAGTAGTAAAACTGCAAACAAAAGGGGAATGAGTACTTGATTATTTCTCCTGTAGTTTTAGGGACAAATGAAAAGGAGTAGAGATCCTAAGCTGGAAATTCCCATCATGCTGCTCAAAATCTAAGTGTCAGTCATGGCTCAGTAGGTAGTGCTCTCACCTCTGATTCAGGAGGGTATGTCACTCAGACCCCATGCTTAGACCAGAACACAAGATCCAGGCTAAAGCTTCAGTGCATTACTACAGGAGTGCTACATAGCTGAAGGAGACAATAAGCTGAGGACCTGTTTGTCGAACCCCTCAAGGGGCAGTAAAAGAAAAGACAGCATGATTTTGAAGAATGATTCTCCTCAGCATCCTGGTCAATTTTAATCCGTCAATCAACTTTATAGATTATCTGATCATGATCTCTTTGCTGCTTATGCAATTTTACTGTACACAAACTGGTTGCCATAAGTCTCTATTACAAGAGCGGTGGCTACACTTCAGAAGATTTGGACCATCCTGAAGTTGCAAAAAGCTTTATTTAAATGACCAATCTTTTTCGTTTAACAGTAGCTTACCAGAGAGCGGCAGTAAGGGTTACCGGACTGGAATTTACACTGGAGTACTGAGCATTTGCTACTCCACCCCCAACAGGTGCTCAATAAAATTTCCATACAACATAAATAATTACTGGAAGGCTGTGTGGAAAAGATCCCTCTGTCTCGGCCAGGCTGCAGTGTGCAGTATTACTCATCAATCATTCACAGTGGGGTAGGGGGCCTGAGAACACATAGCTGACTCAGCAAGCAGTGACGAGCAATCATGCAGAAACCTATCCCTCCCTCTCAGCAGCAGGCTGTGTCATATCAGTGACTCAGTACAGTACCTATCATGTATCTTTCCGAGTGACTAGTAAGCTCAGTCCAGGTCCCTTTATTCTGTGCAGTCAACGTCAAACACTTCACTTCTCCTCAGCTGACTCTCATGAACATATTATTGTTTGCAAGGAGTTTTCAAACTAATACCTTAAAAGGGTTCAACTTTTCATTTTCAACCTATTTTTCTAGCACGTTGTCAAGCTGAAGGTACATGTCAGGAGTGTGATGGAGTACTCTCCACTTGCCTGGATAGGTACAGCTCCAACAACATTCAAGAAATTTGACACCATCCAGGACAAAGCAGCCCGTTTGATTGGCACCACATCCACAGCATCCACTCCCTTCATCACTGACACTCAGTAGCAGTACTGTGTACTGACTGCAAGATGCACTATAGAAATTTGCCAAAGATCCTTAGGCAGCACCTTCCAAATCCATAACCACTTCCAATAAAAAGAACAAGGGCAGCAGATACATGGGAACACCACCAACTACAAGTTCCCCTCTAAGCCATTCACCATTCTGATTCGGAGATATATCATTGTTCCTTAAGTGTCACTGGGTCAAAATTCTGGAACTCCCTCCCTAACAGCATTGTGGGTGTACCTAAAGCATAAGGATTGCAATGGTTCAAGAAGGCACTTCACTACCAGCTTCTCAAGGGGCAATCAGAGATGGCTAATGAACACTGATCTTGCCAATGATGGATACATCTCATGAATTAATATTTAGAACTTAATTCCAAGCTGATTGAATACCCTAAGGTTTGTTCAGTTCCATGCTGGTTGATGTAAGAAACTGGGCCCAGTGGTGCTGAACGGACAGCTCTTTCAGTACTCTCTCCCCCTCTGTTATGACTGTGTGAAACCAGATTCTGACCATTCTTGATCATAAACTGAGCTTTCTCCTATTCTGCCCATATTACCCAGTATTTCCAACTGAAATGTTCTCAGCAGGTGAGACACCTATCAATCTGTAAGTAGTTTGAGCATTTTGTATTAATCTGGATGCAAGCCAGTTGTTGAAACAGAACTCAACGCACCTTTTTTTGTGGATAGAGTTTATTGACTACTCAATCTTACAGTTCTTTCCACCACCCTGGTGCTACAAGTGGTCCCAACATAAGATTTTTTTAAAGTCACAAGTAACCTTGTAATCAACCTGTTCAGAGATTTTATTACACACCTCTGGAGCTGGTGGGACTTGAACCCAGACCTCCTGGCTCAGAAATCAGGACACTACCACTGCACCAAAAGAATATTTCCAGTTCCTACAGAATAAATTGGCGCGAGCCATTTCATCTTAACCTTAAATAAAGACATTAACAATCTCAACAATATGACTAACTAGACACTGGCATCTTGCTGGTGGTGTCATACATCACTGAGAGAGGGCAGTGAATACTGTCCCTGACTGATCGAGGAGGCACACATTCAAGTCCCACCTGCTCCAGTTGTGTCAATAACAGATCAATTAGAAAATCTCAACATCACACAGGGAGTTCCACTTTCTCTGGAAACCTGCTGTTTTCCAGAGTTACCAATAGTGATGGTTGTAGCTCAGATTGTTTTTCTGTCAGATAGTTGACCACAAAATACTCCCACTATCACCATCTGCCATTGGCATGCGTTTAAAGAGTTTACAAATAGCCAAGTTAGCTGTGTTATGAAGGCAACTTGCTCAGCCATCCTACAGACTGCACCACAAAACTTCCTCTGGATATTTTATACATCCCTTTAATTGCTTAGACCAAGGAGTCAATTCTGAGCTCATTATTTCAGTCTGTCCCTTCATATTTCTTACGTTCTATTCCAAAGATTGGCTTCAGATTTCTCAAAAGACTGTAAATGAGACTGATTGCCATCTCATGTCTCCTCATGATTAAGCCAGCAGGAGGCATATGCAACAGACAAATTATAAAATGATCAGAGTGTGCAGCAAGATTCATTCAGGTGTGTAACATGATCTGCACAGGCTAAGTTAGCATAACTTGTACAGGTGTGTAATATGGTGTGTATTGGCATGTAGCACAGACTGTACATGTGTATAACGTAATCTGTACAGGTGTTTAACATGACCTGTACAACTGTAACATGGTCTGTATGTGTGTAACATGGTTTGAGCTTTTATTTCACAAAATGAATCCATACCATGTTGCAATGTTTGAGTTTTTGACAACAAAATGGGGTCTGTGGAAATGGGGTACTGCAAGGTTTGTGAAGGAATCTCCGCTGCCTTCGACGGAGTGTGATCCTGGGCAGAAAAGATTGTCCAGTGGGGAGAGACTTAGATTGGTGCTCTCTGAGTCTCCAACAATGAGCGGAGATCTCAGAATTCTTCAGAGGATGGATAGCCTCAATGGCTGGGACATCTGGAACATGGTTCAGCCACTGAGAGGAGAAATTCCTTCACTCACAGGTTTATCTATCTGTGGAATTCTCTGGAGTACTCAGTGTGTCTAAGACTGAAATTAATCTTTTTTGGGGGACTAGGGAACTGAAATGATATGACATGAGTGAGGGAGGTGATGTTGAAACTGAAAATCAGCTGTGATATTGTTGAATGGTAGAGCAGGCGCAAGGGGACGAATGACCTCTCCAGCTCCTATTTGTTAAGTTGTCCTGAGGAAGATTTCCCTCCTGTATGATGTTGATGCAGAGTGATGAGCTGTCCCATCAGATGGAGGCTCCTTGGCCAACCCCATCACCCCAAAGCAGTCACCCCTGGTTCTTTCTGTATTCAACCAGCTAATAGTAGATATCTAAGCCCATAAGAAATAGGAACAGGAGGAGGCCATTCAGCTCCTTGAGCCTGCTGTACCATTCAATAGGATCAAGGCTGACCTGACATTCCTCATGTTCACTTTCCTGTCTTTTCTCCGTAACCCTTCATTCCCCAACAGATCAAGAATTTATTTATCTCTTGTCCCCACAAGTCTCTGTGGCAAGAAGTTCCAAAGACACTGAACCCTCCAAGAGAAGTAATTCCTCCTCATCTCAGTTTTACATTGGTGCCCCTTTATTCTGAGACTGTCCCATTCTCTTAGAAATTTACCCTGTCAAGCCCTTTATGAAGCTTATATATTTCAATGGGATCACTTCTCATTCTTCTAAACTCCAGTGAGTAGAGTCTCAACTGGTTTAGCTATTGCTCATAAGATAATACCTCCATACCCAGGATCATCCTAGTCAACTTTCCTGAAAGACCTCCAATGAAATGATATCTTTCCTAAATAAGGAACCAGAACAAGAAAATTTTTTGATTCAGTATATGAATGTACCTACTAGAGAATATGCAAAATGTGACCTACTCTTGAGAAATAAGGCAGGGCAAGTAACTGATGTCAGTGGGGGAGCATTTTAGGACCAGCAATCATAATTCTTAAAATAGTGATGGAAAAGGATAGACTGGATCTAAAAGTTGAAGTTCTAAATTGGAGGAGGGCTTATTTTGACGATATTAGGCAAGAACTTTCAAAAGCTGATTGGGGGCAGATGTTTGCAGGTAAAGGGACGGCTGGGATAATGAAGAAGTGTTTGGTATACTTTCCTTTATTGGTCGGAGCATTGAGTATAGGAGTTGGGAGGTCACGTTGTGGCTGCACAGGAAGTTGGTTAGGCCACTTTTGGAATATTGTGTGCAATTCTGGTCTCCTTCCTATCTTGTGAAACTTGAAAGATTTCAAAAGAGATTTACAAGGATGTTGCCAGGGTTAGAGGATTTGAGCTATATGGAGAGGCCGAATAGATTGGGGCTGTTTTCCCTGGAGCATCAGAGGCTGAGGGGTGACCTTATAGAGGTTTTTTAAATAATGAGGGGAATGGATAGGATAAATCAGCAAGGATTTTTCCCTGGGGTAGGGGAGTCCAGAACTAGAGGGCATAGGTTTAGGGTGAGAGGGGAAAGATAGAAAAGGGACCTAAGGGGCAACCTTTTCTTGCAGAGGGTGGCATGTGTATGGAATAAGTTGCCAGAGGAAGTGGTGGAGGCTGGTACAATTACAGCATTTAAAAGGCATCTGGATGGGTATATGAATAGGGTTTTGATGGATATGGGCCAAGTGCTGACAAATGGGACTAGATTAGCTTAAGATATCTGGTCGGCATGGACAAGTTAGACTGAAGGGTCTGTTTCCGTGCTATTTGTCTCTTTGACTCTATAACGGCTCGTAGTACTCCAGATGTGATCTCACTAGCTCCTTGTACAGTTGCAGTAAGACTTCCCTACTCTTCTACTCTAACCTGCTTGAAATAAGGGCCAACATTCCATCAGACTTCCTGATTACCTGCTGCACCTGTGTGTTAGCTTTCTGTGTTTCGTGCACAAGTACCACCAAGTCCCTTTGTATGGCAGCTTACTGTAGTTTTTCTCCATTTAAATAATGTACCGTGAACAATAAATGGAACGGCACAGAGAGAAGTTTTTAGAGCATCTCTACCTGAAATGAGGACACACCGGTACTGCATTAGATTTGCAATCAGAGACTGACCTCAGTAGAAATGCAGTCATCTGTCACTGTCTCCTGTTCCAGTCGCCCCCAGACTCAAACTGTCTGTAATAAAGGACATCATCTCTACTGCAGCATTTCATTGTGATCTTGCCTCCTTTCAAACCTCTCACTCTATTTTAACCTCATTTACAGCAAGCACTGAGGAATTTACCGCATTCGTGCAATTCTCAAAGCGCTGCTTTGCCCTTGAGAAGATCACACAATTGGCATTAATAACTCAAGGAGCATTTCTAATTTCATCCCACACAATCAGCAAAAGCCAACTGATGAACAGTTGCCTGGCAACATGGTTTCAGACTGTTTGACCTGGCTTTGAGATTGTTATTGGCGTTCTGCGACTCTCACCCGTCAGCTATGGGATCAGTCAGACTTTGCCCCTGACCTAGGAGAGGCCGGTGCTTGCTGTCCCCCCATCCGGTATGCAAGCATTGCATTTCGCAACTCTGAGAAAGTACGGGTCTGACCGACACTAACTACTGGCACACGTTCACACAGCAGCACATCTCCTCTTGTTTAGGCGTGGTTAAGACAAAATTGCAGGCTATAATCTTGTAAGTCCCCAGCTTACAGAAACATTGAATTATTATGGAGCTGAAGGAGGCCATTCATCCCCTCATGCCTGCAACACTCTGTTATCTAATCCCACACTCTTGCCTTTACTCCATATCTCCATTTCTATCCAAAAAAAATCCATCACCCCCTTGAATGCCTCCATTGAACCTGTGTCCACTACATTTCCAGGCAGTGTATTCCATACTGTAACTGCTAACGTTTTTTTTTCTCACATCACCCTTGTTTTATTTACAGATCTCTTTAAATCCATGACTTCTTTCTTTTAAAAGCAGGAGCAGTTTCTCCCTATTCTGGCAGTTCACTCATGATTTTGAAAACCTCTATCAGCTCTCTTCTCAGCCACATACTCTCCAAGGAGAACACTCCCAAATTCTTCATTCTTGTAAATCGCCTCTGCACTATGTCCCATGAATTCACACCTTTCCTGTCATGATTCTGCACAGGCCACCCAGTGGATTCAACTCAGTAGCTCCAGCCTCAGATTAGACATAGTCCTGCTGACTTTAAGAATGTTACAATGTGGAGGAAATGAGGCCAATAAGGATTCCCATAGTAACAGCGAGGGAGAGGAGAACAGGCCAGCAGTGAATCACCCACTCGTGTATGAGGAGATATTTCTCAGGTTCTCAGGCTTAGGTCCTAGTCTGAACTTGCTAATTCCACCCTTAATAACATTGCATCTTGTTTATTGATATAAACCATCACACAGAACACATGGCACAGAAACAGGCCATTCTGCCCAATTGATCCAGAAAAGATTTACAAGGATGTTATCAAGGGTTGGAGGGTTTGAGCTATAATGAAAGGCTGAATAGGTTGGGGCTATTTTCCCTGGAGCTTTGGAGGCTGAGGGGTGACCTTATAGAGGTTTACAAAGTCAGGAGGGTCATGGAAATAGTCATTAGCCAAAGTCTTTTCCCTGGACTGGGGAGTCCAAAACAGGAGGACATAGGTTTAAGGTGAGAGGGGAAAGATTTAAAAGTGACCTAAGGGTCAACTTTTTCACGCAGAGGATGCTGCATGTATGGAATGAGCTGCCAGAGGAGGTAGTGGTACAGTTACAACATTTAAAAGACACCTGGATGGGTATATGAATAGGAAGGGTCCAGATGTATATGGGCCAAATTCTGGCAAATGGGACTAGATTAATTTAGGATGTCTGGTCAGCATGGAAGAGTTTGACTGAAGGGTCTGTTTCTCTGCTGTACAACTCTATGACTGGTACCAAGCTTCCCATGTTGTTTTATCTAACTTTATCAGGACATCTTCCTATTCTTCACCCTCCCCAACACCAGTCACCTTCATCACCTTGTATGATATTGAGACCCACATACAGAAATAAATGTATAGTATATTCTGGGACCATACCGTAGATGCATCATATGGACTGCAATGGTGTAAGATGGATGCTCATTGCCCCCTACTCTAGGACAATTAGGAATGGGCAATAATTAATACCCAGAGATATCCATGAATGAATTAAAAACAAATAAAATAGTAGTTAGACCCCTATATTGAGACCTTTGTCAGTTCTGGGCACTATACCCCAGTAAAGTAATGTCACTTGACAGTGCAGATTCACCAGAACCAATCCAGAGCTGAAGGTTAAATGTCAAGGGCAGACTGCATACAGTCGACTAGAATTCTGTTGAACTTAGAAGGTTGATGGGTGATATAATTGAAGGGTTTAATGTAATTGAAGGAGTTTGTCAAATTGATGGAGAGAAACTATTTCCTGTTGTGGCCCAGAACATGTGGGTCATCAACATTCAAGCAAGGCCATTCAGGACTGATGTCCCAAAGCATTTCCTAACCCAAAAGGGGCCTGGAAACCCAGAGCTTCCCACTCACAGCAAACAGTGATTTAGGTTGATGTGGGGGTAGGGAAAGAGAAGGTTAAGGGTTAATTTAAATATTTCAAAGTGAAATTGCTTGATTTTTGTCAGACACAGGGTGTTAGGGGTTATGGAACCAAGATGAAGTTAAGATAGACATTAGCTATGCTCCAACTGAATGGTAGAAGTAGCTCAGAGGTTGAATGATCTCTACCTAGCAGTATCTGTAGGTTAGGAATGTTTGGGGAGGGGGGTGATACATGTGATTGGCAATGGGTCGATGTCAGGTTGGGGATTCCGATTGGTCTCAGTGCAGGTTACGTTGGCTCGGTGGTTGGGTTTGTGATTTACTGTCCCCTACTGGAGACCTGAAACAGGCTTCAGATGCTTTCCATGGCCAAATAGCCATCAGCACTCCATGGCTCAGACCCTTCTGAAGAATTGGCAAAATCCACTGGAACATACTATAGAATCCTGGATGGATACAGCACAGAAACATGCCCCAGGAAGAGTCACTGGGGAAGGAGGAAGGGGATGTCATTTTAACAAACTGCAACCGTGAGAAACAGAAGATCAAAGAATCAACCACCCACTTCCCACAGTTTCACAGAGACAGTGGAACAGTGGTAACATCGCTACACAAGGAATTCCTAAAAGTCCAGGTTAATGCTCTGGAGAGATGGATTCAAATCCCATTACAGCAGTGCTCAGCGGAATTTGAATTCGGTTTTTAAATGTGGAATATAAAGCTATTGTATAATTGTGACCATGACAACTGTCACCTTGTTATTTCATCTGATTTGCTAATGTATTTTAGGGAAGGAAATCTGCCATCATCTGCTGGTGAGGCCTATGTCTGACCTCAAATTCACAGCGATGGGGATTGGGTCTGAACTGCCTGATTCAAGGGCAATTAAGAAATGAGCAAAAATTCTTCACGCTGTCAGTGTCACCCACATCCCACGTAAAGAATTGTTTAAGCTAACATGAGCAGTGACTTCCTGTTCCCCTCACCAACTCACATCTTCACCCAAAGTCAATCTCCCCTCACTTCACCCTCCCTCCTGCTACTCCCCCAGTAAAGAGGAGAGAAGTCAGAGAATGTGAACCATTGTGACAAGTTGCAGGGGTCATGTCAGGGGCACATATCACTGATGAACAATTTACTACTTGTTGTTAAAGGTGATCAATGTTTAATTAAGTAAATTGAGTGGGCGGATTGCGAAAAGATCAATGGAAGTGTGATATCCATTTGGCACTGGGAGCTGTGGCTGATGGGGAGAACTGGGCAGTGGTTGTGGGTGCGGCAATATTGAGGAGGTGTTGAGGGGGTTAGGCACGCTGCTAATCCAACAGTAATAGGACTGGACATCACCCACATTTCACCCTGGGCAATCTACCCAGTTTTACCATTTCCTGTCATTCAGCAGTGATACAAAGGCCAGTGATAAATGAATGGGTTTGTGTTTCCAATTTGCTATCTATTTGAATACATGATAGATTGATAGGTAACTCCACGTACAATGGAGGTTAATAAATACCTCCATTCCTGGCTGAAAGAGACTCTCAGAAGCTGGTATTTTAGCTCCGAGTGACTCATGCCAGCCTCTTCCATGACAGTAGGGGCAGATGGCGGGGGGGTCTCAGGTCAGACCCTTGTGGAGTTGTCTCTGGTTACTGAGAGGTGAACACAAAATGCTGTTGGGCACTGCCAGTGCAGATCTAAGGGAGTGCTACACTGTCAGCAGTGCCATCTCTCAGATCAGGTGAGAGGTCCCACTGTCCTCTCAGCTGGGTGTAAAAGTTCCCATGGCCACTATTTGAAGAAACACAGGGGAGATCTCCCCACCCCCGACTCCTCGCCCTTCCCTTCTGGTGACCTGGCCAACACAACACTCATCAGTATCCCTAGAGAAGAATATTTTATTTCTCGCGGTTGTTTCTGGGATCTTGCTCTGTACAAAGCACCAATTTTTTGAAATATTGAAAATACCGTATTACCCTGGGGCCTTCAGATTCGATGATGATCAATGAATCACTCCTGAAACTGCCCAGGGAGTTTGCTTGTCCCGGTTCCCGCCTTTTTCACAAACTTTGATTGAAAGCTGTTCCGGGAGAATCCCAAACTGAGGCTGACTAAACCCTGTGAAGGGCGTGCAGTTGAATTCACTGCAAACCACCTGGGCTGTGTATCTGGCACTAAGTCAACAGCAACTGTGCAGTGAATCCCAGCTCACTTAGTCTTAGAGGCAGACAGACAGAGAGTGAGCAGAGTGACACTGGATCACTACTGTATTTGATGGTGATTGGAAACCATGGGCAGAACTTTAGCTTCAAGGCCCTGATCCCAACACCAGGCTATATTTCAGGTCCAGATCCTGGAAAGGTCTGCGATGTGACATATGTAAACATTAGAAGCAGGAGTAGGCCATTCGGCCCCTTGGGCCTTTGATAATATCATGGCTGGTACCATGAATTCAACGCCACTTCCCAGCTACCTATGATTTCCCTGTTGGTCAAGAATCTTCCGGACTCTGCCTGAAAAATATTCAATAACACAACCTCCATCACTCTCTAGGAGAGTTCCAGAGACTGACGAAGGCTTGACAGGAAACGATTCCTCTTCATCTACACCTTAAATTGGGAATCCTTTATTTATAAGCTGTGTGTCCTAGTTCCAGTCTCTCCCACAGGGTGAGAATCTGCCCTGTCAAGCTCCCAAGGATCATGTCTGTTTCAATGAGATTGCCTCTCATTTTTCCAAACTCCAGTGCCCAGTCTTACCAACCATTGGACAAAAGGACGAAAGGACTTCAGAGCAAAAGGAACTTAAGAAGGGTTACTGGACCCAGGAGGTGATTTTTGCTTTCTCTCCACAAACGCTGCCAGACCTGCTGAGATTTTCCAGCAATTTTCATTTCCATTTCTAGATAATTGAAATCCCATCAAGCACCTTCAAACTTCACTCCCTCTACCACTGACACTCAGTAGAAGCAGTGTGTACCATCTACAAGACACACAGCAGAAATTCACCAAGGCTCCTCAGATAGCTCCTTTCAACCCATGACTACCATGGGAACACCACTCCCTGCAAGTTCCTCTACAAGCCACTCACTATCCTGACTTGGAAATATATTGCCATTCCTTTACTCTCGCTGGGTCACAATCCTGAATTCTCTCCCTAACAGCACTCTGATGTCCTCCCGCAGGTGGACTGCAGCAGTTCAAGAAGGAAGCTCACCACCACCTTCTTAAGGGCAACTAGGGCTTGGCAATAAATACTGGCCCAGACAATGATGCCCATATGCCAGGGCTGATTTAAGAAATACTCACGTGTGACCCCGTCAGTCCCATCCAGAAGTTTCGGCACATAATGGAGAGCAGAAAGGTCACTCTGAAGAATTTCATTTGTTGTTGCTCTTGCCAACGCCGCAGCCAATGAGAAAGGGGCATTACTGGAAAGGAAAAGACACAGAGGTGATGAAAAAATGTCACTTTCCTTGACAGCAGGGCTGTCTCGCCTGTTCCAAAATAGATCTGGAGCCAAGGTTGATCTATTGGGCTAAGCTGGTGCATTGACCTGGTGCACAAATACAAACATTACATAACAGAATTAAATAAAGCAGCAGGTTCTGGAGGAACCCATGACAGCATCTGTGGAGACAGAGGTAGCATTTCAAGTTCGATATGACTCTTCTCTCTCTCTCTTCCTCTCTCTTTCTCTCTGTCAGACCAGCTGAGTTTCTCCAGCACTTTCTGACTTTCTGTTTTTATTTCAGATCTCCAGTATCCACATTATTTTGCTTTAATCTTACGGAGGAAACCTTTGAAGGCCAAATGAACGTATTCAATTTTGCAGTGAACACACATCAAAGTGAATGTGATCTCGTAGGCATTACATCAAAGACTATTAAGGGTGATCAGAGAGAATTTGCCCAGAGCCTACCCCCTTGTTTTTGGTCCCTGGGTTTCTTGTTCTCTTCTAGGAGATTATATGGCCTTTGGAGAGAGTTGTTAAGTGCCTAATCATGATGCTGCAGGCATTAGGCAATGTCAGGCAGGTTTGATGGAACAACCTGTCTTTTCCTGTCTGTCATTAGTTTTTGTAACTGACTAAAGCGGATTAGATACCAAGATAATCTTCAGGCTCACCACACTAAGGAGGATTTTGTTTGAAGCTTTTCAATATCTGGCTCTGTCTCACATCATCCCTCTCTCTTGACAAACAAACCAGAATCCAGAAGGGTTCTGAAGAAGGGTCACTGGACCCGAAATGTTAACTCTCCACAGATGATGCCAGACCTGCTGAGTTTCTGCAGCAATTTCTGTTCCTGTTTCCTATACTTCCTCCCAGCTGGGACTTCTGGTCCTTTAAGCTTGCATGATTTTGGGAGCTTTGACTCAGGAAACTACAAAGTCCTTTTGGAGCCACTGAAATATTTTCTGGAGTGGCAGTGGCTTTTGTAAGTAGCGGCCAATTTGCAGACAGCAAGCCATCAAATAGGCAGACTTTTGGCAATGTTGCCTGAGGGATAAATATTACCCAGGACTCCAGAGAGAACCTGTCTGAGCATCTTCAAACCAGCTTTTCAGGAACACTTCTATCTCACCTGAGAGGATGATTGATGTCTCTGTTTAACACAGCCTGACAAGACTGCACTCCCTCAGTACTTTGATTCTGTGAAGGTTGTAGACTGGGACTTGCTGATATTTAAATGCAAAAACATTTTGTTTTCTTCCCATTTGGCATCCAACACCTTCCCAAAGATTCCCACTTGCAATGAGACAATACAATGACTGGCAATGTGCTGGTCTAAGTGACCCAGAGTAATAGCAGAGAGAGGAACAGCCCCACCACTTGAATCAGCGCCTCTGTGTAACAGCAGAGTTGGTGAGTTGTAACTGACTGAGAGACAAGCGGTTTTGCCTTACAGAAAACGTGATTGTCTGAACATCAGTAATAGCGATACATTCTTAACTTGCCACAGTCTACAAGGGCAAAGGATCATTCAGGGATGGGAATGGGAATAACAAATTAATCTAGGACAAGGAGTTCAACAGATCAACTTGTCTGTTCTCTGCTCCTGGGGCTTTTTGCTATTTTTAATCAGCATGATAAACAGCAACATCCTAAACAGCAGATTGATGTCCCAGTGGCTCATTCCACAATGGGGCATTCATTATTCCAGCAGTAACACTCCAATTCTCCCCCTCCCCACATTTTCCCCAACTCTCCCACTCACCCCAAACACCCCTCACTTCAACACCCCCTCACCCCAACCCCACCTCACCCCAACTCCCCCCTCACTCCAACTCCCCCCCTCACTTCAACTGCCCCCACCCCAACAACCCCCTCCCCCTCACATCAACTCCCCCTCACCCGAACTCAGCCCTTACCCCAACTTTCCCCTTCTCCCCAACTCTCTCCCTCACCCCTTACCCCAACTCCCCCCTCACTCCAAGTTTCCCCTTCTCCCAACTCTCTCCCACCCCAAATCCCCCTTTGCCCCAACTCCCCTCTCAATCCAACTCTCTCCCTCACCCGAACTCACCCCTTACCCTAACACCCCCTCACCCAACTCCCCCCATTTCAACTCCCCCTTCACCTCAACTCCCCCTCATCCCAACTCTCTCCCTGACCCCTTACCCCAACTCCTCCTCACTCCAACTCGCCCCCTCACCCCAACTCTTCCCTTCACCCCAACTCTCCCCCTTCTGCACAACTCTCCCCTCACTCCAACTCTCTCCCCTCATGATAGCCTGTGTGCTCTCTCTCTCACTCATCCAGCCACACAAACACACCCACACCCACAGCAACATTTCCCACCCGCTCTTCCCACATATTCACAATCACGTACACACACCCCCATACAGATTACAGGGTGTAGTCAGGGGTCCAATATCAGGGCTACCAGTACAATGGCAGCAGCACAAATGGCCCAATCTCTGATCAAAATGCAATGAGGTTAGCTCCAAGTGCTCGGCAACTGGCATGATGAGGTGTCATCGTCGGAAGCGACAGGACAGTGCAGTTATTGCTCACCATTTTAGAGAGTCAGTCACCTTGTTTTCTGTGCGTTCGGCAAGTCAGACATCCAACTATGTACACAGTTCTCAGTGAGAACCATCTCAGGATTTGAGAATGGTTAAAAATCAAGCATTCCTAAACATCCTCACCTTCAACTGTTCACACAATTATGGTTACATTCCACCCATCATTAATCGCTGAGGATTGCGCTCAGCGTTTTCTATAATAGTCCAGCCATTCCCAGGAATCTGGGACCTCATTTACACACTTGATCATGTTAAAATACATTTCCCACTGGATTCTTACGGGTTTCCTCGCGATATTTCCTCTCTCTCTCTCTCTCTCGGAACTTTCCCTCCCGGTCAGAAAACTCCGGCCTCTCCTCAACATTTCCCTGTGACTGACATCAGAAGCTCCATACAAGCCCTGTTCCTCTGCTGACACATTGAATTTCTGAGGCGGTAGAATCCCATTTTCCATACGCAAATTCATCACTTGCCTGTCAGATGGAGATTAACACCCCACAGCACTGACCGTGAGCTGAGTCAGACATTAAATCTTCACCAATTGTTGAGACGTTGACAGACTGAGAGACACTACATTAAAAAGAATCTCAATCGTTGTCTAAAGGTTCCTCTGTCAATAGCTTTTATTAATCTTCAAATGGAATTAGACTCAGGCGAAAGAATTACATTACTCTGTCTTTGTACCTCATCGTCAATGTCTTTGAAGAAAGGGTTGGATAATGACTTGCATTGATTCGATAAAATGTAGTCTTTCAGCAATAAAGCTTGAAACCCCCATTCATTTCCCCTGTTGGCTCTTCACAATGTAAAATTACTGAAAGTGGTTCAGTCTAGGGCCGGTAGCATTGTATGTCAGCATTGTATGGAGGCAGAAACCAGGGTTGTCAATTGTCAAGGGGACCTCTCATCAGGCTGGATTGGAGGGAGTGGGAGTTATGTTTCTGGAGGAGGGAGTAGTGGGGAGGGGCTGTCAGAGTTGGGCAAAGGTGAGATAGAGGAAGGGGCATTGAGGTGCACGAAGAGATGAGTGAGAGCTGGAGTTTGCATTCTGGAAATGGAGATGGGAACAGTGTTGGGGGCAAAGAGATGGGATTCTGATGCCAACAATTCAGGGTGGAGGAGGGCAGTTTGGGTTCGGGGCTGAGGAAATAAACAGTTTCCTTATTGGTGTTGTGATTCTGTAATGTGGTGGTGATCACGTTCGGCTCACAAGCAAAAGCTTCCCGGTTTGACGCTGAGCAGAAACAGAGGTGTTAGTCACTCCCACTGTACACTGGGTTAGCTCAGTGTTCCGGGTGTTAGTCACTCCCACTGTACACTGGGTTAGCTCAGTGCTCCGGGTGCTAGTCACTCCCACTGTACACTGGGTTAGCTCAGTGCTCCGGGTGTTAGTCACTCCCACTGTACACTGGGTTAGCTCAGTGTTCCGGGTGTTAGTCACTCCCACTGTACACTGGGTTAGCTCAGTGCTCCGGGTGCTAGTCACTCCCACTGTACACTGGGTTAGCTCAGTGCTCCGGGTGTTAGTCACTCCCACTGTACACTGGGTTAGCTCAGTGCTCTGGGTGCTAGTCACGCCCACTGTACACTGGGTTAGCTCAGTGCTCCAGGTGTTAGTCACTCCCACTGTACACTGGGTTAGCTCAGTGCTCCGGGTGTTAGTCACTCCCACTGTACACTGGGTTAGCTCAGTGCTCCGGGTGTTAGTCACTCCCGCTGTACACTGGGTTAGCTCAGTGCTCCGGGTGTTAGTCACTCCCACTGTACACTGGGTTAGCTCAGTGCTCCTGGTCTTAGTCACTCCCACTGTACACTGGGTTAGCTCAGTGCTCTGGGTGTTAGTCACTCCCACTGTACACTGGGTTAGCTCAGTGTTCCGGGTGTTAGTCACTCCCACTGTACGCTGGGTTAGCTCAGTGCTCCGGGTGTTAGTCACTCCCACTGTACACTGGGTTAGCTCAGTGCTCCGGGTGTTAGTCACTCCCGCTGTACGCTGGGTTAGCTCAGTGCTCCGGGTGTTAGTCACTCCCACTGTACACTGGGTTAGCTCAGTGCTCCGGGTGTTAGTCACTCCCGCTGTACGCTGGGTTAGCTCAGTGCTCCGGGTGTTAGTCACTCCCGCTGTACACTGGGTTAGCTCAGTGCTCCGGGTGTTAGTCACTCCCACTGTACGCTGGGTTAGCTCAGTGCTCCGGGTGTTAGTCACTCCCACTGTACACTGGGTTAGCTCAGTGCTCTGGGTGTTAGTCACTCCCACTGTACACTGGGTTAGCTCAGTGTTCCGGGTGTTAGTCACTCCCACTGTACACTGGGTTAGCTCAGTGTTCCGGGTGTTAGTCACTCCCACTGTACACTGGGTTAGCTCAGTGTTCCGGGTGTTAGTCACTCCCACTGTACACTGGGTTAGCTCAGTGCTCCTGGTCTTAGTCACTCCCACTGTACACTGGGTTAGCTCAGTGTTCCGGGTGTTAGTCACTCCCACTGTACACTGGGTTAGCTCAGTGCTCCGGGTGTTAGTCACTCCCACTGTACGCTGGGTTAGCTCAGTGTTCCGGGTGTTAGTCACTCCCACTGTACACTGGGTTAGCTCAGTGCTCCGGGTGTTAGTCACTCCCACTGTACACTGGGTTAGCTCAGTGCTCCGGGTGTTAGTCACTCCCTCTGTACGTTGGGTTAGCTCAGTGCTCCGGGTGCTAGTCACTCCCACTGTACAGTTGGGTTAGCTCAGTGCACCGGGTGTTAGTCACTCCCACTGTACACTGGGTTAGCTCAGTGTTCTGGGTGTTAGTCACTCCCACTGTACACTGGGTTAGCTCAGTGCTCCGGGTGTTAGTCACTCCCACTGTACGCTGGGTTAGCTCAGTGTTCCGGGTGTTAGTCACTCCCACTGTACACTGGGTTAGCTCAGTGCTCCGGGTGTTAGTCACTCCCACTGTACACTGGGTTAGCTCAGTGCTCCGGGTGTTAGTCACTCCCTCTGTACGTTGGGTTAGCTCAGTGCTCCGGGTCTTAGTCACTCCCACTGTACACTGGGTTAGCTCAGTGCTCCGGGTGCTAGTCACTCCCACTGTACAGTTGGGTTAGCTCAGTGCTCCGGGTGTTAGTCACTCCCACTGTACACTGGGTTGGCTCAGTGCTCCGGGTGTTAGTCACTACCACTGTACACTGGGTTAGCTCAGTGCTCCGGGTGTTAGTCACTCCCGCTGTACACTGGGTTAGCTCAGTGCTCCGGGTGTTAGTCACTCTCACTGTACACTGGGTTAGCTCAGTGCTCCGGGTGTTAGTCACAGTGGGTTAGCTCCTGCTTTGTGTGCTGTATAAAGCCATTTGCCGAGATCATCAAGAAGGATGCGAGCCTGAGAGGGGTGACTATTCCTGGCAGTGGGGGACTGCAGGTCAAGGGCTCCCTGTACATGGATCACATCACCGTTTTCTGCTCGGATCCGCTGTCCATGCACAGACTCATGTGCATATGTGACCAGTTTGAATGGGCCTTGGGGGCCAAGGTAAACCGAAGCAAGAACGAGGCCATGCTCTTCGGGAACTGGGCCGACCAATCCTCAATCCCCTACACTGTCAGGACCAACCACCTGAAGGTGCTGGGTATTTGGTTCGGAGGTGCTGGGGCATGCGCCAAGTCTTGGGAGGAGTGTATCAGCAAAGTGAGGCAGAAACTGGGCAGATGGAAGCTACGGTCGCTCTCCATCGCGGGGGAAAAAACCTGGTCATCAGGTGTGAGGCACTGTCATTGCAGTTATACACGGCACAGGTCTGGCCTATTCCCAGAACCTGTGCCACTGCAGTCACCCAGACCATCTTCCAATTTATATGGAGATCAAAGATGGACCGGGTCCGAAGGGACTCGCTGTACAAAGATCTGGGCAATGGAGCAAAAAATACCCCCAATGCCACCCTCACCCTGATGGCCACTTTTGTGTGTGGCTACATCAAGCTGTGCGTGGATCCCCGGTACGCAAACACCAAATGTCACTATGTACTGAGGTTCTACCTGTCCCTAGTATTGCGAAGGATGGGCCTGGCCTCGCTGCCGCGGAACACTCCGAGTAGTTGGACCGTTCCGTATCACCTGTCCTTCATGGAGAAGTTTATGAAGGAAAACACCTTTGACCACAAGTCCATCAGGAAGTGGTCAGCACGTAGTGTCCTTGAGACCCTTCGGGAAAAGGAGAGGGCAGATCCTATCGAGCGGTTCCCTGAGCAGACTGTCAAAGCCATTTGGTAGAATGCCTCATCACTGGAACTTTCCAACAAGCACCAAGACATGGCTTGGCTGCCAGTGAGGTCCTTTATGCACGCCCAGACTCTCAGCCACACCGCACGCTGCCCTCGAAGCGGCTGCGGGGGGGGGGGGGGGGGAAACGAGACTGTCACACACCTACTTCTGGAATGTGCCCATGCAGAAGAAGTCTGTAGAAGAATGCAATGGTGTTTGTCAGTGTTTGTCCCAAGCAGTGCCGTTACGTGGGACTCTGTGCTCTACGGTCTGTTCCCTGGGACGCACACCGAGATGAACATCAACTGTGCCTGGAGGATCATCAACTCAGTGAAGGACGCTCTCTGGGCGGTCCGAAACCTGTTGATCTTCCAGCTGAAGGAGTTGACCCCGACTGAGTGTTGCAGACTGGCACATTCCAAGGTCCAGGACTACGTGTTGAGGGACACGCTGAAGCTTGGGGCAGCTGCCGCCAAGGTGTGGTGGGGAAAGACCACCGTGTAACATCTGCCTGCCTGAGAAGAACAGGGGGGCCACCCAGTCATTTGGGCTCTGCTGACACCTCAGCTAAGTATGCAATCGCACAGATCTATATATATGAATGATTACTCTGTCTCTGTATACCAAGAAATGGAATATTTACGGATGTATGGCATGACCAATTGTACAGATCATCAAAATATTTTATGAATAAAATATATTTTTGAAATAAAAAAAGGTTAGCTCAGTGGGTTAGCTCAGTTCTCTGGGTGGTTAGTCACTCCCACTGTACAATGGGTGAGCTCAGTGCTCTGGATGTTAATGGCTGCTAGAGATCTTCACTGTCCCTGACCTTAGACCCAGGTAAAGGCTAAGATCCAACAGATGACAGAGATGTGGGGAAAGACATTGGGAATCCAGTACCAGGGGCCGGTAGTGTATAAGACAGTTACTAATTCTTAATGAAGAAATTCAGGACACATCTCTTGAATGTGAATGTGCAGCCTGGCAGGAAGTGCTGGGTATGAACAACACTGAGGGGAAGCACATCAGGGACAGCAGATCAGGAGGATATGTAGAGAAGGTGAGAGGGAACAGGGTGGGGCGTGAAGTGGGGGATGGAGGATTGTATGAAGTATGACCACGCGAGCCAAACAGTCTGTTTTTGTGCCTTGAATACTATGGTATTCCAAAGTTAAAGTCCCACAATTATTTTCTCACCAATGCAAAGCATCAGTGTGACAATCCATGCACCAACAACTATATACAGCACCCTCTGGACCTCCAGCCATTTTGTGCACAGCAAGATCCCACAGCCAGAAACCAAAAGAATTTCCGTCTGCTCTCCTTTCCACAGTACCATGGATGTGTCACCTCCACCGGAGCAGGGTTTGGTTTAACAATGGAAGAATTTGGCATTTCCTGGCAAATTTCTCACAGATACACAGTGTGAGCAAGAAACCTCAGGAAAGCAGTCAGAAACCTTGAGCTCAGCACGATGACATCCTTTGAATTATATCCTTTTAGCTGGCACTGATGGTGGGTATTGGGTGGAGGTTACACAAACCTGAACCTTACGAACGCCTTCTTTAGTTTTGAGGAATAGGATGTGCACTTTGCAATTTGAAGACAGTGATGTCAATAGACAGACAATGCTGATGAGAAATGATAAGCCATCAGTCTGAAGCACTTTCACTGCTGCAGGTAATCCATGCTGTAAATGTATCGGAGCTTCTGAAAGTGCATTTGTATCTTAGCAGTATTGTTGTTGTCATGGTGCTGCAGTTGTTTAAACAACTCTCTCTCTCTTTCCTCTTCCTCTCACTCCATTCTTTGTCTGAATACTCATTGCTCATGGGCAGATCCTGCAACATTCCCATGAGAACCCTGATCTTAATCATTCCAGTTGGCACAAAGCTGACACAGACTCTGGTCTGGAGATGGTGCCAGAGCTCAGTGTCACTCTGTTACTGAGCTTGCTTCAGCATCTCACACCCCGCATTTGTATAACACCTTTCCCAACCCCAGGACATCTCAATGCACTTTCGTCAATCTTGAGATGTAGGAAACACGGCAGTCAATTTTCACACTGCAAGATCCCAAAAACAGAAATGCAAAGAGTGACCAGTTTTGATTGGGGGATAAATGTTGGCCTGGGACACCAGGGTTAACTCCCCTCTTTAGTTTCCAGTCCAAAGGCAGATCCAACACATAGCACCATGCTCTGGAGCACAAGCCTATTGCAGAGAATCCAAACTCCAGTCTGTGTGTATGTGAAGGCACATCCTCAACAAAGCACTGCTGAGAATAACAGGTGAAATAGCAACTTTAACATGGATGGTACAGGATTTTCTATCCAGCTTTATTAAAAATGTCTTTTTTTGATACTGTAATTATTTAACTGTGATGAGGAACTTGCCACTTGGGGAATTGAGAGGTGCAAACTCATTTCCTAACACTCTGCTCTTCAGCACAGTAATTACAAAGAGCCCTGGCTCCACCACAGTAAAGTGTTTCATTAACCTCTCAGTAGCTCTGCTCCACCATTCCAAAAACTATTATTGAAACTGCAATGTTTATAATCATCACACTTCCACTAACCACCTTCATTCATTACCTGGAAGGACTGTGCAGCAGATTGCTGACCACCAGGAATTCTAGCCACAGACCTACAGAACAGGAGGAATCAAGTTGAACTTGCCAATGGGCAGAAGCACTTAAACTTCAGACCTGAGTGACGTGATTGAGTTGGGGTTTAGAGTCTAAAGGAACCAGCAAGGGTCAGGGAATGGACCAGTGTCACCAGCTGGAATGAGTGTTTAGCAGAGAGGATAAGAAGAGTCACTTCCATGTCCAAGAAACAAAGCCTCAGATGCAGAATGGTTGTAGAGATTAGGAGATGCTAAATAAACACAGTGGCTACAACATCAGGTCAGAGGCTAGTGATTGTGCAACAAATAACTCACCTCCTGACTCCCCAAAGCCTGCCCACCATCGACAAGGCACAAGTCAGGAATGTGATGGAATACTCCCCACTTGCCTGGATGGATTCAATTCCAACAACACTCAAGAAACATCCAGAACAAAGCAGCCCGATTAGTACCACATCCACAAGCATCCACTCCCTCCATCCCCCCACCCTGCTCAATAGCAGCAGAGTGTACCATCCACAGGATACACTGCAGCAACTCACCAATACTCTTTAGACAATATCTTCCAAACCCAAGTGACCTAGTGTTGTTATCTCTCGACAATTAGTTGAAAATGTGTTGCTGGTTAAAGCACAGCAGGTTAGGCAGTATCCAAGGAATAGGAAATTCGACGTTTCGGGCATAAGCCATCCTGATGAAGGGCTTATGACCGAAACGTCAAATTTCCTATTCCTTGGATGCTGCCTAACCTGCTGTGCTTTAACCAGCAACACATTTTCAACTGTGATCTCCAGCATCTGCAGACCTCATTTTTTACCCGAATATCTCTCGACAATTAACCTAGAAACCCAACTAATGTTCTGGGGACCTGGGTTTGAATCCCACAATGACAGATGGTGAAATTTGAATTCTATAAAAATCTGGAATTAAGAGTCTAATGAGTTCTAACCATGAAAACATTGTCAATTGTTAGAAGCCCCAATAATGTCCTTTAAGAAAGTAAACTGCCATCCTTACCTGATCTGTACTACATATGACTCCAGGCCCACAGCAAACTGGTTGATTCTCAATGACTCTCTGAAGTGGCCTAGCAAGGCACTCTGTTCAAATGCAATTAGAGATGGGAAGAAAATATTGCCCTTGCCAGTGATACCCATATCCCAAGCATTAATAGAAGAAAAATAGCCACTTCCATCTAGAAGGACAAGGACAGCAGATACATGGGAACATCAGCCTCTACAAGTTCCTCTCTAAGCCGTTCACCATTCTGACTTGGAAATATATCATCATTTCTTCACTGTCACAGCATCAGAATCCTGGAATTCCCTCCCCAAGAGCATTGTGGGTCAACCCACAGCACACTCATGACAGCAGTTCCAGAAGGCAGCTCACCCCACACAAATCCCCATTTGCAACTAGGGATGGGCATAAAATGCTGGTGACACGCATATCCCATGAATTAATTTTTAATAAGGAATGAATTAAGGGTGGGCTTCACCTTGTGTATAAAACAGAGAGATCAGTGATTGGAGACAAGTGCTCTTGATCTCTGGGAAATGATCTGCTGTATTCTGAGAGCTGCTGGTGCTCTCACTAATTGAGGAGTTAAGTATTAAGTATGAGGTTCACGTTGTGTAGCAGTGAGTGTGATGGTGACACATCAGACTTGTCACAGAATGTCTCAATCAGAGACTATTCCACCCACACGGCAACCTTTGCAATATGCACTATTTATGCTAATACACATCCGAGAACACCCCAGAACAAAGTCCCCGTCCCCTCCCCAATTGCTTGCAGCAAACAGTCAATAGATACCAAATATTAATATCTTACAGACGCTGGAGAGAAAGACAATACACAACATTGTTTCTGGAAGATGGAGAATGCAACATTAAAGAAATACACATTGCTAGAAGCAGGAACATTTCCTTTCTCAGCAGTCTGACGGTCAGTACCTCTCATATCTCAGGGCATTTTAATACTTATACCCAGACACAGTAGCCAAAAACAGTACTCAGACACAGTATCCAAGCACAGTATCCAGACACAGTACCCAGACACAGTACCCAGACACAGTACCCAGACACAGTACCGAGACACAGTACCCAGACACAGTACCGAGACACAGTACCCAGACACAGTATCCAGACACAGTATCCAGACACAGTATCCAGACACAGTACCCAGACACAGTACCCAGACACAGTATCCAGACACAGTATCCAGACACAGTACCCAGACACAGTATCCAATACAATATCCAGACACAGTATCCAGACACAGTATCCAAGCACAGTATCCAATACAATATCCAGACACAGTATCCAGACACAGTACCCAGACACAGTACCCAGACACAGTATCCAGACACAGTATCCAGACACAGTATCCAGAGACAATATCCAGACACAGTATCCAGACACAGTATCCAGACAAAGTATCCAGACACAGTACCCAGACACAGTACCCAGACACAGTACCCAGACACAGTATCCAGACACAGTACCCAGACACAGTACCCAGACACAGTATCCAGACAAAGTATCCAGACGAAGTATCCAGACACAGTACTCAGACACAGTATCCAGGCACAGTACGCAGACACAGTACCAAGAAACAGTATCCAGGCACAGGACCCAGACACAGTACCTACACACAGTACCCAGACACAGTATCCAGACACAGATCCAAGCACAGTATCCAGACACAATATCCAGACACAATATCTGGACACAGAATCCGGACACAGCACCCAGACACAGTACCCAGACACAGTACCTAGACACAGTACCCAGACACAGTACCCAGACACAGTACCTAGACACAGTACCCAGACACAGTACCTAGACACAGTACCTAGACACAGTACCCAGACACAGTACCTAGACACAGTACCCAGACACAGTACCCAGACACAGTACCCAGACACAGTACCTAGACACAGTACCCAGACACAGTACCAAGACACAGTACCCAGACACAGTACTCAGACACAATATCCAGTCACAGTATCCAGACACAGTATCCAGACACAGTATCCAAGCACAGTATCCAGACACAGTATCCAGACACAGTATGCACACAATATCCAGACACAGTATCCAGACACAGTACCAAGACACAGTACCCAGACACAATATCCAGTCACAGTACCCGGGCACAATATCCAGGCACAGTGCCCAGACACAGTACCCAGACACAGTACCCAGGTACAGTATCCAGGTACAGTACCCAGACACACAGTACCCAGATACAGTTTGCAGACACAATATCCAAGCACAGTACCCAGACACAGTATCCAGGTACAGTATCCAGATACATATCCAGACACAGTATCCAGACACAATATCCAGATACAATATCCAGACACAGTACCCAGACAGAGTACCCAGACACAGTACCCAGAAACAGTACCCAGAAACAATATCCAGGCACAGTACCCAGAAACAGTACCCAGAGACAATATCCAGGCACAGTACCCAGATACAGTATCCAAACACAATATCCAGATACAGTACCCAGCCACAATATCCAGGCACAATATCCAGGCACAGTATCCAGGTACAGTATCCAGACAAAATATTCAGGCACAGTACCCAGACACAATATCCAGGCACAGTATCCAGACACAATATCCAGGCACAGTACCCAGACACAATATCCAAACACAATATCCAGATACAGTACCCAGACACAGTACCCAGACACAATATCCAAACACAATATCCAGGCACAGTACCCAGACGTAATATCCAGACACAATACCCAGACAAAGTATCCAGACACAGTTTCCAGATAAAATGCGTTTTCTCACAATGGGTTAGAGTCAGGGGCTCAGGGTGGGTCACAGGTTAATAAGTAGGTCTGTGATAGGTTTAGCTTAGCAGCTTGAGGTGGGTTTGGGCTTGGATTTGGTTTCGAATTGGGCTCCATTGGGCTTGTATTCACTCACAGAGTGAGTGTCACCCACACGACTAGCATTTGTCAGCCATTCATAATCACCCTTCAAGTTGGAGGAGGGTAGGCAGGCTGGGGTAGGTGGGTTCAGACTAGGTGAGGGGGTACAGATTGGGGGAGGGACACAGGCTGGGGAAGGGAACAATCTGGTGGAGGGGGTACAGACTGGGGGAGTAGTGGACAGTCTGGGGGAATGGGGACAGGTGGGGGAGGGGGTACAGGCTTGGTACAGTAACCAGGCACAGGCTGGGGGAGGGGAGGAAAGGCTGGGGAGGACTGCACAGGGTGGGGGGGTGTAGATAGACAGGGAGGGGTGAACAGGCTGGGGGAGGAGGGTACAGACTGGGGTGGGGGAGGAAACGCTGGGGAGGAGGGGATAGACTGGGGGAGGAGGGTGTACAGATTGGGGGAAGGAGAGAACAGGCTGGGGGAGGTGGGACAGACTGGGGGAATGGGGGGGCAGGCTGGGGGGGACAGGCGGGAGAGGAGAGGAGAGGCGAGGTGAGGGGAGGAGGGGACAACTCAGGGAGAAGGGGACAGATGGCGGTGTGGGGTACAAGCTGAGGGGAGGGGGACAGACTGGGATAAGGGAAACGAACTGGGAGAAGGGGGAACAGGCTGGGGGAGGGGGTTACAGGCTGGAGGAGGGGGGACAGGCTGGGGGAGAGGGACAGGCTGGGGGAGAGGAGACAGGCAGTGGAGGGACAAACTGGAGAGGGAGAACAGACTGGGGGAGAGGGAACAGGCTGGGGGAGGGGGAATAGGCTGGAGGAGGGGGAATAGGCTGGGGAGGGAGTACAGGCTGGGGGAGGGGGGACAGGCTGGGGAAGGGGGGACAGACTAGGGGAGGAGGTACACACTGGGGGAAGGGAAACAGTTTGGAGGAAGGGGACTAGGCTGGGGGAGAGGCGACAGACTGGGCGAGGGGGGCACCCACTGGGGGGAGGGTGGACAGGCTGGGGGAGGTGTAGACAGTTTGGGAGTAGGTACTAATTTCAGAGTAGGGTGGGGTGTATGTTGGAGGATGAGGCTGGGTTTGGGTGGGTTCATGGTTTGGAGATAGTTTCTGCATGATGGGAGATGAGGTTGGAGCAGGTACAGGTGTGACTTTCATCCTTTTACAGTCAACATCACATGAATTGGTGATAATGCGAATATTCAGCATCTGCCTGTGTTTGGTTGTGTACAGGGATACTCACTGAGAGACAGGGATTACATACAAAGATTCACAATCACACACCCTGCTCAAGGGAAGCTTTCATAACTGAGCCAAACCCCACCACTCTATCACTTTTCATCCAGCTCTGACCCTCCCCCATGCAGCACCAACCCCACCCAATACACACACACACACACACACACACACTCTCAAACACATACACTCTCAAACACATACACTCACCTTCTTACGTACATACTCTCACATACAGACATAAACAGAGTTTCTCTCTCTCTCTCACACACACACACACATTCTGGGAAATCAGAAGATTGGGAAGGTTACAAAAACAAACAGAGGATAACAAAGAGAGAAATAAGGAAGGAGAGGATCAAATCTGAAGGTAGGCTAGCCAGTAATATTAGAAATGATAGTAAAAGTTTCTTTCAATACATAAGAAACAAACGACAAGCAAAAGTAGACATTGGGCCACTTCAAACTGATGCTGGAAGCCTGGTGATGGGAGATAAGGAAATAGCAGGAGAACTTAACAAGTACTTTGTGTCAGTCTTCACAGTGGAAGACATGAGTAATATCCCAACAATTAAAGGGAGTCAGGGGGCTGAGTTGAGTATGGTTGCCATTACAAAAGAGAAAGTGCTAGAAAAGCTAAAAGGTCTTAAAATTGATAAATCTCCTGGCCCCGATGGGCTACATCCTAGAGTTCTGAGGGAGGTGGCTGAGGAAATAGCGGAGGCGTTGTTTGAGATCTTTCAAAAGTCACGGGAGTCAGGGAAAGTCCCGGATGATTGGAAGATGGCTGTTGTAACCCCCTTGTTCAAGAAAGAATCAAGACAAAAAATAGAAAATTATAGGCCAATTAGCCTAACCTCGGTTGTTGGTAAAATTCTAGAATCCATCATTAAGGATGAGGTTTCTAAATTCTTGGAATAGGATTGGATTGGAACAAGTCACCATGGACTTAGTAAGGGGAGGTCGTGCCTGACAAACCTGTTGGAATTCTTTGAAGAGGTGACAAGTAGGTTAGACCAGGGAAACCCAGTGGATGTGGTCTATCTAGACTTCCAAAAGGCCTTTGATAAGGTGCCACACGGGAGGCTGCTGAGCAAGGTGAGGGCCCATGGTGTTCAAGGTGAGCTACTGGTATGGATTGAGGATTGGCTGTCTGACAGAAGGCAGAGAGTTTGGATAAAAGGTTCTTTTTCGGAATGGCAGCCGGTGACGAGCGGTGTCCCACAGGATTCAGTGTTGGGGCCGCAGCTGTTCACGTTTTATATTAATGATCTGGATGAGGGGACTGGGGGCATACTAGTGAAGTTTGCCAATGATACAAAGTTAAGTGGACAGGCAGGTAGTGCTGAGGAAGTGGGGAGGCTGCAGAAGGATCTAGACAGTTTGGGAGAGTGGTCCAGGAAATGGCTGATGGAATTCAATGTGAGCAAATGTGAGGTCTTGCACTTTGGAAAAAAGAATACAAGCATGGACTACTTTCTAAACGGTGAGAAAATTCGCAAAGCCAAAGTACAAAGGGATCTGGGAGTGCTAGTCGAGGATTCTCTAAAGGTAAACATGCAGGTTGAGTCCGTGATTAAGAAAGCAAATGCAATGTTGTCATTTATCTCAAGAGGGTTGGAATATAAAAGCACCGTTGTGCTACTGAGACTTCATAAAGCTCTGGTTAGGCCCCATTTGGAGTACTGTGTCCAGTTTTGGTCCCCACACCTCAGGAAGGACATACTGGCACTGGAGCATGTCAAGCGGAGATTCACACGGATGATCCCTGGAATGGTAGGTCTAACATACGAGGAACGGCTGAGGATCCTGGGATTGTATTCATTGGAGTTTAGAAGATTAAGGGGAGATCTAATAGAAACTTACATGGCTTGGAAAGGGTGGACGCTAGGAAATTGTTTCCTTTAGGCGAGGAGACTAGGACCCGTGGACACAGCCTTAGAATTAGAGGAGGTCAATTCAAAACAGAAATGCGGAGACATTTCTTCAGCCAGAGAGTGGTGGGCCTGTGGAATTCATTGCCGCAGAGTGCAGTGGAGGCCGGGACGCTAAATGTCTTCAAGGCAGAGATTGATAAATTCTTGATGTCACAAGGAATTAAGGGCTATGGGGGGAATGCTGGTAAGTGGAGTTGAAATGCCCATCAGCCATGATTGAATGGCGGAGTGGACTCGGGCCGAATAGCCTTACTTCCACTCCTATGTCTTATGGTCTGATGGTCTTATTCTCACAATAGTAACAGAGCTACCTTTTCTTTTACAACATCCTTCACAAAACCCATCTTCCTTGACTCTTCTCATCTCACATTTAAAATTGCCATTATTCAGCACCAGCCTCCTCTCAGCTGGTAACACTCTCACCTCTCGGTCAAAGTCGTGGCTTTGAGTCCAGCCTTGAGTCTCGGCGTTGGGGGAGGGCGGGGCACTAGCCTTCTTTTACACCTTCCTGAGAACACATACCAATCCTCAGTCTAACATCGCCTCTGAAAGATGGCATGGTCCACAGTCAGTGCCCCCTAAGTGCTGTAGTGGAAGTGCCAGGTTGAAATCTGTGGGAGTGGGGAGCTGTGAATTCACACTTTGTGATGAAGAGCTGAGAGTGTGAGCCACAGCTGATACCCAGAGCTCAGAATTCACCAGAAAGTGGTACTGGCTTGCGATTGATTTCCTCTTTTGACCTGTGCCCAAGTCAAGTGTGGGAGAAATTGAGGAGTTACAGAGACACTGCAGCAGTGAAATAGCAGCCTGGATTGTGAGCTCAGACCTTGGTATTCAGCCTCAAACCACTGCCTTCCAACAGAAAGTCACCTGAGTGTGGGAGAGATGGGAGTGGGAGTGCTCTGTGAAGAAAGGCTGTATTTGATACGGAGGATCTCTCTGCCGTACAGCAGGGATTACTCTGCTGTCTCACAGGAAATTCTCAATGCTGACATAGGATTGAAACTGGAGGAATTCTGTCAGGGTAATGCAAATTCTTCACTGTGTAACACTCACACATTCACTGCTTTTTAAAGCCACGTCAGCATTTCTTAATTTACCTGAACTTAGCGGATGATGAGGTGAGGAGATTTTTTTGTTTGTTTAATTCCAAGAGGCAGTTTCCACTGGCTGGTGATTTTAGAATAGGGGGCATGTGTCTCAGGATAAGGAACCACAGGCACTAAAACCACAGGAACAGGAGTATGCCATTCACCCCTTGGAGTCTAGATTAGAGAGGTGCTGAGAAAGCACAGCAGGTCAGGCAGCATCTGAGGAGCAGGAAAATCAACGTTTCGGGCAGAAGCCCTTCATCAGTGCTGCTTCCTGCTGTGTTTTTCCAGCACCACTCTAATCTAGACTCTGATTTCCAGCATCTGCAGTCCTCACTTTTGCCTCATTCACCCGTTGGAGTCGATCCCACCATTCAGTAAACTCACAGCTTTTGTCTTGTTTTACTCTCCATCCAAACCAGCCCCCTCCCCTGTGACTCTCTCAAAGGTCTGTCTTAACTCAGTCCTGAGTAAGCACCCAGTAACCATTAGCTGCTGGAAAAGGAAATTCCACAGATTAATGATGATTTGAGGCAAATTACTTGCCCTGATCTCCACCTTAAAAGTGAGACCTATCATTCATCTTCGACCTTTGCCTCTTTGCCAAGAGGGAATACCCTCTCAGCATCACCCACCTCCCATCTCCCACCTCCCACAATGGGATCTTATATATTTCAGTAAAATCACTGCTCCTTCTACTAACTCCAACAGAAATAGGCTCAACCTGTTCAGGTTCTCCATAAGTGAAGGCTTTCATCCAAGGAATGAACTGTATGAACCTTCTCTGAACAGTTTCCGACGCAGTTATATCCTCCTTCCAAATGAGGAGACCAAAACTTGTCACGGCATCTGGATTCGGTCAGGCCTACACGTGACTCCAGGCGCACAGCAAAGTGGTTGACATGTTAGTGCCCTCTAAATGGGCAAGCAAGCTCCTTTCCAGGGCATTTAGGGACTGGCATTAAACACCCTTGCCACTGCAGCCCACACCCATCAGAAAAACAAAGTGACTGCTCTTCAAAAATTTTCTAAAGTCATTTGTTGTGAAGGACCTTGGGACATCCTGAAAGGTACTGTGTGAAGACAGGCCTCTCTGCTTCCAAAGAGCTTGCGCAAGCATCATGGGCCAAATGGAGCCCCTCAGTGTGATAATGTTTTT
Organism: Hemiscyllium ocellatum; assembly: GCF_020745735.1. Lineage (NCBI taxonomy): Eukaryota > Metazoa > Chordata > Chondrichthyes > Orectolobiformes > Hemiscylliidae > Hemiscyllium > Hemiscyllium ocellatum. The sequence continues at coordinate 8,714,512 of NC_083431.1, read as the reverse complement.
AAAATTCTGTGTAACTTATCTTTTTCCACATTCCACTGTTTCAGCGCTTAAACCCAGAATTAAAAATCTCACAACACCAGGTTATAGTCCAACAGGTTTAATTGGAAGCGCACTAGCTTTCGGAGTGACGCTCCTTCATCAGGTGATTCAACCTGGTGTTGTGTAATTTTTAACTTTGTACACCCCAGTCCAACACTGGCACCTCCAAATCATAAACCCAGAACGGTTGTGATCCACCATCTCCAAGGCACAAGTCATGAGCTGGTACAATTACAACATTTAAGGGCCACGTGGATGAGTATATGAATAGGAAAGTTTTAGAGGGATATGGGCCAAATGCTGGTAAATGGGACTAGATTAAAAATCACACAACACCAGGGTATAGTCGAACAGGTTTAATTGGAAGCACACTAGCTTTCGGAGCATCGCTCCTTCATCAGGTGATTCATCACAAACACCTGATGAAGGAGCATCGCTCCGAAAGCTAGTCTGCATCCAATTAAACCTGTTGGACTATACCTTGGTGTTGTGTGATTTTTAACTTTGTATACCACGGTCCAACACCGGCATCTCCAAATCAGGACCAGATTAGGTTGGGATATCTGGTCAGCATGGTCAAGTTAGACTGAAGGATGTGTTTCCGTGCTGTACATCTCTGTGACAGCTTTGCTATTCTTCCTGTGCCTGTGTGATAAACCACACCCATTCCCCCTCCCCCCCCCCCACCCTTTGCCCCTGTTTCCAAACAATAAGTACATCCAGGAGTCAAGGATACCTGCAGGAATTATTCCTAATTGAATACTCTCTAGTTGTCAGGATGGGTACAGCTCCAATAATGAGGAAAAAGCTCTATGCCATTCAGGACAATTCATCTGCATCCCATCCCCCACTTCAATATCTCCTCCCTCCACCACAGATGCTCACTAGCAGCAGTGTGTACTATCTACAAGATGCGCTGCAGAAGCTCACCAAAGATCCTCAGACAGCACCTTCTAAATGCACAACCACTTCCACCTGGAATGACAAGAGCAGCATCACCTGGAGTTCCCCCCAAGCCACTCAGCATCCTGACTTGGAAATATATCGCCGTTCCTTCTCTTTCTCTGGGTCAAAGTCCTGGAACTTCTCACCATAAGGACATTGTGGGTCAACCTAGACATGGGCAGCAGTGGTTCAAGAAGGCAGCTCACCATCATCTTCTCAAGGGCAACTAGGGACGGGCCCAGCCAGTGACACACATAGTGAACGAGCAAATATAAAATGACACACGTTGCTGGATAAATAGAGAGAAATGGTGTCTGCTGATTGGGGAGTCTGAGTTAAAGGGACATAGTATATGTCTTGTAGATCAGAATTTTGGCTTGGGACAGATAGGAGCATCCGAGCCCAATGACCTGGTAGGGGATTCCCGGGAGCTGCGGTGCTCTGGTTTGTAAGGCAGGACCACTGGACGTGGGTTGGTGGGGCAAGTTCACAGTGCTCTAATTGAGTTGCTGTTTCATTTGGCAATTTCACCAAAGTAGAGCATTCGGCCCATTGCTTCCGGTGTTGGCCCCCTGCAAGAGCATCTCAGCTAGTCCCGCTCTCCTGCTTTCTCTCAATGGTCCTGCAAACCTATTTGCGTTTGATCATCTTCCAATTCTTTTTGAAGGCTTCAAATGAATTGTCCCCCTCCCACTGTATTCCAGATCCTGAGGCAATACTTCCCAAAGTCTGTGACCCCATTTCAAGGCTTAAAAATGGTCGTGATCCCTCAGCAAGGGGGTTGGGGAAGAGAGAGATGGGACTTTGAGAGTGTGGGGGGGCTGTTAGACCAGGCGTGTAGAGCTAAGGCTGAAGCTCCACAATGGCTACTCTCCCTCAGAGTTCATGACCCCATTTGGGATTCTGATCCCAACGCTGGGATGCCCTGACCCTATCCACCTGCTGCAGGTTTTCCCACATCATCTTCGGTGGATTTCCATTGGACCCAGACCTTTTTGGAATGAATTCAGGAAATACTTCTACACACAAGAGTCTGGAGCTCTCTTCCACAAACATCAATTGATGTGAGATTTATTATTAATTTTAAAATGTTTCAATTTTAAATGTTTTTGTTATGAGTTATTAAGGGGTGTAAAACAATGATGGGTAAATGCAGATGGACTGCAGGTTAGCCATGACCTTCCTGATAATGGCTTGTTGACCTCATCCTGCTCCAACATTCCATGATAAATCACGCCAAAAGGGAAAGGCTGGATGACACTGGGCTGAAGGGAACGGGAAACAACATTGTTAAAAATAAAACGACCCGTAAAGGAAGGAGTAGTTAAAGATGGCGCCTGACGGTGGTTGACAAACACATGAGAGGCCCAGTTGCCAATGTCTGTGCTGGAAAGAACATGGAACCTTCTAGAAAGTGGAGGCGGAAGAGATCGACTTCTAATGGAGCTAGCAATTTCATTTCCTTTTTTAAAGGAGAGAATCCTGATATCTAGCCATTAGTGTCAAAACCCCCACAAGCTGCACCTTGGTGTGGTTTCAAGAGGCATTTGACAAATAAATTTCTTCTTCTCATGAGCTCTTTCTCAGCTTATATTTCAGAGAGAGAGATGGATACAGCATGGAAGAGCTAAAAAAAACACAATGCGCTTGTTTAGCAATTATTAGCTCTTTGGGTTCAAGTGACTAATACATGTAGTGACGCTCAGTGTTTGCAAAAACGCAATTAGCATTCCCTCCAACAGTCTTTTGTTTTCTTTCAAATGCGTTTAATTATTTAGTCCATTCTGTGATGTCTTTCGAAACACAGTGTGAGGAGAGGTTGGATGTCTCAGTGACAGTCACACACTGGCCCAGTTACTGCAGGGTACTCCTGGTCACCATTTCAACAGCTGGGGGTCTGGCTGAGATCGGACACACACAGCAGGATCATTCCAGGGTCAGAATTAACAGCAGGTCCCCTTAAAACTCAAACAGAACAGCTCCTGAGAGTTGACTGAGAGATGGTGGTGTTCACTGGACTTTGTGTTTATGAGCATGACTCTACATTTAGTTCCCTCCTTCACTCATTACCTTTTTATGCAGATGCAATGCCCAAATTGCATTAGTTAGAAACACGAGTGAATTGATGGTGGAGAAAAAGGCATTCAGAGGTATGTACAAGCATCTCTGGATGGGAAAAGAGCTGAGCTCTCCTGAGTGTTCCTGGAGAGGGAGTGAGTGATATCCAAGAACCCTTTTAAGAGGTGGGTAGCATGAAGGTGTGGAGGCCATCATTTCCCCTCCACCCCACAACTCCATTTTCATTTAAGACATTGGTGTGGCCGCATTTGGAGTACCGTTTACAATTCTGGTCACCCTACTATAGGAAGGATGTTATTAAACTGGAAAGGGTGCAAATAAGATTTACAAGGATGTTACTGGGCCTGGAAGGTTTGAGTTATAACAAGAGGCTGGATAGGTAGAGACTTTTTTCCCTGGAGTGGAGGGGGCTGAGGGGTGACCCTTGTAGAGGTTTATTAAATCATGTGGGCGGCACGGTGGCACAGTGGTTAGCACTGCTGCCTCACAGCGCCTGTAGACCCGGGTTCAATTCCCGACTCAGGCGACTGACTGTGTGGAGTTTGCACGTTCTCCCCGTGTCTGCGTGGGTTTCCTCCGGGTGCTCCGGTTTCCTCCCACAGTCACAAAGATGTGCGGGTCAGGTGAATTGGCCAAGCTAAATTGCCCGTAGTGTTAGGTAAGGGGTAAATGTAGGGGTATGGGTGGGTTGCGCTTCGGTGGGTCGGTGTGGACTTGTTGGGCCGAAGGGCCTGTTTCCACACTGTAAGTCTAATCTAAAGGCACAGATAAAGTGAGTCACCAAAATCTTTCCCAAGGGTCGGGGAATCCAAAACTAGAGGCATAGGTTTAAGACGAGAGGGGAAAGATTTAAAAGGTATCCGAGGGGCAGCTTTTTCATGCATGGAGTGGTGCATGTATGGAATGAGACGCCAGAGAAAGTGGTGGAGGCTGGTACAAGTGCGACATTTAAAAGACATTTGGACAGGTTCATGCATAGGAAAGGTTTAGGGGGATATGGGCCAAAAACAGGCAAACGGAACTAGCTTAGTTTGGGAAACTTGGTCAGCATGGATGTGTTGGGCCAAAGGGCCTGTTTCCATGCTGTGTGATTCTATGACTCCAGCCTCCTCTATATTTATGATTGTTACACTGCCCACGGTGGGCCCCTGGACGGGGGAAGGGTCCAGAAGTAAAAGATGGAAACTGATGTTTGTGCAAAATTATAGATCTACAATAAAGCCCTTGCAAATCTCCGAGAGCCTTTTGCTGACCTATTTCAACATAATGTTATTAGTCTGTTCAACCTGAATTAGGCCCATCACAACCTTCTTTAAATGGTCCCATTCCAGGGGGTGGTAGCTGACAGGATGTCCCATGTAATTCTGCTATAACTCTACACCACTTTTCCCTTCTCCTCAAACACCATAACAAACATCAACCGCAGCAGGCCATTCAGCCCCTCGAGCCTGCTCCACCATTATGGCTAACACATAGAAACCACTTCCTTCCTTTATGGGTGTCCAATGATAGGACTTTCTCTTCAGAAGCTTCAGGCTTCAGGCCCAGCTCACTCCAGAGACTTCCAGAGGTAACTCAGTTTGCACTTCCCGGTGCAGGTACAGAGTAGCTGGCTACATTCCGAGAAGCCGTCTTTCTGATGGGAAGACTCCCTCCTGGCCCCAGGGTTTCCTCTACATTGTGTGACCATCTTGTACACACCTAATGTCATGTCGCTGCATGACTGCTTCCTTCCAGAAGCTGCTGTTGTGCACAGAGCTCAGACACAAACTCAGAGGAAGAGGGAACATCACTCTCAGGTGACTGTGACACAGGATCTTACAACCCTGCGAATTGGGGAAGGGGGAGGCATTAACATTCTGAATTTGGACTTGAATCCATCACTTACCTCAATTGTCAAATTCTCACCCCACGTAAGTACTTCAGAAGTATCTTGGGGGGCGTTGTGAAAGTGCTATTTGAATGAAGGTTTTCTTTCTTTTACCTTAAGGATGATTTAGGAAAATTCATCCAACACGAGCTGCAGATATAATACAACCAGGAATCTTTTATTTCCGCTTGAGATATGGGCAAGACAAGATTGTTCCCCACTCCTACCTCCCTGAGGGCATTAACTCTAGCATATCATCTAGGACAGGAGTCATGTGTAGGGCAGGGGACGGGGATATTAAGGTCTTTACAATAAATCATCACCATACAATCTATCAAAATTAACTCCCGATTTACACAAAGTGGGATCTGAATTCCCAACTGCTGGAATACCACAAGCTATTAAACACTTCCTGACCTCTCCTGACCTGACAGATTAGTTCGGACAGTCACTGACACCTGACAGAAATGATCTTTGATTATTGAAGTAACTTGGTTCTTTGACATTTTTAAAGAAAATAATCGTGGAAGTAATGTACAGGGTTCGCCTGAGAGAAACTTTGTAATATTATATTAATTATCTCCGTCCTGCTTAACTGCCTTCTCCGCTGGGTGTCAATATGGAATTCAAAGAAAAAAAACCCTTGTAATTCATCTCACTTAAACTTGGAATCAGTCTTACCCTGACCCATAACACCATTAAAGATGGGAGCAGAAGTCGGCCATTCAGCCCACTGAAGTGGCATGGTGGCTCAGTGGTTAGCACTGCTGCCTCACAGCACCAGGATCCCAGGTTCAATTCCAACTGTGGGCGACTGTCTGTGTGAAGTTTGCACATTCTCTGTGTGGGTTTTCTCCGGGTGCTCCAGTTTCCTCCCACAGTCCAAAGACATGCAGGTCAGGTGAGTTCACCATGCTAAATTGCCCATAGTGTTAGGTCAATTAGTCAGAGGGAAATGGGTCTGGGTGGGTTACTCTTCAGAGAGTTGGTGTGGACTGGTTGGGCTGAAGGGCCTGTTTCCACACAGTAGGGAATCTAATCTGCTCCACTATTTGATGAGATAATCCTCAGCTCCATTTTTCTGCCTTTTCCCCATCACATTTGATTCCCTTCCTGATTAAAAACCTGTGGATCTCAGCCTGGAATATACTGAATGACCCAGCCTCGACATCGCTCGGAGATAAAGAATCCCACAGAGTCACACCCTCAATCCTCCTCGTTTTTCTTAAAGGTGCAACAGGTTATTCTGAGATGATGCCTGCGTGGTGGCTTAGTGGTCAGCACTGCTGCCTCACGGTGCCAGGGACCTGGGTTCAATTCCAGCCTCAGGCGACCATCTGAGTGGAATTTGCACGTTCTCTTTGTGTGGGTTTCCTCCCACAGTCAAAAGATGTGTAGGTTAGGTGAATTGGCCATGTTAAATTGCCCATAGCATTCACGGATGTGTAGTTTAGGTGCATTAGTCAGGGGTAAATGTAAAGTAATAGGGTAGTAGGAGAACAGGTCCGGGTGGGATATTCTTCAGAGGGTTGGTGTGGACTTGTTGCGCCAAATGGCCTGTTTTCACACTGTAGGGATTCCACAATGCCTTCTGTAAGATCTCGCTAGTATTTTGTGCAGGCTTTGGCTAACAGTCAATGAAATGCTACAAAATTCTGAAGGTGCTAGAAATCTGAAACGGAAACGGAGCATGTTGGAGAAACTCAGCAAGTTTGTGGAGAGAGAAAACAGAGCCAATGATTCAAGTCCAAAGACTCTTCAATTCCTCTGAAGTAGATTCATCCTGCACTCAAAACGTTAACTTTGCTTTCTCTCTCCATCGATGCTGCCAGACCTGCTGAGTTTTTCCAGCATTCTGTTTTTATTGCATCTGTCTGTACATCTCCCAGTGACCTCTACTTTAAATTACTTTGCACCATCCATATGACAATTCACTCACAATCTCAGATCTTTTCTCTGAGTCACTCTGTACTAATTTGATTCTATTCTCTTTGCACTTGTGTGTCATTAGATTTTGTGAAAGAAAATTTCTATTAAACAGATGCGCAGACTGAAATTGCCTCTGCTATTGTGTGTGATCCTCTCACTCCTCTCTGAGTCATCTTGAGTGGCATTTGGATTAAAAATATATATTCTTCTCTTTAAATAAACAGATTGTTAGTCAGAGAAAACAGATGACTTTTCAATGTTCTGGGAAATTATTTTTTTCAAGGGCACAGGATTGCGAAGTTGGGAGTTTAGCAAGTCAGGAACATTAAAAGCCTCAGATTCGTGCAGTGACAAACTTTGAATTCTTTCAAAAGGGTATGGGCATCATTGGCAAAGACTTCAGCACAGGACTGGAGTCACATATAGAACACAGAATAGAACAGCTCTGGAACTGGCCCTTAGATCCACAATGTTACATCAAACATGACACCAAATTAATCACTTCTGCCTACATTTGGTCCCTATCCCTCCATTCCTTGCATATTCATGTGCTTATCGAAAACCCCTAACGTACCCACTTCCGCTCCAGACTCCTACTGCTCTCTGAATGAAAAACTTGCCCCTCACATCTCCTTTGAACTTTCCCCCTCTCACCTTAAATATATGTCCCCTAGTCTTAGACATTTCAACTCTGGGAAAAGATTCTGACTGTCAACCCTAACTATGTATATCATAATTTTATAGACTTCTATCAAATCTGCCCTCAGCCTCCGTTAGCTCGAAACTCTCTCGATGGATACTGTCTGTCCTGCAGTGAATTCACAGCATTTGTTGATTTCTGTTCAGGTTCCAGCGTCTGCAGTAACTTGTTCCTACACTGTATTTTTCCAGCCTCTCCTTGTAGCTCATACCCTCGAATCCAGGCAGCATCCTGGTAAACCCCTTCTGCACCCTCTCCAAAGCCTGCACATCCTTGCTGTGACGTGGCAACTAGAACTGAACACAATGCTTTGGACCAAGTAAAGCCAGCTGGTTTCTTTCCCTCTAAAGGGCAGAAACAAAACAATTTGGAGTTTACAATAATCTGATGGTTTCTTGATCACATGCCACTTAATTTCGAGATTCTTTCCAGATCAAATTCAAACTCTCAGACTGTTTCGGTGGGTTCTGCAGGATTACTGACTCAGTAACATAACCAATACACTGTGTGGCACACAGCCAGATAGGAAACGTGACCAGTCAGGTTGTACCCAGTGATGGAGGAGCAGGATTAAGGTTGCCTTATTTATACTACAATAGTGACCACATTTCAAAAGCGCTTCATTGTCTGTAACAATATATTCGGGATGTCCAGAGAGTTCCTCACCGGTAAAGGGAGTGATAGAGTGGCACTGATTGACTTCCACCTCCACCCCCATTCCCACCCACCCCCGCCCCCACCCAACCCACCACCACACAAACCCCACCCACCCCGGGGCATCTCTGTCACCATCAGCAAACAGAGTACCTCATCATCTGAGACCAGACCAATGGATTGAAAGGGCAAAACCGAGGATTGCAGATGATGGATACCAGAGTGTAGCTTAGAGTGGTGCTGGAGAAGGGCTTCCTGATGAAGGGCTTTTGCCTGAAACGTCGATTATCCTGCTCCTCGGATGCTGCCTGACCTGCTGAGCTTCTCCAGCACCACTCTAATCTAGACAATGCATTGAAAGGTAAGGGTCCCTGTCGAACCACACAGCAAGCTCCCAAGCCTGCCACAAACCCAACCAAGATGTTCCAATGCAGCTCCAACACTGAATCCCCAGATCAAAACCCTTTGGATTAGCATTGACCTGAAAACTACCTGAACCATCCACAGGTAAACTGGGGGCTACAAGATGCTGGAAATTCTGCAGTGAGTAAATCATGCTCTGAAAATCCCATGCTGCCCACCATCTACAAGGCACAAGCCGAGAGTGTGATGGAATATTCTCCACTTGTCATAGAGTCATAGAGATGTACAGAATGGAAACAAACCCTTCGGTCCAATCCGTCCATGCCGATCAGATATCCCAACCCAATCTAGACCCACCTGCCAGCACCCGGCCCATATCCCTCCAAACCCTTCCTATTCATATACCCATCCAAATGCCTCTTAAATGTTGCAATTGTACCAGCCCCCACCACTTCCTCTGGTAGCTCATTCTATACACGTACCACCCTCTGTGTGAAACAGCTGCCCCGTTGGTCTCATTTATATCTTTCCCCTCTCACCTTAAACCTATGCCCTCTAGTTCTGGACTCCCCAACCCCAGGGAAAAGACTTTGCCTATTTACCCTATCCATGCCCCTCATAATTTTGTTACCCTCTATAAGGTCACCCCTCAGCTTCCGACGCTCCAGGGAAAACAGCGCCAGCCTGTTCAGCCTCTCCCTACAGTTCAAATCCTCCGACCCTGGCAACATCCTTGTAAAACTTTTCTGAACCCTTTCAAGTTTCACAGCATCTTTCCGATTATGGATGGACACAGCTTCAACCACACTCACTATCGCCTGAAGCAATGCTCCTTCTGCCACTGATGTTCAGTAGCAGCGGTTTATTCCAAGGTTCCTTAAGACAGCACCTTCCAAACACGTGGCCTCGTACCATCCAGAAGGACAAAGGCAGTAGATTCATGAGAATAGCCTTCTCCTGCAAGCTGCCTTTCAAACTACTCACCATCCTGACTTGGAACCACATCACCATTTCTTTACAGTCGCTAGGTCAAAATGTTTGTCCTCCATTTGTGACAGCCTTGTGAGTGTCCACATACAACACGGACAAGCAGTGATTCAAGAGGTGACTCAGCACCACCTCCTCCAGGAAATTTAGGGATTGGCAACAAATTGTTTACACCTCATGAAATATCATCAAAATTAGGTTTCAAATTATTTCTTGGGACCTGGACATCACTGGCAAAGGTGGCATTTCAGACCCATCCCTAATTGCCCTTAAACTGAGCAGTTAGCAGGCCATTTCAGAGGGCAGATAAGAGTGAACTGCATTGCTCTGGGTCTGGAGTCACATGTAGGGAAAGGAAGATGCTGAAGGACACGAGTGAACATTATGTAGGTGGAGTGACAGGTAGTACGGAGGATGTGTGGAAGGTGCAGAAGGATGCGGACAGACTGGGAGAGTGGGTAAGAAAATGGCAGATGGAATACAATGCAGGAACATGGGAGGTTATGCACTTTGGGAGGAAGAACTGAGTCGAAGAGTATTTTCTAAATGGGAAAAGGTTTTGAATATCTGAAACACAAAGGGACTTGGGAGTCCTAGTTCAGGATTCTCTTAAGATTAACGTGCAGGTTCATTTGGCAGTTAGGAAGGTAAATGCATTAATTTCAAGAGGGCTATAATACAAGAGCAGACCTGTATTGCTGAGGCTGTATTAGGCTCTGGTCAGATTGTATATGGAATATTGTGAGCAGTTTTGGGCATGAATCTAAGGAGTTGGAGGGCATCCAGATAAGGTTTACAAGAATGATCCCAGGGCCAAAAGGCTTGTCGTATGAGAGGCAGTTGAGGATTCTGGGTCTGTATGCAATAGAGTTTAGAGGGATTGGGTGGTGGTGGTGGGGGGGGGGGGGATGGAATCTGATTGAAACCTATAGAATACTGAGAGGCCTGGATCGAGTGGACATTGAGAAGATGTTTCTACTAGTAGAAGAGAGTAGGACCCAAGGGCACAGCCTCAGGGTGAAGGGATAAGCCTTTAGAACTAAGATGAGGAGGAATTTCTTCAGCCTGAGGGTAGTGAATCTGTGGAACTCTGCCACTGAGAGCCAAGTTATTGAGTGAATTTAAGACAGAGATAGATAGGTTCTTAATTAGTAAAGGGATCAAGGGGTGTAGGTTGAAGGCTGGAGAATGGGGTTGAGAAACATATGAGCCATGATGAAATGGCAGAGCAGACTCAATGGGCCAAATGACCTTGTTCTGCTCCTATATTTTAATAGATAGGTTTTTAACAAGAATCAATGCTATTTATTGGGCACCACGGTGGGCGGCACGGTGGCACAGTGGGCGGCACGGTGGCACAGTGGTTAGCATTGCTGCCTCACAGCGCCTGAGACCCGGGTTCAGTTCCCGACTCAGGCGACTGACTGTGTGGAGTTTGCACGTTCTCCCCGTGTCTGCGTGGGTTTCCTCCGGGTGCTCCGGTTTCCTCCCACAGTCCAAAGATGTGCGGTTCAGGTGAATTGGCCATGCTAAATTGCCCGTAGTGTTAGGTAAGGGGTAAATGTAGGGGTATGGGTGGATTGCGCTTCGGCGGGTCGGTGTGGACTTGTTGGGCCGAAGGGCCTGTTTCCACACTGTAAGTCTAATCTAATCTAAATAGCGGGACTAGCTTTAACTTCCGGATTTAAACACCACTAGGCTGCTGTTGGATTTGGATCCTTGGCCCCAAAGCTTTAGCCTGGGCACCACAATGGCCTGTTGTTTGTGACATTAGCACTTTGCCTTATTCTGCCTTCCTGTCAATCAATAATCCCATGTGGTTCAAACTGACCCACCGCAGTTCCTTCGCCATCAAGGATCACCTCATAACAACCAGAGGGAACTAAGTCAGGAAAACTTTCTTTGCTCATCACTGCAATGCGCAACACACTGACTGAAAGGGTCACAGAAAAAGGACCACTCGGAATGGAATTGGACCAATATTCAAAAAGCAAGAAATTCTCAAGGAAGGGGCGGTGGGGTGAGGGTTAATTGCTGAGGTGCTTCAAAGAGCTGGAACAGAGCCAGTGGACTCCTGTCATACTATGGGATCCACAATGTCGGATTCTCTCACAAACCCACCACTTTCTGCTACCTCCCATCCACAACACAGAGCTGACAATGGGAAATGATGGGGTGGGAAGAGGTTCAGGATCCAGCCCACTTTCTGCTCCCCCTGACATTGAGCTGTGCAGTCAGGAACTGAATAATTCATCAGAAAACATATGCAGCCATGGAAACCCAGGGAACAGCCACTGAACAGCAGGGTAATTGCAGTGCATCGAACTATCCATTAAGAGGTGACGTCTATAGCACTTAATCACAGTGGTTAGAACCTCACTATTCATTTTTTAAAAAAACTATATATAATAAAACGTGTGTAAATATAGATCATTACCATGTTCCCATCTGCAACACTCAGTCTGTGAGTGAGCAGACATCATCAGAGTGTGCATTTGTATAGTGCTTTTTCACAGCCATGGGACATCCCAAAGCACCTTGGGGAATTTCTTTCTGAAGGGTAGCTGCGAAGTAGGATAGCATCAGCCAATTTGCACACAGCAAGCTCCCGAACACCAACAAATAGCCAGATCGTCTGCTTCAGTGAATGCTGGCCACACAGTGGGATGGGAGTGGGATACAGCAGGATGGGAGTGAGAAAAGGGGGATGGGAGTGGGATACAGCGGGATGGAGTGGGAGACAGCAGGAGACACAGATCAGCAAGGAGGATTCATCCTGCTCTTCTGTGAGATAATGCCTCAGAGGGCAGATGGGACTTCAAGTTAGGTCCTCAGTGCAGAGAAGGGATTCCCAGAGTACAGCAATTCCTCTGCACTGTACTGGAAACATCAGCATCTCCAGGAGAATCCCACCATCTCAAACACTATCCTAGTTAACGTCCACTCAGCTGATTCCAGGCTGACAGAGATATCGGCTCAGTGTTAGATTTGGTACTGATACTCCTGCCCCATCCTTTGGAGTTCAGTTCCCCCCCTCCCCATCCCAGAGAATGGGGTCTGACCACTGTGACAGTACCTTTGCACTCACATCCAGTAACATAGAAACAGGCCATTCATCCCTCGTTAATACAAGGCACCTCTTAAAATCTAACAACCCAAATATTGGCCTTAACATCAGGGAGAACTCCCCAACTTGAAGTAGTGCAGAAATCCAGTGTTTCCCATCCAAAACAGGGCACCCACAACACTGCAGCACCTGACTCAGTGCTGAATCACAGAAATAGGCCATTTGGCCCATGGCATCAGTTCTGGCTCTCTGAAGGGATAATTTACCCAGTCTCAGTTCCCAGCATTCTCCGGGTCACCCTACACATTCCTCACTTGTAGCTAACGGTCTCATTTCCATCGAAAGTCTTGGTGGATTCTCTTTCCACCACACCATCAGGCAGGGCGGTGCTCAACGAAGATTGTAATTACTCAGAGTGTGTAGATGTTTGTCCTCCTGGGCTGGAAGGTCAGCCCAGAGGAGTTCAAACCGGCAACTTGGGACTTCAACCCAAAACGTCCTGACTCAGAGTTCACAGGGTGATACACTCTTCCTGGATAGGGTTGATGTTGAGAAGATGTTTCCACTAGTAGACTGGATTAGGACCTGAGTGTGGTCTAACCACAGCTTTATTTTACTCATGACATTGTAATGTTACTGAGTTAATAATCTAAGGTCTAGGCTGATTTGCTGGAGATGCAGGCTCAAATCCCAGCACCACTGTAGAATTTAAATACACCAACACTTTTGGATTCCTGATGAAGGGCTTATGGCTGAAACGTCGACTCTCCTGCTCCTCAGAGCTTACCTGATCTGCTGTGCTTTTCCAGCACCACACACTCGACTCTGATGTCCAGCCCATTTTTTCCTAATACTTTTGGAATGGAAAGTTTGTGTCAGTGACAGCTTTCTATCATTGAAAACCCGTCAGGTTCACTAAAACCCTTTAGGGAAAGAAACTGCTGTGTTTGCCTGATCCAGCTACATGTGACTCCCGATTCCTGTGAAGGCTATGGATCCTGACAACGTTCCAGCAATAGTACCGAAGAGTTGTGCTCCTGAACTTGCTGCTTCCTTAATCAAGCTGTTCCAGAACAGTTACAACACTGATATCCATCCAACCAACATTGTGGAATATTGTCCAGATATGTCCTGTGCACAAAATGCAGAGCAAATCCAACCCAGCCAATTCCTGCCTCATTGGTCTACTTTCAGTAGTGATCAGTAAAGTGATAGAAGGTGTCATCAACAGTGCAATCAAACAGCAGCCACTCAGCAATAACCTGCTCAGTGATGCCCAGTTTGGGTTCTGCCAGGGCCAATCAGTTCAGGCTTGAGATGGAAAATGGTGAGTAACAATTGTGCCACGCAAGTGCCAGGCAATTACCATCTCTGACACGAGACAATCTACCGTTGACATTCAATGGTACTACCATCACAAAATACCCCACTATCAATATCATCGATTGGAAACTCACTTGGACTGGCCACATAAATACAGTGGCTATCAAAGTAGGTCAGAGGCTAGGATACCTGCAATGCATATCTCACCTCCGGACTCCCCAGAGCCTGTCCATCAATGACAAGGCACAAGTCAGGAGTGTTATGGAAAACTCCCCACTTGCCTGGACGGGTGCAGCTCCAATAACACTCAAGAAGCTTGATACCGTCCAGAGCAAAGCAGTCCACTCGATTAGCAACACATCCACCCCCTACAACTGTGGACACACAGTAGGAGCTGTTTGTACTATCTACAAGAGGTACTGCAGAAATTCATTAAGGCTCCACAGACAGCACCTTCCAAACTGATCACCATTAAGGAGAAGAGGCTGGTGACCACTGTTCACAATCCTTTATTTCACTTTAGTTGTTGATCTTGGGATTTGCAAATTGAATGGCTCTGAAAGAATTTGTCCAATGTAGCCAGTTCACTTAGGTCATTACTCAGAAATGTCAGTGCAACATGATATTGTGGCTTTGTGAACATTTTCAGGTAATACTGGTTTATTGGATTGTTGTAATCATTCACTTGAAGTAGTTGATCAAGACATCGCAGTTGTGTTTCATGCACTTACTGCAGTGTATTGACTGCCACTTCACTTCATTCAGAGGTCAAAATGTCACTGTACCATACTCTGTTACTTAGGCCAATTTTCAGAATTTTCCACTCCTCCCATTTGGCCTGCTGAACATTGTATTCTTGATTGTACGTTCTCAGAAGCTTGTCAATATCATGCATAATTGAGACTGCTTCCAAGCATCATCTATTCCAAGATCTTCTGTGAGTAACACAATGCTGTTCTGACAAATACTTGATTTCATTTTTAACATCACCACGATTCCATTTTTCTTTGCAAGGAAAGAAGATCTGTGTGATGCAAACATCACCATTTTCTGTAAATCAAGGTTAAATTAGCACAAAACAGCTGAATTGCCAACTCTGTGGAGACACCGTTGCAAACTGTCAGTTTCCAAATGCCAGTAGAGATGAAGTTCAGATTCTAGCTGACACTTGATGTTCAAAAGCAACATTTTTTCCTGGATGTAGGTTTGCTCACTGAGCTGGAAGGTTCGTCGTCAGTGAGCAAACCTACATTCAGAACCTCAACCTGAGTTACAAATCTCAAACATTTTTTGCATCGAAGCAACTCTGCTTGTGTCTACTATCAATGGACGGAAATGTGCCATTCACCAACAGCTGTTTCTGTTTGACAAGGTTAATGCACTCCACAAATTCAAAGGTGTCACTCTTGCACTAGCACTCAGTAATTGCTGTACATTTTGCCCACATGATCTGAATGTCTTGCATGGAAAACACGAATGCATTCATCTTTATTTCAATTAGAGCTTTCACCATATCAGGATTGGTTGTTTTTGTGCTTTGTACCCTCCACCCTCGTCTCACAATCTCCTGGTGATTTGGAAAGCATTCATATAATTCCATTTTTGTTGTACAGTGGTTTCATAAATTAATAATGGAATCTACATGGATTTTTTTTAGTTCAAATGCCACCTTAGAATCCCTATTCCACATCGATCCTCTGAAAAGTAACCCGCCAGACCCATTTCCCTACCCTATATTTACCCCTGACTAATGCACCTAACCTATATATCCCTGAACACTATGGGCAATTTAGCATGGCCAGTTCATCTAATATCTTTGGACTGTGAGAGGAAACCAGAGAGCCCATGAGGAGACATGGGGAGAATGTGCAAACTCCGCACAGACAGTCACCCAAGGTTATAATCGAGCTCAAGCCCCTAGCACTGTGAGGCAGCAGTGCTAACCACTGAGCCACAGTGCTGCCCAATTTACAAATCCCCCACATTTTTCCAAGTGCTGAGCTCACCATTTGCTCTAGAACAGTGCATAAGGCAAGGAACTGCGGATGCTGGAGATCTGCAGCAGGGATAGAGAGACTGCTGGCAAAGCTCAGTAAGTCTGGCAGTATTTGTGTGAAGAGAGCAGAATGAACCTTTCAAGTCCAGAAACTCTTCATCCATAATGTTAGGAGCTAGGAACCGTGGTATTTATTCTGAAGTCAAAGTGGGAGAGTTGTTGGGGGAAGGGGAGAATTGAGTGGACAGGTGGACATGGAGCCCATAGAGAGAGAGTGAGAAATGGGAGGGGAAGGTAAACGTTGGCCCTGTTTTCTTCCCATAGAAGTTGCCAGATGTGTTGAGTTTTTCCAGTAATTTCTGTTTTTGTTTCAGATCTCCAGCACCCACAGTTCTTTGTTTTACTTTAGTGTTTAAGTCATTGCCACATCGCTTCCAGGTACACCCCCCCCCCCACCCCCCGACCCCAGAAGACGCTCTGCTCCTCTCTCCGCCAAGGCTTCCATTCTAACTTTTCTCCTGATTCTCAGTCATTCCTTTCATTACCTTTCCTAGTATTTGACAAAGTCTTTGCCAAAACCTGCTTCCACAGTTACATCTCATTTCTCAGTGACTGCCTCTGGCTCAGCGTCACCCAGCGTGGATTCTGACTGAAGTTTCATCCTTCATGTTTCGAATCCACTTTAGATCACAGGTATCTCTGTGATGAACAACGCTACTCAGACAGCTGTTCTCACTGCTTCCTCCACACCCAGTCTCCATCAGCACCACCTCGTACTCTCTCAGAGCTCCCAGTTTCACTCATTCTCCAGCTCCTTTGTGGTGCTAACAGGCATTAAGGAAGAAAAGCTGGAATAACCCAGAATTATTCAAACCCCTCTTGAACATTGCTCCCCTCCCTTTCCATCTGACTCCATCCTTTCCCTTGATCCCACCACTTGTTGGGCATTTTCTATCCCTTCTGACCTTCCAATCTCCACAGCTTAATGTTCTGCACTCAGCATAGATCTTAATCTTATCCCTCTGCCACCCCCCCACCTCAATGAATTTTGAGTAAGGCATGACAACGAACTCTTCTTCTGTCACCACTGTGCCCATTCCCTTGGACAAGTGTCCTCTCCCAATCTCCCAGAGCCCTTCACCCATCTCCATCAATCTCCTGCCTTCCTCTGGCATTTTACCCACAATTGAATTATTCATAAGAACTGTCAACGTGACAATGGTCGCCTCAATTTCTCTGACCTCCCCCTCACCCATTCCAATCTGTCTCCCTCTGCACCGACTGCACTCTGTGCTCTCAGATCCAACCCTGCCTTTGTAATGAAGCCTATCGATGAGGGTGGTGCTGTTATAGCCTGGCGGACTGACCTCTACATTACAGAGGCTGAGTGCCAGCTCTCAGACACCTCCTCCTACCTCCCGCTTGATCATCACCCCACCATAGAACACCAATCCACGATTGTCACTAACCATATCCCATCTGGGATCTCTCCACCACGGCCTCCGAGCTCATAGTTCCTCATTCGTGTACAGCCCTCTTCTACCTTCTCCTCAAAATTCACAAACGGGATTGCCTGGGCAGACCCATTGTTTCCGCCTGTTCCTGACCCACTGATCCTTCCCTCGATTAGATTTTTTTCCTCCTCTTTCAATCCCCTTGTTTTTTATGTCAGTTTCAGAATTCCCAGTTTGTGAGCTCCAGCCTTCTCCTCTTCACCATGACTGTGTCATCCCTTTAAACTATTCTCACTATCTTCAGGTCAATGGTGTAGCCATGAGCACCCGAATGGGCCCCTATTATGCCCATCTTTGTAGGGTATATGGAACATTCCTTATTCCAGTCCTATTCCGCCACCCCCCACCCACAACTCTTTCGCTGGTATATCGATGACATCATCAGCGTTGCTTCCCTCTCTTGTTAATCAATTTTGCTTGCAATCTCCAACCCACTCTCACCTTCACCTTCATCTCCAACTCTTCCCTTCCTCTCCGTTTCCATTGCTGGGGATTAGACAGCCACCGATATACATTACCAACTACAGTTCCCTCACAGTACATCATCACACCCTGTTTCCATTCCATTCTCCCAGTTTGACTGTTGCTGTGAAGAAGGTTATCTAAGATTATGAAAATATCTTGTTCAGTTGGGTCAATGGAATGAGGAATGGCAAATAGAGTTTAACTTGGATAAATGTGGGGTAAAACAAACAAGGGTGGGACTTATACAATTACAAGCAGGGCCTTGGGTAGCGTTGCAAAACAGAGAGACCTAGGGATTCAGATACATAATTCTTTGAAATTTGCATCACATGTAAGCAAGATGGTTAAGAAGATGTTTAACACACTTGTCTTCATCACTTAGACCGTTGAGTATAGGAGTTGGGGTGTCATGTTGAGGTTGTGCAGGACGTTGGTGAGACCTCTTCTGGAGGACTGTGTGCAGTTCTGATCGCCCTGCTACAGCAAGGATCTTATTCTATTGGAGAGTGCTCAGAAAAGATTTACCAGGATGTTGCCAGGAATGGAGGGTCTGAGTTATAAAGGCTGAGGCATTTTTCACTGGAGCAAACCAAGTGGAGGGCTGACTTTATAGAGGTTTATAAAACCATGAGGAGCATAGCAAGGGTCTTTTCCCTCGGCTGTTGGGAGGTTCAAAACTATGGGCATATTTTTAAGGTGAGAGGAGGAAGATTTAAAAAGGACATGTGAGGCAACATTTTTACAGAGAGTGGCTCGTGTGTGGAATGAACTGCCAGAACAAATGGTGGATGCAGTTCCAGCTACACCTTCGAAAAACATTTGGTTAAGAACATGAATAGGAAAGGTTTGGGTCAAACACAGGCAAGTTTAGTTTGGGAACATGGTTGGCGTAGACTAGTTGGACTGAAGAGTCTGTTTCTACGCTGTATGACTCTTCACTGGCGCTGGGTCACAATCCCAGAATTCCCTCCCTCAGGGCATTGTGGGTGTCCAAACAGCACATGGACGCAGTGGCTCATGCAGGAAGCTCCTCACCACCTTCTCAAGGGCAATTAGGGATGGGCAATAAATACTGGGCCCAGCCAGAGATGCCCACAGCACAACAACAATGTGAAGAAATGGCCTAGAGAGCCAATCAGTTCAGAGGCAGTTAGGCAGTGAGAAACAGATGTTAGCCATGTCCCATTAAAGGGTAAAAATGCAGCAGATTGTCTTCTTAACAGGTTTCCATAGCAATTGATGATAGTTTCATGGTTGTCACCACTGTTTTCAATTCTAGATTTTATTATTTGAATTTAAATTCCACCAGATGGGATTTGAACCAGCGAAAGCAGAGCATTAACGATGGGCCCTGGATTACAAGTTCAGTGACAGCGCCAATTCACTACCATCTGTCCAATGCTGAGCATCCAAACATTTTAGGTCTCACAACAAGTTTGTAATTTTTTTTCCTTTGTGAATTTATTCCTATTTCCCTTCCCCCACTCTCCTGAATTCCTGAACATATTGATTCATGCTGGTATAGTAACAACTGCTGTCCACACCTCTCACACACATCTAACTCTCCACGTAAGCTAATTTAGTCAGCTGAAAATTTCCAAACTGATAACGTCGGTGTTACAGAATGAAGGCAGCTGAAGGGCCTAGAGTACCTTGTCAGCCAGGTCTCAGTGGGTAGCACACTCACCTGTGTTCAAAGATCCTGGGTTCAAATCCCACTCCCAAGGCTTGAGCACAGATGGGTACAGAAATGCAGCATTGAGGGAGTACTGCAGTTTCAGAGGGGCTGTCCCTTGTGTGTGTTAAACCCAGAGCCCACTGCCCCCTCAGAGAGACAGAGGTTCCTCCCGGTCCAAGCCAATTTGAAGTCTCAACTCAAAGCAAGGTCATTATCCCAGTATTTTCTATGGGAGCTTGCTATGCACAAGTCGGCTGTTGGATTTTCCTGTACACTGTGACAGTGACTACAGCTCAAACACATTAAAGAGATTCCCTGCAACTAACTGTGTTCGCCTTGTTCCATTCTGGGGTATGACTTAATTTGCAAGCGACGCTCAATGCAAATGGAAAAGTGCATTTGGTTTGGTTTGATTTATTCGCTGTTAAAGATGCTGCCAAGCTAGCACTGCCTCCTCCCCCCCCCATTCTCCAAGGACATCTTTACTCAGAGACGGGGTGTTACCCTGGAGATATCAAACACTGCACCGCAAATTGAGATTGTGTAAAGGGGCTGGTGGAGAGGGAGCAGCCAACACAGGCATATTACACATTTGCATAAAATATGAATGTTAGCGAGCTTCTTGATTATTCATGCATATTATGTGCATATATTAACACATCTGGAAGTGCCAAACTATGTACAGGGAAAATCCCTGGGGATTCTCCTGTCAAGGTGCCTGATCCATGGGGGCTCTGCAGAAATGTGTACTCTGCAAGACATTTCCTAAGTTACCAGAACTAATGCCACTTAATTCATTGAAACTGCAGCTTCTCCCAGGCTTGGCTGAGGATAGTGAGATGCCCTTCCTTTCTGGGATGCTGCAAGTTATCAGAACTCACTTGATGGGGGAAGGTGTAGGAAGGAGATCTCAGGTGCCAACTCTCCTGACCATGCCCTGTAGTCTCTGAGAATCGATGGGTTTAACCTCCCGGGGAAAAACTCACGGCCCAAGATAATTTGCTTTGTCAGTTAGGAAAACATTGAAGATTGGGAGAGGCATGGGGAAGAAAGGGCTGATGACTGGGTTGGTGCTAAACCCCCTGGAGAAATACCCCAGCAAACAGGCAGCAACTGTAGGGAGACAGAAGAGAGAAAAACAGTTGAGATTTCAGTGCTGCTGCCCTATCATCAGAGCTGGGGTAAGGGGTCAGGTGGGAAGAACAACTCTGTTTCTCTCAGCCACCTTCCAGTTCTGACCCAAAATCCTGTTTCTCTTCCATTGGTCCAGTCTTCCACATATCTCTGCCATCAAGAAGGCATACTGCATAGAACATTACAGTGCAGTACAGGCCCTTCAGCCAACCTGTGAAACCAATCTGAAGCCCATCTAACCACCAATATTCCATTTTCAACTATATGTTTATCCACTGACTATTTAAAGTTCCTTAAAGTTGGTGAGTCCATTACTGTTGCAGGCAGGGCATTCCAAGCCCCTACTAGTCTTTGAGGTAAGGAACTCTGACATCTGTCCTATATCTATCACCCCTCAATTTAAAGCTATGTCCCCTTGTGTTAGCCATCACTATCCAAGGAAAAAGGTTCTCATTGTCCACCCTATCTAACCCTCTGATTATCTTATATTTCTCTATTAAGTCACCTCTCAACCTTCTCTTGAATAAAAACAGCCTCAAGTCCCTCAGCCTTTCCTCATAAGATCTTCCCTCCAAGCCAGGCAACATCCGAGTAAATCCTGTTTGCCTTCACTGGTCAGCGCATTGAGTATCACAGTTGGCACGTCGTGTTACAGCTGTATAAAACATCAGTGTGGTCACATGGAGTATTGTATGCAGTTCTAGTCACCACTCTGTAGGAAGGATATAGACATTTTGTAGAGATTGCAAAAGAGGTTGAGTAGGATGTTGCCTGGATTGGAGTCTATTAGCTAGAATGAGAGATTGGATAAACTTAATTGTTTTCGCTCCAGCAAGGGGCGATCTGAGAGAAGTTCATGAAATTATGAGAAGCATGGAAAGGATGGATATTCAGAATTTGTTTCCCATGGGAGAAATATCACATACTAGGTTTAAGGTTCGAGGGGGCAAGTTTTAAGGAGATGTGCGAGGCAAGTTTTTTTTAACACAAAGGGTGGTAGATTCCTGGAATACACCACCAGGGGAGGTGGTAAAAGTAGGTACAATAGCAACGTTTAAGAGACATTCAGACAGGCACATGAACAGGCAAGAGATACAGGGATATTGTACATGTGCAGGTAGCTGGGATTTGTTTAGAATGGCATCATGGTTGGCATATTCGTGGTGAGCTGAAGGACCTGTTCTGGTTCTATGATACTGTCAGACCTGGCTAAGAAGTTCCTGCATTTCCCACCGATGTTCCAGTGTCCGCAGTATTTCCCCATGGTTCAGGGTGCCCAGTTCTCACCAAACCATGAGCTCCATTGTCATCTCCTTCAGGTCTGCTCAGGTGGGGGGATATGGTGGCGAAAACACCCCTCCAGCAGTCAGAAAAGGGGGCTGAGAGATTTTGGGGTGGGGTGGGGGCAATGAGGTCTGGAGGGAGGGGAGCACAATAGGTCCGCAGGTTTAGGGCTACTAGGCTAACCCAGGATTGCACCTGTCTGTTCAGATACTTGCAAAAGATTCATGGCACCATTCTGAAGAAAAGCTTGAGTCCTGGTTTCTATTAGAATATTTATCTCTCAATTAATATCAGAAACTTATGTCTCTGTGTGTGTGTGTGCGTGTGTGCACACGCGCATGACTCTGTGTGTGCATTTGTCTGTGTCTGCATGTGTGTGCATGCGTCTATGTGTGAATGTGTGTGGAGAATCACAGATTTTACAGTGATTATTAAATTGCTGTTTGTGGGAACTTGCTGTGTACAAATTAGGTGCCACATTTTCTCCATTACAACAGTGAGCACACTTCAAGAATTAGCTTTAAAGAGCTCATGCTGCCAAGCAGTTGAGAAAAGCATCATTAACAATGAAGTCTTTCTTTATTTAATCAGGTCACCCCTTAGCAGTTCTGAGGCAGAGTCCCTGGATCCAAAACATTAATTCAGCTTTCTCTCCCCACAGATGCTGCCAGACCTGCTGAGTTTCTCCAGCAATTGTTATTTTTGTTCTTTAATTTTTTTGTTAACTACAGAGGGAAATAAATTGTTGACGACAACAGGAAGGGTTAACATTTACAGGACTGAAGTTGTGAGTAATATACCCCTGGGAATGGTGAGCTAGCTTCCAGTTAATAAATGTCTCAGTGTGACTCTATCACAGGGGCTCCTAATGTTGCTGAGTAGCATTTGAAGCGAAAATCAATAGGCTCACTCTTCTGTTTTTCGCTACAATTTTCTAAATTGTGCTGCACAAGGTGAAGAATTCACTCCAAAAGTGGCAGTTTGGGAAAGCAGGTTTCTATCAGCCGTGGGCAGCCTGGTGCTCGATTTAGCCCTTTCCCCCAGGACCTGACATCGACCACGAGCAGCTGCCTCACTGACGTCACTCCACTCAGTCTGGGATAAAATTAGCCTGAGCCATGGGTCTGTTCAGCCGGGACCTATTGCAGAATTTACAGGGGAGGAGGAATATTAAGGAGACACAGACAGACACACAAACCAGAGCAGAGGTACACTGCAGTGTCACAGACAGAGAGAAACACAGGCACATGTACACACACAGACATATACACAGACACATACTTTCACATGTCAGTCAGTCACACATACAGACACATACATATGTTCCCACAGTCACACATATACAGACAGGCACACACATCCACACAGGGGCACAGATACACATGCTCAAAGACATACTTACAGAAACACAGACTGACAGATGAACAGACAGACAGACAGAAAGGCACAGAGACACCAAACAGAGACAGAGACACACACACAAGACACAATCGCACACATTCACACAAACAGACATATGAAGGTCAATGCAGAATCACATATAACTTCCATCAGAAAAATCATAAACTGCAGTGTGGCAGGGATGGAGGTGGAGGGATGGGGTAGGGGGTAAGTGGTGGAGAGTGGGGGTGGGGATGAGTGATGGAGGGTGGTGGGGCAGTTTGTAGGAGGGGGAGGGATAAATCAGCTCCACTCTGCAAGGACACTTCAAACGTCTAAAAATGGAAAGTACGCCTCGGGTGGTTAATGCATTACTGTCAGAGCTTTCAACACATACACAGGCACAGACACTCTCTAACCTATCACAACAATGTTTTTTGCCAACGCTGTTTGATGTAAAGTGCACGGGGAATGTAGAGCTGAAGATGACAAAGATGTGTCACAATCAATGTGGTCTCGTGCCCCTCACAGAAACAGAGAGACCCGAGACTCCCCTCCCAACCCCTGGGGTGTGTCTGCGGCAGTGTCTCCCTCTCTAGACGGTGACTGGGGAAGCCCCTAGGGCTCTCATTGCATGAGGGACTCAACTGTCTCTCCTTCCATCACCGAGAATTTGTTCCAATGAAAGAGCTGACTAAGAAGAAATGCAGTACACACTTTAAATTATTTTTAGTGCTTGTTCCTGGGTGGTGGGTGCTGCTGGCCAGGCTCAGCAGTTATTGACTATTCCTTATTACCTCTGGCGGAGCTGCTCCCAGCATCAGTGAAGTGAGCCCTGTCCCACTGCCAGGAATCCAGCTAACACACGCACCGCTGCATCAGGAAGCCGTGGGCTCAGGTGCCGCAGGTTTCTAGCATGAAAACAATCCCGGCTGCAGTGCTGAGGAAGTGCTACAGTGTCTCAGGTGCTTTCCAAGTGAACGGGCCTCCCAGTTGTCCTCCTCGATATTTAACTCCTGGGCATTATCTGGCTAAAGGTTAGCCGGTCATGATAACATTGCTGATTTTGGGAACTGGCTGAGTGCAAACTGATTGCTGGACTGCAATGAAGGCCAGAACTCAGGAGGTGGTTCACTGGCTGCCCTGAGTCACACTGAGGGTGCGAAGGGCACTATATAAATGCAAATCTTCATTTTTTTTTCTTTTTTCTCCAATGGTCTCTGCCTGTTTTTTTAAGACCTTGGAGTTAAGCCAATACAGAGCCTGAGAAAAAAGCTCGGGGCTTAAGTAGCATGACCCCCGATTAGTCTCTGAAACTGAATGTGAGCTGCAATACTGCTGTTCCTTAAATAAAAGGCGTTACATTTCTGTGGTTCTCTGGCAGAGACAATGAAGAGAGTTAGGATAACATTACTATGATCGGGACTACACTGCCTGAAAGAGAGCATTGGGGAGTGGATCTCACTGCATTAGACAGAGAGATTGTTTCCCCTTGCAGGAAAGTCTAGGACCAGAGAACATAACATCAGATTAAGGGCTCACCTGGGTAGGACAGAGATGAGGAGGAATTTATTCTGTCAGAGGGGAGTGAATTTGTGGAATGAGGTTGCGTCAGTCAGAAAATGAAAGGCTGAGACAGACAGATTTTTGATCAGTAAGGGAATCAGGGGAATTGCGAAGTTGAAGATTATCAGACCGGCCACAATCTCATTGAATGGCAGATCAGGTTCGATAGGCTGAATGGCCTCCTTCAGTGCTGTGTCATCCTCTGATAACATCACCTTAAAGTTGGAGCAAAGTCTTTTAGGAGTGACACTGGGAAGCAGGACTTTCTTTTCCCAAAGGCAATGAGTTCTGAGGAGCAAACTTTCGAAACTTAGATCTTGAGGATATTGGAGATAGATAAATAGGGACAGGGAAATTCTCATTAATACAGAGCGGAACAGGAATTATGGATGGCCTCATCTCCTCTGTACATTCCTTCCTGGAAAATGGTCACATGCTGTGCTGTATTGAGTGAGAAAAAATGGTCATCCCACTAAAGATGAGAATGAGGAGAACGTATTTTCTTTCAAGTAGGTGGTGAGATTTTGAAACTCTCTTCCTCAGAGAACTGCAAAGTATTTTTTAGTCAATAGGTGATAGATCAGACTCTTGACTCTTGAAAGGGTCAAAGATTATCAGGAGTAGGTGGGTCAGTAGATTTGGGATCAGAACCAGTACAGTCATGGTACAGCAGGTTGGAGGGGATGAATAGTCTTTAAATGGCTCCTGATTTGGGTGCTACACATCACTGTAAGTTTGTCTAGGGACTGTCACTACCCAAACACAAGCGAAGGAGGATTAGAGAACTAACCATTGCTGGTGGGAGAAAACAGAAGGATCCATTTGAGAAGGA
Source organism: Hemiscyllium ocellatum (assembly GCF_020745735.1). Lineage (NCBI taxonomy): Eukaryota > Metazoa > Chordata > Chondrichthyes > Orectolobiformes > Hemiscylliidae > Hemiscyllium > Hemiscyllium ocellatum. The sequence goes on along the minus strand of NC_083431.1, from coordinate 8,688,707 downwards.
ATCTCTGAATGGACAAAAACCATGGAACAGAGTCTCAGAGCCAGACAAAGAGACAGCAGGGTGATGAATGTTGTTCTCCCACCAATAACATTCATGCAGCCTGCAGACTTTAGCTGTGCTGTAAAAATCGAGCTTTAGGATCTCAGGAAAATGGGGAAGAGGCCAAACCAGTGAACAGAAAGAAAGATATGAACCTCCAATTCCTGGAGTGTCCTAGACAACAATGGAGCACTGACATTTTTTTATTCACTTGTGGGACATGGACATCACTGGCTGGGCCCAGCATTTATTGCCTGTTCTTAGTTGTCCCCTGGAAAAGGTGGGGGTGAGCTGCCTTCTTGAACCACTGCAGTCCCCCCGCTGTGCGTTGACCCATTGGGAAGGGAATTCCAGGATTTAGATCCAGCGACACTGAAGGAAAGGTGATATATTTCCAAGTCAGGATGTTGAGTGACTTGAAGGGGGCAGTGTTCCGAAGTATCTGCTGCCCTTGTCCTTCTGGATTGAGGTGGCCATGGGTTTGAAAGGTGACCTGACCCTCATTGGAAAAACTGGAGCAGTTCGCTCTTGAAGGCAGGGGTCTCCTGTGGTGCGGGGAGAGTGTCCCTACCTTTAGACCAAGAGGCCGGGGTTCAAGTCCCACCTGTTCCAGAGGATGTAATAACATCTCTCATGGGTTGGTTCAGCAGTGAACCTCTGAGAGGCACAGAGCCAGCACTGACCTTGTAATCCCGAGGCCTAGACTAATGATCTAAGCGATGTCAGTTCAAATCTCATCACTGCAACTCAAGAAATTGTACTCAGTTAATTAAACAAATTTGGAATAAAAGGTTTCTGATCACATTATCAGAAAGCCCAATGTGGTTCACTAAACTCCCTTGGGGAAGGTAAGCTGCTTATTTTTATATTGTAAAAATATATTTTACTCATAAAAAATTGTTTTTATGCACATACACAGGAACTAAAGCTGTTCTGTACAGTCTCTGCATGAACCAGTCGCTCCTTTTCCCACAGGGTCTTGAGGACACTATATGCTGACCTCCTTCCTGATGGGCTTGTGCTCAAAGGTGATTCCTTCACAAATTAGAGTCACAGTATCATAGGCATGTACAGCATGGAAACAGACCCTTCAGTCCAACTCGTCCATGCTAACCAGACATCCTAACCTAATCTAGTCCCACTTGCCAGCACCTGGCCCATATCGCGCTAAACCCTTCCTATTCATATACCCGTCCAGATGCCTTATTAATGTTGTAATTGTACCAGCCTCCACCATTTCCTCTGGCAGCTCATTCCATACACGCACCACCACCCTCTGCCCCATAGGTCCTTTTTATATCTTTCCCCTCTCACCCTAAAGCTATGCACTCTAGTTCTGCACCCCCCCACCCCAGGGAAAAGACCTTGCCTGTTTACCCTATCCATGCCCCTCATGATTTTATAAATCTCTATAAGGTCACCCCTCAGCCTCTGTACTCCAGGGAAAACAGCCCCATCCTGTTCAGCATATCCCTATAGCTCAAACCCTCCAACCCTGGCAACATCCTTGTAAATCTTTTCTGAACCCTTTCAAGTTTTGCAACTTCTTTCTGATAGGAAGGAGACCAGAATTGCACGCAATATTCCAACAGTGGCCTAACTAATGTGCTGCACAGCTGCAACATGACCTCCCAAAATTGTTCCACAAGGGACAGGAGATACGGGATGGTCCAACGATTCCAAATCCACCCTTTGTAACACTGGATACACTACTTTGTTTTATTTCAAAAATACACTTTATTCATAAAAATATCTCAGTAAGCTGCTTTCTGGTCTCCGGACCCTAACCAATGCAGTTGACTATTAGTCACTTTCTGAAATGACCCGGAGCAAACCACTCAGCACCACCTTCACCACATCCTCTGAATAAGTAAACCAGCCACTCCAACATGGAAATATTTGCATTTAAGTAGCACCTTTCATGACCATTGGTGGTCACGAAACATTTCACAGGTCAGGCAGCATCCAAGGAACAGGAAATTCGACGTTTTGGGCATAAGCCCTTCATCAGGAACCCTTTTATGCCCGAAACGTCGAATTTCCTGTTCCTTGGATGCTGCCTGACCTGCTGCACTTTTCCAGCAACACATTTTCAGCTCTGATCTCCAGCATCTGCAGTCCTCACTTTCTCCATGAAACATTTCACAGCCAAATAAGAATGCTTTGATATCAAGCTGTTGTTGGAATGTTGTTATGCTGACAAATTGATTGATTGAGATACCTAGGCAGGGTAGAGATTAGTTTAAAGCCTTATTGTAAATCAACAATCATATAGTATGGCACTTCCTCAGCACACCTCTCCCTCAGTACGTTGTTATGGCACTCCCACGGCACATCTGCTGAGGGTGAGCAGACTCTTGAGCATCTGTGACCGATTGGAACTGGCTTCTGGAGCCAAGGGAAATCGAGGCAAGAATGAGGCCATGTTCTTTGGGAACTGGGCCGACTGTTCTGTCATCTCCTTCACCGTCAGGACAGATTACCTGAAGGTGCTAGGAATATGGAGGGGGAGGGATGGGAGGAGCACACCACCAAAGTAAAACAGAAACTGGTCTTTTGGGAACACTGCTCCCTCCCATTTCGGGTAAAAACCTGGTCATCACGTGTGAGGTACTCTCCCTGTTGTTGTATGTGGTGCAGGTCTGGGCCATCCCCCTAAAACTGTGCTGTTTCAGTCACCCAGGCCGTCTTCCATTTCATCTGGAGGTCTAGGATGGACTGTGTCTGCAGAGATATTACTTACAAAACTCTGGATAAAGGGGGGATGAACATAACCAACACTGCCCTTATCCCTGATGGCTGCCTTTGCGTGTGGCTGCATCAAGCTGTGCGCTGACCCTCAGTACAGAAACACCAAGTGTCACTATGTACTGCGGATCTACCTGTCCCCGGTGTTGCGAAGGATGCATCTGGCCTAATTTTTGCAGAATGCTCCAAGTAATGGGACTGTTTTGTATCACCTGTCCCATGTGGAGTAGTTTGTGAAAGAGACCACCTGTCCATCAGGAAATGCACACAGCATCCTTGAGACCCTGCAGGGAAAGGAGAGGGTGGATCCTGTCAGGTGGTTCCCTGAGCAAGCTGTCAAAGTCATTTGGCAGAACGCCTCATCACCAGAACGCCTCATCACCAGAACTCTCCCACAAGCACCAAGACATCGCTTGGCTGGTGTTAAGAAGGGCACTACCTGTGAGATCCTTCATGTACGCCCAGTCGGTCTACATCTCTGCACACTGCCCTTGAAGTGGTTATGGAGGGTTACAGGGTGCCATACATCTCCTTCTCCTCCCTCAGCGCTGACCCTCCAACAGAGTGGCACTCCCTCAGTACAGCATTCCCTCAGCACTGGCTCTCCGACAGTGCAACACTCCCTCAGCACTGACCCTCCAACAGTGTAACACTCCCTCAGGACTGACCCTCCGACGGTCTGACACTCCCTCAGCATTGATTCTCTAACAGTGAAACACTCCCTCAGTACTGACCCTCCAACAGTGTAACACTCCCTCAGGACTGACCCTCTGATAGTATGGCACTCCCTCAGCACTGACCCTCCAACAGTGCGGCACTCCCTCTGCACTGACCCTCCAACAGTGCGGCATTCCCTCAGTACTGACCCTCCAACAGTGCGGCACTCCCTCAGTACTGACCCTCCAACAGTGCAGCACTCCCTCAGCACTGACCCTCCGACAGTGCGACACTCCCTCAGCACTGACCCTCCGACTGTACGGCACTCCCTCAGTACTGACCCTCTGACAGTGTGGCACTCCCTCAGCACTGATCCTCCGACAGTGTGGCACTCCTTCAGCACTGACCTTCTGAGTGTGGCACTCCTGACTGAGGGGTGACAGTGAGACCAACAGAACCACAGCTCCTCATGTATTCCAGAGCAGACTAGTATCTAGACTACGCCATTCATAATTTAACCCCATGGGTCCCCATCCCTCCTTCTCCTCAGTCTGAAAACTGAAAGAATTAACGGAGTGAGAGGTCTGGTTGAATCCCAAAATCCCTGCAGCCTGAATCTAACCTCAGCAAGGAGAGCCATCCCCTCGACTGAACGATCAGTTCTACAGCCAGCACTCAGTTCCTGACAGACCATCCCCTTGTTAGATCTCCTTATACCCTACCATTACAACACATGATTATCTGAAGATTTGCCTCATTATAGCTTTCACCAGCGATCCTCATCACAGTCAAACACAGTATTGTTAATTAACACCACAGTGACATAGACTGAAATCACATTTGAAAAGCCGTTCACAGCCAACCTGATTAGTGTTAGCTCCCTCGGACAGTAAGAGGCTGTGTCTGAAGTAGCTTGCCACTGTGATGGGTGTGTTTGATTTCCTGCACTGACGGTTTCTCCGAGACTGGGATTTCCAGCAACAGACGTTAATAGCTCCTGCAATCTGAATCTTAGAATCCCTGCAGTGCTGATGGAGGCCATTCAGTCCATCAAGTCTGTACTGACTCTCCAAAGAGGAGCATCCCACCCTATCCCCATTATCCCACATTCACCATTGATAATCTACCTAACCTGCACATAATGGGACAATTTCCCATGGCCAATCCACCTAACCTGCATATCTTTGGACTGTGGGAGGAAACAGGAGTACCCACAGGAAGCCCACGTAGACATGGGGAGAATGTGCAAACTCCATACAGACAGTCGCCTGAGGATGGAAGCAAACCGGGGTCCCTGGCGCTTTAAGGCAGCAGTGCTAACCACTGAGCCACCATAACATCCTGAGACCTAGCTCAGACAGATCACAATATTTTTCATGTGGGAAGGGGAAGAGGAATTGACAGAGTGCGAGAGATATTGAATGGCAATAAGAAAGGGGAGTGTCATGGGGAGGCAGAGTCACACAGTGGTACTGTCACTGGACTAGTCATCCAAAACTCCAGGCTAATGTTCTGGGCACATTGGTTCAAATCCCACCAAGGGGGAAAGTGAAACTTGAATTCACTAAGCATGTAAAACCTAGCCTCATGATGAACAGGTTATGATTGCTGTGAAAACCTCAGCAAGTTCACTAATATCCCTTCAGGCAAGGACTGCCATTTTTACCAGGTTTGGCCTATGTGTGACTCCTGACCCACAGCAATGTGGTTGATTCTGAACTACTGGCCTCTGAGGTGGCCTTGTAAGCGAGTCAGTTCAAGAACAGTTAGCGATGTGCAGTACCAGTGATAGCTACATCCAGAACCAATAAAACAAGTAGGGAGAGAGAACAGCCAGGAGTGAACAGGTGTGATCAGGGGGTTTTGCAAAACCAGTCGCTCAAGGACAGAACTGGAGCCAATCTTTACACAATTATATATTGATTTACAGAATGTCATACTACAAATGCAAACCTCGTTATGAATGTAAGATTTTATAGGATTATAAATCAAACAGACAGATTAAAACAAGGTAAAATGGAGTGAGGAAGGGCCGGGGTGGGGAGGGAGACCTGTATCTAAATCTGCCCAGCAACAATCCTGGTGACTTGCCAAGAGACTTGGGCAGTGGTACCAACAGTAAATAGGCTTTCAATCTGTAGGTCTTTGGCAGAAGAGAGCGCAAAAAGAAGATTGCAGTGGTGTAGTCTGCAGACAGAAGGAGCCGTTCTCTGTAAGTTATAAGAGGTTGACAGGGAATGTGGTCTCTAGTCAAAGCCATCTGAGAATTCGGGCAGTGCATCCTGGTATCGCCAGCCTGGGAGAAGAGTCATCAGTGTTTGTTTTCAATTTGGAAACTCTCTAAAAACTAAGAAAGTACCGTTAAATGGTTATTTGAAACTACTGTGGAGTATGTGGCATAACATATCACCAAGGTGTTGGCTTTCCTGTCATGTTAAAACATTAAAAAGGATTAGCTTTACTGGACAGAGAATTCAGAGTTAACATTTCAGGTCCAGTGACCTTTCCTTAGTTCTGAGGAAGGATTACTGGATCTGAAATATTAATTCTGATTTCTCTCCACAGATGCTGCCAGACCTGCTGAGCTTTTCCAGCAATTTTTAGTTTTGTTTCTGATTTCCAACATCCACAGTTCTTTCGGTTTTCGTTAGGTTTACTGTAGTTTAGAACATAAGTTGCCAATGAAATAATATTTAGTCAATGTTGTTTTTAGTTTGTTTATTATATTAAAAGTCTTAAAACGTGACACCTTGCTGTCTGTCACTTGGAACGGAAGTATATTTTTCAACAAAGTTACCTATCCCTAATAAACCAACAACCTCAGTGTCAGTCAGTGTCTTCAGGGATTCAAATAAATCCTTCATTAATACACACTATACACAAACAATTAAATATAATTGGTAGAGAATTAACAGAGGCTCAGAGCTAGAGACACACCCAGGTGCACCACAAGATTTCCCAACACAGTGACAAAGTGGGGCTGCATTAAAATCCAGCATAGCAACATTATTTCCCATGTGTATTTCATCGGAATAGTAAAAGTATTTCTTTTGTGAAACACATTTTCACTGGAGGCAGGCTTTAGGATAGGGCCAATCTGTTTGGGCAAAGACCCTTTCTGTTCCTCATGTGAGGTTGCATGAAAGTGGAATTTTATTTTTCTTTATTCATTCACACGCTGTGAGTGTTGCTATCTAGGGTAACTTTTCACTAATTACCAGCCCATCCCTAATTACCCGGAGGGAAGTTAACCACATTTCTGGGGGTCTGGAGTCACATGTAGTCCAGACCAGATAAGGATGGCAGTTTCCTTCCCTCAAGGGCATTAATGAACCAGATGGGTTTTCCCAACAATTGACAATGGATTCATGGTCATCATTAGACTCTTAATTCCAGAATTACTTTTTAGTCATTTCAAATTCTACCAAGTCAGGATTTGAGCCCAGGTCCCCAGAATATTATCTGGGTCCCTGGATTAACATCTAGCAACAATACCACTAGGCCATTGCTCCCATTGAGAGGCAACAAAGCTCATTCGGTTGAGGATTAACTGAGGCAAAGTGTGATGCTCTCGGCCCCCCCCCCCCCTCCAGGGGACCAGCGCTGGGCAGATGCTGGGCCTGAATATTAACGTAGTCTCCAGCCATAATTGGCAGGGGGGAGCGTCACACTGGAGAATGGTTGTAATTTTGACAGGCCGCAGTTACATGGGAGTTGGCACATTTTGGCAGGAACAACAAGGATTCAGGGTGCATCAACAAATGGCTGCAACACAGCAAGTAGCCATTTGGCCTGCTAGGCCTGTGCTAGCCCTTTGTACAAGCTTTTAAAACTAATTCTAAATTGGGTAGAGAAGCCAAGCGATCCCACAATAAATGGATCAGATCTAAGCTCTGTAGTTCTGTCACATTCAGGCATGTTTGGTGGTGGACAATGAAAGCCCTGCCAGGCCGTGAGAACCTTCCAGCAATTGTCCTCTAGCTCCGTGCTCCAGAACCAGCCACACCCCAACCGAGCCATTATAGTACAACAGGTATTTCCTGTTCCTAGAAAGCAAACTAAAACCAAACGGCTCAAATCAGTCTCTCATTAGCAAGGCAATGGAAGATGCCATTGACAGTGCGATCAAGTGACACTTGCAAAGGAAGAACCTGGTCAGTTATGCTCAGTTTGGGTTCTGCCAGGGCCACTCAGCTCCTGACCTCATTACAGCCTTGGTTCAAACACGGACAAGTGAGCTTAACTCAAGAGGTGGGGTCAGGGTGTCTGCCTTTGACATCAAGGCCGAACATCACTGAGTGAGGCATGAAAGAGCCCCAGCAAAATCAACGGGAACACAATCTGCTGGTTGGAGTCATACCTGGCAGATAGGACGATGGTTGTGGTTGGTGGAGGTCTGCCAATTCAGTTCCAGGTGCTCCTTGAACTGAATTCATTCATGTCCTTCCGGGAAGGAAACTGCTGTCCTTACCTGGTCTAGTCTACACGTGACTCCAGACCCCCAGCAATGAGTCGAATAGTGTGGCACTGGAAAAGCACTGCAGGTCAGGCAGCATTTGAGAAGCAGGAGAATCAACATTTTGTGTACGCCTGACCTGCTGTGCTTTTCCAGCACCACACTTTTCGACTCTGATCTCCAGCATCTGCAGTCCTCACTTTTTCCACAGGGATGAGGTTGACTCTCGATTGCTTTCTGGGCAATTAGGAATGGGGCAAGAAATGCTAACCTAGCCAGCGACACCCTCATCCCATCAACTAAAACAAAATGGAATGTTTTGCTAGGATCATTTTGATTTGATTTGATCTGATTTATCATTGTCCCATGTACCTAAGTACAGTGAAAAGTTTTGTTTTGTGTGCAGACAGCAGATAGAGTAATAAAGATATATAGCATGGAAACAGACCCTTCAGTCCAACTCGTCCATGCCAACCAAATATCCCAACCTAATCTAGTCCCACCTGCCAGCACCCAGCGCATATCCCTCCAAACCCTTCCTATTCATATATCCATCCAGATGCTTTTTAAATGTTGCAACTGTACCAGCCTCCGCCACTTCCTCTAGCAGCTCATTCCACACATGTATCACCCTCTGTGTGAAAACATTGCCCCTTAGGTCTCTTTTATATCTTTCCCCTCTCACCCTAAACCTATGCCCTCTAGTTCTGGACTCCACCACCCCAGGGACAAGACCTTGTCTATTTATCCTATCCATGCACTTCATGATTTTATAAACTTCTATAAGGTCATCCATCAGCCTCCAATGTTCCAGGGAAAACAGCCCTAGTCTATTCGACCTCTCCCTATAGCTCAAACCCTCCAATCCTGTTAACATCCTTGTAAATCTTTTCTGAACACTTTCAAGTTTCAAAACATCTTTCTGATAGGAAGGAGACCAGAATTGCAAGCAATATTCCAACAGTGGCCTAACCAATGTCCTGTACAACCACAACATGACCTCCCAATTCTTGTACTCAACACTCTGACCAATAAAGGAAAGCATACCAAACGCCTTCTTCACTACCTGCGACTCTACTTTCAAGGAGATATGAACCTGCACTCCAAGATTTCTTTGTTCAGCAACATTCCCTACGACCTTACCATTAAGTGTATAAAACCTGCTAAGATTTGCTTTCCCAAAATGCAGCACCTCGCTTTTATCTAAATTAAACTCCATCTTCCACTCCTCAGCTCATTGACCAATCTGATCAAGATCCTGTTGTAATATAAGGTAGCCTTCTTCACAGTCCACTACACCTCCAATTTTGGTCATCGCATACAAAGACACAAAAATGATGGGGTGATTGAACAAAGTGAGGGATACAAAGTTACGGCTGCAAAAAGCAAGATCAACTTTAGATTGAAAAGTCAGCCATATTGCTGTGGGTCTGGAGTCACACGTAGGCCAGACTGGGTAAAGTCGACAAATTATCTTCCCTGAAGAACATTAGTGAACCAGGTGGGTTTTTTATTACTTGTTTCAGAGTCACTATTAGTGATTTCAATTCCAGAATCCTATTAGCTGAAGTTGAATTCCACTGGTTGCTGTGGTGGGATTTGAAACCACATCCCAACAGCATTGCCTGGCTCTCAGGATATCTAGCCAGTGATTTAATCCCAGTGTCCCCCCACCTCAGCGAGCAAAGGGGCCAGGAAATGTGAAAGCATCTGAGCTTCCTTCCAAAGGCGAAGCGCAGATATCCAATCAGGTCTCTCCCTCGCCTGGGATGGTGGGGATGGTGGGGATGGTGGGGATGGTGGGGATGGGGGGGGAGGGGTGAAGATTTTAGTCCCTTGTGTTGCCAGAGTGCCAAGAAATCCTTTGTTTGCCTTTTCTGGGGAAATTATGAACTCACTGTACAGTTCTGGTTATGAGTGAAGTTACAATTAGAGGAAACCTTCCCATTGATCCTGCAGTGTCGTCGGCAACTGAGAGATCCTCCCTCAACGTGATTCGACACCAGCTCCACTTGAAAGGCAGTAATTACATCGTAACGCAGCGCAGGGTAGAGAGCACACATCACTGTCAGAGCTGTCACCTTGCCACTGTCAACTCGGACCTGGGGTCTCCTACCGTCATGGCTGCCCTCAACCAAGACCACTGTTTCGAATGAGGGGTGAGGGGGAGCTCTCTCGTTTCCTGTGCATCCCTCATCCAGTGAAGAATGGCAGCCCGGGGTGTGTCTGGAAACTCACAGAGCTGCTGCTCCTGGATCTCGGTCAATAGATGTGAAGCTGGAAAAGCACAGCAGGTCAGACAGCATCCGGGATTGTCAGTATCTACTGACTCTGACTTCCAGCATCTGCTTGTGGGATCTTGCTGTGCTCCAGTCAGGCTGCCAACAGTGACAGAACACCCATTGGCCGTGAAGCCCCTCTGGAATGTCGGGTGGCTGTGAGAAGTGTTAGATAAACACACACACAGGGTCTTCTCTCCAACCGTTCCCTCCCCTCCCCCTGCCAGTGACACCATCATGTCCTCCATCCCTGTCCTGTCTCACCTCGATTTGAGCCACTGGCGTCCAATCTGACATTTCAATAGCGTCTCAGCCCCTTCACACTGCCGGTCCCCCACATTCCCTGCTGAGGTTTTGAAAGACCTATACCAGTGAGGCCCAGCAGCTATTCGTAGCTGTGCTGGGGTCTGGGGTGGAGGATGGTTGATCCCTGCCCATGTTCCCAGCTGCACTTGCAGAGATGGTCACTGAATGGTGGTGATGGGCTGGGAAGGCCAGGCAGGATTTGCCCATCCCTGACTCAAAGACACAGCAGCCGATGCAAAGACCCACGGAATGAAAATGGGGCCTTGTGCCTGTGCACACAGGGATGTCCAATAGTCCAGGAGGATGGGACAAGAGGAGGAGTTCACCTGACCAGTCAAACCTGCTCCATCAAATGTACAGATGCTGACTCACTGCTTTTGCCTTTCGCTCTGAGCTCCCTCACAATCTGTCCCACTCGCCTCTCCTCCCCCGCTGGCTCCAGCATTAGAAACCACCACTTTCCAGCTCCTTTCATTCCACAGAACGTTGACTGGACTCAAACGGCTTGCCCTGCTCCCCTCTCCACAGCCGCTGCTAGACCCACTGAGCTTCTCCAGCGCTTTGTGTTTTTGCCTCAGACACAGGATCTTGCTTTTATTTGAGGGCCGAGAGTTTCAACGGCCTAACAGAAATGGACGAAGGTCTGAAGGAGCTTGACGGAGCAAACGCTGGGAGAATGTTCCTTCCAACAAGGGGGAGTCCAGAACACAAGATCAGTCTCAGGGTAAGGGCCCGGCCAGTTTTGACTGATATGAGAAAATTCTTCAGTCATGGATTGTGGACTCTTAGAATTATTGACAGAGATTGCAGAGGTTTTTTTAAGGTACGAAGGGAATTAAGGGACATGAGGATGGAATAGGAAAGTGAAAGTGAAGTTGAATCATGATCCTGTGCCTGACAGAGCTGGCTCAGAGGCCTGAACATCCTCCTCCTGCTCCGAGCCTTGTGCTGTATTCCATCTTCCTCAGGCCCCAAACTCTGGGTTAACATCCACCTGCTGGAGTAAAAACACAAGGGGAGGCAATGGCCTAGTGGTATTATGGCTGAACCTATTAATCCAGAGACCCAGAAAACATTCTGGGTACCTGAGTTTGAATCCCACCAAGGCAGATGGTGGAGTTTGAATTCAATTTAAAACATCTGGAATTAAAGGTCTAACGATGACCATGAAGTCACTGTCTATTGTTGAAAAAAACCCATCTGGGTCACTAATGTCCTTTAGGGAAGGAAACTGCCATTCTTACCTGGTCTGGCTTACATGTGACTCCAGACCCACAGCAATGTGGTTGACTCTTAACTGTCCTCTGGGCAATTAGGGATGGGCAATAAATGATGGCCTGGCCAGTTACACCCTCATCCTGTAAATGAATAAAACAAAACAACTTCAATGTCTTTGTGGATTTGGTCAGGGGCAAAACACCCGTGGTTTGATCTTGCTATGTCAAGTCCACCCAATGTAAGCTTTACCCCTGACAACTACGGGATATTGCACGTATGATGAGTTAATAGTATTTGGTTGCCATTGGATGATTTTGTTTGAAGACAAACACTGTTGTTGAAGACAACAGTCCTCTGAGGAGCCTTCACCAAATTGGTTCACACACACTATCCGTGGGCGGCACGGTGGCAGAGCAGTTATTACTGCTGCCTCACAGCGCCAGAGACCAGGGTTCAATTCCCACCTCAGGCGACTGACTGTGTGGAGTTTGCACATTCTCCCCGTGTCTGCGTGGGTTTCCTCCCAAAGTCCAAAAATGTGCAAGTTAGGTGAATTGGCCAAGCTAAATTGCCCGTAGTGAAATGTAGGGGGGTAGGTTGTGCTTTAGCAGGTTGGTGTTGGGCTGAAGGGCCTGTTTCCATACTGTAAGTAATGTAATCTAATATCACTATCCAATGTGTCTCCTTTAATTATTTTACAGGGTGCGGGTGTCCCTGGCTGGGCTAACATTTGTTGCCCATCCCTCGTTGCCCTTGAGAAGGTGGGGCTGGGCTGTCTTTCTGAACCGCTGCAGTCCATTTGCTGGAAGTAGGCCCACAAGGTCATTAGGAAGAGAATTCCAGGACTTTGACCCAGCAACAGTGAAGGAACAGTGATATATTTCCAAGTCAGGATGATAAGTGGTTTGGCGGGGAACTTGCGGGTGATGTTCCCATATATCTGCTGTCCTTGTCCTCTCTAGATAGCAGAGTTCATGGGATTGGAAGTTGCTACCAACCAGGGTATCGAAGAGTTGCTGCATCTTGTAGGTGGTATACACTGCTGCGACCATGCGTCGGTGATGGAGGGAGTGGATGTTTACAGTGCAGTTAAGTTGCCAATCAGGATGGATACTGAAGATACTTCATGACAACTGGAGGTCTCCCTGGTGTCCAGGCTAACATTTACCCCTCACCAAATGTTACTGAAACAGGTTATTTTGCCATTTATCTCCTTATTGTTTGCTGTGGAAGCTTGCTGTGTGAAAATGTGGTGGGGTGTTTCTTATTTTGCCACAGTTCCTAAGCTTAAAAAGATGGAAAGTATTGTATTTGTTGCAAAGCACCCTGGGATGTCCTGAGGTCATGGAAAAGCCACAAATTAACAACTTCAAACTATATTGCGTCTCGAATAAACTGTTTAAAATTATATTGCGTGTTGAATCAACTGCTACGAAGAATTTCACGGGGTACTGTTAGTTACTGATAAAACATTTTGACTTGGATTCACTGGTTGCTAACCAATCAGGACCTTCTTCCCATCCAGTAGCAATTGCTGTTTCTTTTGAAATTTGGAATTCTTGCGATTCTGTCCTGATTGATACCAAATGAAAAGTAGGTCAGTGTTTAACAGAACCTCTTTCTTGCAGCAGGATCCACGTTCGGTACTAATGAGCTACCAAATGTGACCGGACAAAATCTGACACCGGAAAAACAGCAAATAACTTGACCAAAGAGCTCGGTTTTAAGGAGAGTTTTGATTGTTTGATTGATTGATTGTCATGTGTACCAAAGTAAAAGAAAATCTTTGTTTAAGAGTACAGATAGACCATAACAAGCAAGGATGTACAGATCAGAAAGACTTGGACAGAGGCATGCAGGTTACATTGCACAGGCCATGCCCAAGGTCAGCATTATTTGAGGCCAGAGGGTCCATCCATCAGTCTAATAACAGCTGGGAAGAAGCTGTTCCTGAACCTGCCACAGCATGTGTTCAGGCTTCTGTACCTTCTGCCTGATGGAAGAGATTGTAGGAGATCATTAGCGGGGTGGGAGGGGTCTTTGAATGATGTAGGCACCCTTTCCATAGCAGTGAACTGTGTAAATGGAGTCCATGGGTGGAAGGTTGGTTTCTGTGATGATCTGCGGAGGAAGGAGCTTCCTCCTGATGAAGGGCTTATGCTCGAAACGTCGAATTCCCTATTCCTGAGATGCTGCCTAACCTGCTGTGCTTTAACCAGCAACACATTTTCTTCTGTGATGATCTGGGCTGTGCACACAACCGTCTGTAGTTTCTTACGGTCCTAGAGAGAGCAGTTGCCGTTCCAGGCCATTATGAATCCTGACAGTATGCTTTCAATGGTGCATCTGTAAAGGTTGGTGAGGGTCCTTATGGACATGCCGAATTTCCTGAGCTGCCTGAGGGAATAGAGACATTGTTATGCTTCTTGACCGTTGCATCTATGTGGGAAGTTCAGGACAGGTTGTCGGTTATCGTCACTCCCAGGAACTTGATGGTCTCCACCCTCTCCACCTCCACCTCAGTTCCATCGACGTAGAGGGGGGGGGGGGTGTGTTCACCTCCTTTCCTACTGAAGTTAATGGTTAGTTCTTTAGTTTTGCCAACAACGAGAGAGAGACGTTGTTCCTCATTGCACTGTGTCACCAAGCCCTCTATCTCTCATCTGTATTTTGACTCGTCATTGTTTGATGTCCGTCCAGTCACGGTGGTGTCTGTCAGTGAACTTGTAGATCATGCTCATTTGGAATTTGGCAACACTGTCATGGGTGTCCAGGGAGTACAGTGAGGGGCTGATAATGCATCCTTGGGCTGGCTCCAGTGTTGAGTGTTACTGTGGAGGAGGTGCAGTTACCCATCCTCAATGATTTCAGTCAGTGAATTTTGAGATCAGTCTGGAGGGGATAGTGGTGTTGAAGGTGGAGCAGTAGTCAATGAGTAGGAGTGTGACATTGGTGTCCTTGTTGTCCAGATGTTCCGGAGTTGAGTACAGGGCTAGGGATATGGCTTATGCTGTCAACCTGTTAGGTGAGTAGGCAAATTGTAAGGAACTGAGATAAGCTGGGAAACTGGAGTTGACGTGGGCCAGCCTCTTGAAGCACTTCATGATTATTCAGGTCAGAGCCACTGGATTGTATTCACTAAGGCACGCTGCATGAGCTTTCTTAGGTATAGCGATGATGATGGCCTTCTTGGAGTTGATGGGGCCTTTAGGCTATAGGAAAGAGTAGTTGAAGATGTTGGTGAATACCTCCTTGAAGGACAAGGAGAAAGGAATTGTGAGGAAATTTGCATCTTCCAGTGTACAGAGTTGACCCTGACCGAGTGTTGCAGACTGACACATTCCAAGGCTCAGGTCCATGTGCTAAGGGACGCACTAAATCCTGGGACAGCTATTGCCAAGACGCAGTGGGGAAAGACCACCTTCCGAGATCTTCCTACCAAAGTACAATGAGGGTTTGTTCAGTTTCAAGATTCCCTCCTTACCTTAATGTAAACGCAAATAGTTTCCTTGCATCATAAGAATATGCTTTTGTTTGCAATTGGACAGACGATCTGAGGAATATCAAATCCCACTGTATTATTTTTCTGTACAGAACTGTTTGGATCTTTGTATGTATTACAGTTAATTCATAAATAAAGTATATTTTTGCAATTAACATAAAAGTCAAGCAGCTGAAGGCATGACTGTCAACGATGCAGCGAAAACTGAAGATGCAGAGGCCAGTATTGGAGGAATAGCAGCGATCTCAGGGGGTTGAAGGAGATCACAGCTGATAAGGGAGTACACACTCTATTTCTTCATTATTCACAACAATTAATAAATAATGACGGAGAACCATTACATTTACACAACCTCTCAGCCATTCATCGAAAAGCTTTGGGTCCAGGAGTGAAACCATTTAGAAATGACACAGTGAACCTGGCATTCAAAAGCAACCTGCAGAGCGCTGAAACCTTTTAAATCATTACCATTTCAGGAAAGGCTGCTTCAAAGTTGGGTCAATCCATGCCACGTTTCCCAGGCAACTGATGGATGAACTCCTTCACCCTCAGAACAGTCAGTTTTGTTAACCACCTTCTTGCATTTCCACCAAATCCCCTTCCCACGTTGCCTCCCTTCTCCTGCCCTTTTCGGATTTATTGCCATCTATTATTTATCGGCCACTTTCGAGGCTTGTTTGCTGTCCAAGCTGTTCCCTATTGAGCTGACTGAACAGTGATGCCTGCAAGACTGTACTGACCCAGAAAGCTGTCGGAGGAAGATCACCAAGCACAAATAGCGCAGCAAAAGCGGCCCCAAAACGAGACCAAATAAAGACAGAGAAAAGCCTTTTGCACTTTATCATATTCTTTTCAAACACCAGACTACCAAATCCACTTGACAACCAAAGTGGCGTTTTGAAGCAAAAGCAGACTTCACTGGAGAACCAGCGTGTTCTGACCTGCTGGTATTATCGCTGAACTAATAATCTGGGGACCTGGGTTTGAATGCCACCATGGCAGATGGTGGAATTTGAATCCAATAAATAAAATGGATTTAAGAATGTCATGGCAACCATGAATCCATTGCCAATTGTTGGGGGAAATCTCATCTGTCCCTGAGGGAAGGAAGCTGCCATCCTGGCCTGGCCTACAGGTGACTCCAAACCCACAGGAATGTGGTTGACTCTAAACTGCCCTTTGGGTAATTAGGGATGGGCAATAAATGCTGACCCAGCCAGCAACTCTCTAATCCTGTGAATGAATGAAACAAAACCTCAGCACACCTGGCAGCAGCTGTGAAGAAACTGAGTTCATGTTTTGAGTCCAGTGACCCTCTTTCAGAAGGGATTTCATGGGCTGAATGGCCTACTTCAGCAAGAACTTGAAATGTTGACTCTGCTTTCTCCCTCCTAGACCTGCTAAGTTTCTCCTACAATTTTTATTTTTTGTTTCAAATCTTCAGAACCCACAGTTCCAAGTGATTTTTTTTCAGAAAAGTGTTTTGAAGTGTTGCTGTGTAGGAAATGCAGCCCACAAGCAACACTGTGATAATGAGCTGATAACCTGCTTCGTGGGACAGCAACACCTGGGAATAGTGATTCGGGATCTTTCTCATCCACCCGTTAGAGCCTCCTCCTAACATGAGAAATTGCACATCCACCAGTACAGCACTCCCTCAGTACTGTAACATCAGCTGTGATTTTAATGCTCAATTCTCTTGGATGGGACTTTTGAGATCACAACTTCCTGATTCAGAAGTAAGAGTGCTACCCACCGAGACATGGCTGACACATTAGAAACCTCAGCCATAAATACCAGGCTGTGTTGTCAGCTCAACACCTTGGCAAGTGATAAATCCCCCTCCATCAGCCATCTATCTCAGCAAGACTGTCAAACCTATACCATTTGGACTTTTTAATCTTCCTGTGCTGAGCATTCTATCAAAAGGACATTTTGAAAAATATTTGTATGAAGATAACAAGTTGTTCATAATATAATGTTCGCTGTCACCCCTCTTAATTCAGGGAAAAAGGAAACATCACTCCATTTAGAAATTACCAATGCATCAGAGTTTCTAAAACATTTTTTAAAATGCTTTCATGGGACTTGGGCGTTGATGGCTAAGCCAACATTTGTTGCCCATCGGAGTTGACATTTAGAAGGTGGGGGGTGAGCCACTGCAGACCATGTTCCAGGATATTGACCCAGCGACAGTAGAGGAACAGCAACATATATCAAGTCATGATGGAGATTAACTTGGAAGGGAACTGGCAGGTGAAGGTGTCCTACTGCATCTACTGTCCTAGTCCTTCCAAATGGAAGAGGTTGAGGATTTGGAAGGTGCTGTCTAAGGATCTTTGGCAAATTTCTGCAGCACAACCTGTAGATACTACAGACTGCTGCCACTGAGCGTCGGTGGTGGAGGGAGTGGATGTTTGCAGATGTAGTGCCAATCAAGCAGGCTGCTTGGTGTCAAGTGTCTCGAGTGTAGTTGGAGCTGCACCCATCCGGGCAAGTGGGGAGATTTCCATCACTCTCCTGACAAGTGCCTTGGCGACAGTGGACCACAACCAATCTGGGTTTAAGTGCTGAAACAATGGAATGTGGAATAGAAGGTGCAGGGGACAGGGGTTGCCTTGACCACTGATGGTCATGTTATTCAGGAGCACCCTGTATCCCATCCTAACCCATCTGGTTTTCTCCCCTCTGGAAGGAGATTTAGTGTTAGGAAGGAGGTTGAAATACTGTGTGCTCTTAGCAAGGGTTGAATTTCACTCATTTGGATTGGGATATCATCAAATCTGTTCTACTACATCTTCATCTCCCATCGACATGCATGAGTTGAATGAACCTTAAACAGAGGATGAGGCTGTTGAGCCCCTCATTCTGATTCTGGGACGTCAATAAAATAGTGACGGAAAAGGATAGGCCGGATCTAAAAGTTGAAGTTCTAAATTGGAGGGAGGCTAATTTTGATGGCATTAGGCAAGAACTTTCAAAAGCTGATTGGGGGCAGATGTTGGTAGGTAAAGGGATGGCTGGAAAATGGGAAGTCTTCAGAAATGAGATAACGAGAGTCCAAAGACATTATGTTCCTATTAGGGTGAAAGGAAAGGCTGGTAGGTGCAGGGAATGCTGAATGACTAGAAAAATTGAGGTTTTGGTTAAGAAAAGGAAGGAAGTACATATCAGGTATAGACAGGAGAGATCGAGTGAACCCTTAGAAGAGTATAAAGGCAGTAGGAGTATACTTAAGAGGGAAATCAGGAGGGCAAAAAGGGGACATGAGATAGCTTTGGCAAATAGGATTAAGGAGAATCCAAAGGGTTTTTACAAATACATTAAGTACAAAAGGATAACTAGGGAGAGAATACGGCCCCTTAAAGATCAGCAAGGCAGCTGTTATATGGAGGCACAGGAGATGGGGGAGATACTAAATGGGTATCTTGCATCAGTGTTTACTGTGGAGAAGGACATGGAAGATATAGAATGTTGGGAAATAGATGGTGACGTCTTGAAAAATGTCCATATTTCAGAGGAGGAAGTGCTGAAACGCATAAAAGTAGATAAATCCCCAAGACCTGATCAGGCGTATCCTAGAATTCTGTGGAAAGCTAGGGAAGTGATTGCTGGGTCCCTTGTTGAGATATTTGTATCATCGATAGTCACAGGTGAGATGCCGGAAGGCTGGAGGTTGGCTAACATGGTACCACTGTTTAAGAAAGGTGGTAAGGAAAAGCCAGGGAACTATAGACCAGTGAGCCTGATCTCGGTGGTCAGCAAGTTGTTGGAGGGAATTCTGAGGGACGGAATGTATATGTATTTGGAAAGGCAATGATTGATTAGAGATGGTCAGCATGGCTTTGTGTATGGGAAATCATGTCTCACAAACTTGATTGAGTTTTTCAAAGCAGTAACAAAAAGGATTGATGAGGGCAGAGAAGTAGATGTGATCTATAATGGACTTCAGTAAGACGTTCAACAAGGTTTCCCATGATAGACTGGTTAGCAAGGTTAGCTCTCATGGAATAGAGGGAGAACTAGCCATTTGGATACAGAACTGGCTCAAAGGTAGAAAACAGAGGGTGGTGTTTGAGGGTTGTTTTTCAGACTGGAGGCCTGTGACCAGTGGAATGTCACAAGGATCAGTGCTGGGTCCACTACTTTTTCTCATTTATATAAATGATTTGGATGTGAACACAGGAGTTAGTAAATTTGCAGATGACACCAAAATTGGAGGTGAAGTGGACAGCGAAGAAGGTTACCTCAGATTACAACGGGATATTGATCAGATGGGCCAATGGACTGAGGAATGGCAGATGGAGTTTAATTTAGATAAATGTGAGGTGCTGCATATTGGAAAAGCAAATCAGAGCAGGACTTATACATTTAATGGTCAGGTCCTAGGGACTGTTGCTGAACAAAGAGACCTTGGAGTGCAGGTATATAGCTGCTTGAAAGTATAGTTGCAGGTAGATAGGATAGTGAAGAAGGCGTTTGGTATGCTTTTCTTTATTGGTCAGAGTATTGAGTATAGGATTTGGGAGGTCATGTTGCAGCTGTACAGGACATTGATTAGGCCACTTTTGGAATATTGCATGCAATTCTAGTCTCCTTCCTATCGGAAGGATGTTGTGAAACTTGAAAAGGTTCAGAAATGATTTACTTGGATGTTGCCAAGTTTGGAGGGTCTGAGCTCCAGGGAGAGGCTGAACAGGCTGGAGCTGTTTTCCCTGAAGCGTTGGAGGCTGAGGGGTGACCTCACAGAAGTGTATAAAATTGTGAGGGGCATGGATAGGATAAATAAACGAAATCTTTTCCCTGGAATGAGGATGCCCAGAACTAGAGGGCATAGGTTTAGGGTGAGAAGGGAAAGATATAAAAGGGACCCAAGGGGCAATGTTTTCACGCAGAGTGTGATGTGTGTATGGAATGAGCTGCCAGAGGAAGTGGTGGAGGCTGATACAATTGCAGCATTTAAAAGGCATCTGGATGGGTACATGAATAGGAAGGGCTTAGAGGGATATGGGCCAAGTGCTGGCAGGTGGGACTAGATTAGATTCGGATATCAGGTCAGCATGGACGGGTTTGTCTGAAGGGTATGTTTCTGTGCTGTATATCTCTATGACTCTATTAGATCACAGTCCAATCATCCCAGACGGAGTTGGAGATGGACACTCTCCTCTGTGGGGAGACATACTTACTTGTTTCACAACTGAATGCGCTGATTTTAATTTTAAGGTTAAGTCCCACCTCTCCCCTTGTTCTGGACTCCTACACCACAGGAAACAACTTGGCAGCAAGTCCTTGCTTATCACGTTAACCATCTTGAGCTGGCATAGGTTTCAATGGAAAGAAGGATCATCACTCCCTCTGTCCCCTACCCATCCCGTATGACCTCATAAAATGTTCCATTTGCACCAAAACACTCGCTGGCAAAAATATTTCCTGCAGTTGTACCTACTCAAAGAAAAGCTGGAGAATGATCCCAGTGCTCTTACCAGCATTCATGTCTCAGCCCAGCAGCACTAAACCAAAAAGATCTAGTTATTTATTACATTGCTGCTTGAGGAACACTCTGTGTACAAATTGGCTGTTGTGATCCTACAATGCAACAGTGATCCCTCACCACGGGATATATACAGGCATCAGAGACAGTCCAGTGAAGGTTCATTCAGCTGATCCTGGAGAGATTTTCTCATGAGGAGAGATTCAGTACGTTGGCCTTGGTCATCATTGGAGTTGAGAAGAATGACAGGTGACCTTATTGAAACATGTCAGATTCCTCGAACACTTGGCAGGGCAGCATGAAGGAAGGTTGTTTCCCCTTGTGGGAGTGTCAAGGACCAGAGGACATCATCTCAGAATAAGGGGTCACCCATTTACAACTGAAACGAGGAGGAATTTCTTCTCTCAGAGGATCGTGAATCTGTGGAATCCTTTACCACAGGTGACTGTTGACGACGGGTCAATAAAGGCTGAGATTGGTAATATTATAATCTGTGAGGGAATCACTAGCTATGGGGAAAAGGCAGGAAAGTGGCGTGGAGGATTATCAGTTCAGCCATGATCTCATTGAATTCAATGGGCTGAATGGCCTACTTCTGCTCCTACCTCTTACTTCAATAGTTGTTGAAAATAAAAACCTCAGGTATTCCCACAGCAGAGGCAGATTCACATCCCCTTGGAACTTGTAAACTGCAGAGTCAATGTCTTCGTGGGTACAGGAGGGGGAATGAGGGGCAGAATAACTGGGACTGAATCATTTTGTAACACCAGAGGAAATCTGATGAAAGCCGTTTTGCCACACTGCTTGTGGGGATGGACAGAGAGGCCTGCTCCCCACTCCACTTCCCCTTCCCCACCCCACTCAGAATCCTTGTTAGAGTGGTAGGTGTGTGGAACGCACTGCCAGCAGTGGTAATAGAGTTAGATACATCAGGGACATTGAAGCAACTCTTGGATAGGCATGTGGAAGTTAGTACAATGAAGGGTATGTGGGCTAGTCTGATGTTAAAGGCTGGACCAACATCGAGGGATGAAGGGACTATACTGTGCTGTACTGTTCTATGTTCTAAGTGCCAAAAATTGTCTCTGATGATGCAGGTAAAAAGGGGACTTAGGTTCAACCTTTCAAAGTAATATAACTAGAAGGTCTGACATTGAAGAGACACCAGTTCCTTGATCCAGATGATGTCTCCAGTCCCAGACCAGGCAATATATAAAGTCTTAATTATGTTAAATGCACCTTCCACCCCCTCGTTTTCAGAAGCATGTCATTCCTCACAGTCGCTTGCTTTATTCTTCTCCCTGAATCACTGGGTTGGTAATTACTAACATCCCACACAGACAAGTAATTACCCGAACACTTTCAGCGCTGGATCTCTCACAGGCAACTCACCCGCCCACAGCCTACGACAGTGACAAACGAGTAACAAGACGACACAATGCCTTTACCAGCTTCACCAGCAGCTGTCACCGTGCGCTCCCCCCCACCAAACTCCCCCGCCCCCCCCCTCCCCAACCTACCCAGCCCACCCTGCTGGACAGATAGTGACAAGGCGACTGTGCAAAGTGCTGCTTTTTGGAAAGGTCAGGCGTGGGTGGGGAGGACTAACCAATCTGCGAGGGAGAAGGGTGCGGTAAAATCAACCAAAGCCAGACCATGGTTGGAAGTTGGACACCTGGGCACCGATTCTCTAGGTCATGCAGTGATTGAGCAGCCCAGCACACGAGCTGCCCACAGCTTGAGGTGAAGAGGGGTTAAAGAGAAAGGAATATGCATTTAGATAGCACCTTTCACAACCTCAGTCCACTCCGAAGCGCAGCCACCATTGTCCAAGCAGATATGAACAATAAGGTGGCACAGACAGGGGTGCTGGCATGGGATTAAAATTGGCTGGTGTCCCAGGAAGAATTGCCCCTCTCTTCCTCATATAACAGAATCTGTTACAGCCCCTGAGCAGGCAAATGGGACTTCAGGTTAGCATCTCATCCCAAAATGGAACTATGTACAAAGAATATACACATCCAGTGAGTACATATGTGCAGCGAGAATTTGCATACCACAAGTATATATGTATGGTATATGCTAAGTATATATGTACAGTCAGTATATATATAAAGTCAAGATGAGTACATATGTATCGTAAATGCATATGTACCATGAGTCCATACAGTGAGTGTATATGCGCGAGCATTCATGAAGTTCCTGTGCAGTTCTGCTGATACATTAACACTGAAATCTGAGGAGGAAGGATTGTTCTGAGTGAGTCTCATATCCCAAAACGCACAAACACAAAATTCATTGTGAAGCCACTTCATTCCTGAATGAGCTGCAAAACCTGGAACCTGATGTCTGGTCTCTGGCTGTGATTTAACCTTTTGAACAATTCACATTCACCTGCTTTATTATATTTAGAATGGAACAGATCCTTCAGTTTATACACGCTGTCTCTCTAGTTCAGCTCTGTCACACTGTGCTGTGCATTGTTTGTTGAGGGAACAGTGAGAGATAACACGCCTCTCTGTAACAGGTTTCACCAGCTCACCGTGTCCAAAAGCGCATTTGTCTTCAGTTTTCTGCCCAGAGGTGGCTCTGACCCACACAGTGTGATCTCCACCATGGGAAGTCAGAGTGGGGATGGAACCTCTTACTGATGGGGCCTATCGGATCCTCACCAAATGTCCAACTGTGACAACATCCACTCTGACCTGCAGCTTGTGGACTGGGAGACGCAGTTCATGATCCATCACACAGCTGACCAAGAGTCTTGGATACCTGGAAGGATTTACAAGTCAATCCTCAACCTGCTTGACTGTAGTAAGAACCCTACCCACCCACCTGTCAAGTCCTGGGGTGGGTCTCACACTCAGAACCTCTGAGGCAGGGACTCGAACTGCTGATCCTCCAACCCAACGTGCTTTATGGACAACTGAGCGATTCCAAAGTGTTGCTGCTGTCGCTTTGTAGGGAGGTGATGGCCACCGTGTACAGTTCAAGCTCCCACAACCTGCTCATCTTTTCTTAAATGTAATGTGCTGTGAGAGATAAATATTGGCCATACAGATTGACTCCTGACAACAAGCAGCCTGTTTGATCACTGGCACCAATCTGACAGCATTTGGACCAAGGAACAGCCACCTGTCCCTCTAACCCCTTTGCTTTAAATTAAATACCCTCCTCTGTGCAGTCACCCCCGGCAACCAAGGGCACCGGACAGGGTCTCACAGAAACACAGGAGCAGAAGTAGGCCATTCCAAGTCCTTAGGTCTGTTCTATCATTCATTGTGGTCATGGCTGATCATCGAGTTTAACACTTAATCCCCCCTCCCCCCATATCCGTTGATTACTTCAGTCTCTCGAGCCCTATCTAACTCCTACAACATTCAACTCTTAGGCCTCAACTGATTTCTTTGTAAGTGAACTCCAGAGGCTCACCACTCTCTGGGTGAATACCTGGGAACATTCCTCCTGCAACTAAACCTGTTTCGTCTTGAAAAACTAGACCTTCCAACCTTGCAAAACCAATGAGATGAGGTTTTCCAATTCTTCAACTTTAAAATTCATACCCTTTCTTATCAAATCCTCCATAGTCTCTGTTACTCATCATTACCTCTGTCTCTGTTCCCTTCGTTTCTCTCTGTTACCCTCAGAAATCTCTGTGCTCCTCCAAATCTCTCACATTTGACATGAATCACTCCAGCATCAGTGGCCTTCAGTTGCCTAGACTCCAGCCCAAGACCTGGAATGCCCTCTCTGGTTCTCTCTCCCTCGCTTCCCCTTCTCTCAGGTGATTTACAGTGAGAGATAAAAGGATACATTTCAATCAGCTGATTTTGACAAGTTACATAACACCTCTGACAGCAGGGGGGGGTGGTGCTTAAACCAAGGTCACTACCACTGGGCCACAGGGTTCCTGCATTTATAGGGCATTAGTAGCATCACGCTAATGTCACTAAATTCTTTGCTATTAATCCATTATTGAGATTGCAGAGTCCGTGAAAGTGCATGGCAAAATAGGGCTGAGTCAGCACAGCTTCGTCAGGGGAGGTCTGACAAATCTGGTAGAATTCTTTGAGGAGGTAGTGAGCAAGTGGAAAGCCAATGGATGTGATCTCTTTGGATTTCTAGAAGGTCTCTAAATAAGATAAGAGCACATGGTGTTGGGGCAAGGTACTGACATGGATAAAGGACTGGCTGATTGGCAGAAGGCAGTAAGTGCAGCTAAATAGGTCTTTTTCACAAACATAATGTGGGAAGTGTAAGGTCCTACACTTTGGTGAGAACAACAGAAGCACAGACTCTTTTCTAAGTGGTTAAAGGCTTTAGAAATCTGAAGAACAAAGGGACTTTGGAGTTCTAGTTCAGGATTCTCTTAAGGTTAATCTGTAGGTTCAGTTGGCGGTTAGAAAGCCAAATGGAATTTATTTCAAGAGACCTAGAAAACATGAGCAGAGATGTACTGCCAAGGCTATACAGGCTTTGATAAGACTGCATTTGGAATATTGTGAGCAGTTCTGGGCCCTGCAACTGAGGAAGGAGGGGGTCCAGAGGAGGTTTACAAGAATGATCCCAGGGGTGAAGGGCTTGCCATGTGAGGAGTAGTTGAGCACTCTGGGTCTGTACTTGATGAAGTTTATAAGGATGAGGGAGGATCTGATTGAAACTTACAGAATGCTGGATAGAGTGGACGTGGAGAAGATGTTTCCACCAGTAGGAGAGACTAGGCCCCAAAGGTACAGCCCCAGAGTGAAGGGACAACACTGAGATGGGGGGAGTTTTTTCAGCCAGAAAGCAGGGAATATGTAGAGCTCATTGCTGCAGTGGGGGCTTGGAGGCCAGGTCATTTAAGGCAGAGGTAGATGGGTTCTTGATTAGGAAGGGATCAAAGGTTATGGGGAGAAGGCAGGAGAATGGGATCGGGAAACATCGGCCACGATTGAATAGCGGAGCATGTTTGATGGGCCGAATGGCCTAATTCTGCTCCTATATCTTATGGTCTAAATTTGACATAACCTTGCATGCCTCATTGGAGTCTCAACCAACACTCACTCCTCAACCAATACCACCAGAGGAGTTCTGCTGGTCCTTTCTCAGTGCTGTTTGTGGGAAGCTGCTGTGCACCAAGCTGTCCCCTTCACTTCCTGAGTTCCCACTGTGGCTAACTTCAGCTCGGGACACTGGTGGTTTTAAAAGTCGCTAGACAAATCCAGGCCCTCCTTTTTCTTTGTCATTTCGCTTGGCCATTAACCCAACAAAAGCCAATCACTTCCCTTGGACTGGAGGTGGGAGAGCCAGTGTCGCAAATCTGTCAAACACTGTCGGTTTCTCTAATCTTAGGAGTCTCAAGGAAAGGGGGAATGCACATTTATATAGCACCTTTCCCATCCTCAGACTGCCCAAAGCATTCTCCAGCTAGTAAAGTGTCTTTATGAAGTGTCGCTGTGATTATAAACATCGTGATGATGGCAATCAATCTGTCTCGGAATGTACAAGTTAACATCAAACACTGCAAATATAAAACAGCAAGATGAAATCCCTCCCTTGCCATGTTCATTTTCTTCAGCAGCCTTGACTCAGTTTGAGAAAGAATCACCAAATTAATTAACTTGAACGGTTAATTAAAATTGTAATAATTTCTTTTACAAAGAAATCTGTAATCATTGCTCTCCCCAGCCTATTCTGAAGCAGCTAACAGAATATTTTCCAGTTAGAGAACTCGTAGGATTTCCAGAACAGCTATGGAGTACCTTAACAAAGCTGCTCCCACCTCAGACTCTGTCAGCTTCCCCGCCCAGCCCCATTCGCCAACTCAGTCCCTTAGTCTTTCCCACTTTCCACATTAACTGTTCCTCACTCTCTCTCAAGTGACATTGGATCTGAAATACAGAGTCTCACATGCACCAGGTTCATCCCTCTGGGAAACCAGATTGAGACTGCCAAAAAAATCACTTTACTTTAAAACAATTACACATTCAGAGACAAAGACAGAGAAAAGAAAACAAAGGGAGATAAAGAGGCAGGGACAGAGTTGATAGAGAAAGTCAGAGACAGACAGGGAGAAAGAGAGAGACAGAGACAGAGAGAGAGAAAGAAAGATGAACAGACAGAGAGAGATGGATAGAGAGAGACACTGACAGGTAGAGAGACACAGACAGAGAGAGAAAGACATGGACAGAAAGATGGGGAGCTAGGGAGAGAAAGAGAAGTGAAGAGAGATAGGTAGAGGGGCGTGAGAGAGAGCAGAAAAAGTTAGAGACAAAGAGAGAGACAGAGCAGAGAGATGGAGAGAAAGAGAGAGAGGCACACACACACAGAGGAGGGAGAGAGACAGAGAAGGGGAGAAAGGAGAGAGGGAGACAGAGAAAGAGAGACAGAGAGTGTGGGGAAATGGTGGGGGAGAGGGCTGGGGGGAGAAAGAGTAGAGACAGCGAGATAGAGACAGAGAGAGGGGAATGAGAGACACAGAAGAAGAGACAGAGAGAGAGGGAGCGAGATGCAGAGAGAAAGAGATAGAGACACAGAGAGAGGGGGAGTGAGAGACAAAAGAGGAAGAGAGGCAGAAAGCGGGGAGAGAGAGGCAGAGAGCGAGACAGTCAGAGAGACACAGACACAGAGAGACGGAGATGATATTGGGAAAAGAGAAGAGGGGTGCAGAGAGAGAGGGGACACAGATGGAAGAGGCAGAGCAAGAAAGGATACAAATAGAGAAGTGGGAGAGGAGAGAGAGGGGGCTGAGAGAGAGAGAGGCAGAGCACAGAGAGTGAGAGACAGAGAGAGAGAGTGTGAGACAGAGAGAGAGCTTGAGAGAGAGAGAGAGAAGAGTTGGGGTAAGAAAGTGGGGGGGTGCAGAGAAAGAGTGAAGCAGTGAGGGAGAAAGGAGTAAAGTGAGGCGGTGACAGAGAGACAGGAGGTTAGAGCAGTACTGCAGAGTGTGAGGGGAGGTAGTGAGAGAGGGAGCTGGGAAGAGATACAGATAGCTTCCGAATTCAGTAACTTGGGTTCCTCCTCCCCAGTGCCCAAGAGCAGGTCTTGGCTGAGCTTACAGACCTGGCCCAGTTAGTGTAATATCTCCCACGCTGTGTGGCTGTGGGTTTCAGTGTTGGCTGTCTACTCACCAAATGCTCAGACAGCATCGCCTGAAACCCAATCCAAACATTGGAGGGGCAGCCCAGACCCCCTGCCCAAAACAATCACAGCCCCTCCATCTGGCTTAGCCATCTGCTGGAGCCAAGCTGTCACTTGGGAGGGGGCAGGGAAACGGGGGTGGGTGGGGGGCACCAAATGGTACAGCAAGTAATGCCTGTGCCAACCACTGGGGCACATTCATTCACTTGGCACTTTGTGCAGGAAGCACCTGGCTGGCAAATCTGGCTTGGGCTGTTTGACAAATTGGGGTCAGACCCAACAGTTGGAAGCAGACAGCCTCCCACTGCATGTAAACGGTGTCAATGCACAATGTCTGAGCTGCTCCTTATCCCAGTCTAACACCAGCCACTCTCACAGTTCCTCCAACTCAATACTGCACAAGGGCAAAGGCACAGTCTGCGGAACCCTCCACAGAAACCTCTGCCTCTCGACTGATCCCAGTCCACCACCCCCATCCCCACCCCACCCCATCCACTCCCCGCCCCAGCCTTCAGTGGTTTCTCCCTACCTGGGCATCTCCTCCACCCCAAACTGAGCTCCTGATGTCCTTCTCCTCACCAACAGCACCATGCTGTCTGGAGAGCGTGCAGCCTCTC
This sequence comes from Hemiscyllium ocellatum, assembly GCF_020745735.1. Lineage (NCBI taxonomy): Eukaryota > Metazoa > Chordata > Chondrichthyes > Orectolobiformes > Hemiscylliidae > Hemiscyllium > Hemiscyllium ocellatum. The sequence continues at coordinate 8,660,272 of NC_083431.1, read as the reverse complement.
TATGTTTACTCTGATTGACACATAAATCTCAGCCAACATTGCTATCACAAAATACACCAATCTGATCCTTTAACACATTGTTGTCTGTGGGACCTTGCTGTTCGCAAACTGGCTAACACGATGCCTATAACAGCATCAACAACTAAGTCTCAAAACAGAAATCCTTCGCTGAATGTAAAATGCTTTGGGATGTCTGTTTTTTATCCACTCACGGGATGAGAGTGTCTCTGCTAGGCCAGCATTTATTGCCCATCCCTAATTACCCAGAGGGCAGCTGAATGCCAACCGTGTTGCTGTGAGTCTGGAGTCACATGTAGACCTGACCAAGGTAAAGATTGGCAGATTCCTTCCCAAAAGGACATTAGTGAACCAGGTGGGTTTTTTCTGACAGTTGACAATGGATTCATGGGCATCTTTAGATTCTTAATTCCAGATTTTTTATTAAATTCAAATTGCACTGTCTGCCATGGTGGGATTCAAACCTGGGTCCCCAGATGAACAACAATAATACTATGCACTTCTGCATGAAAACGTTGCCCCTCAGATCCTTTTTAAAATCTTTCCCCCCTCAGCCTAAATCTATGTCCTCTAGTTTTGCACTCCCCTACCCTGGGGAAAAAGACCTTGGCTATTTCCCATATGGCAACAAATATCTGTTGACCTGGCCTAATGCCTGGTATTCCAATTGCCAGTTTGAATTTGACCATTTATTGTTCATACGAGCTTGTGATCTGTTAGAATGATCACTGAGTGACCAATCTGATTCCTAGTGATCACAATGGATCTCCCTCCTGATCAGAGGGTGGAGAGAGGGTGTCTTTGTGACTTCCCCATTTCTTTTTCCCTAGTGGATACTCAGAGTAGGTTTAAGGTTGAGATTGATAGATTTCTGAATATCAAAGACATATGGGGTGAGTGAAAAGGTTTAAAAGTGCCTAACCAGCGATGATCACAATGAACGGTGGGTCAGACTCAGTCAGTGTGTCTGCGTGGGTTTCCTCTGGGTGCTCCGGTTTCCTCCCACAGTCCAAAGATGTGCGGGTCAGGTGAATTGGCCATGCTAAATTGCCCATAGTGTTAGGCAAGGGGTAAATGTATGGGTGGGTGGCGCTTCGGCGGGTCAGTGTGGACTTGTTGGGCCGAAGGGCCAGTTTCCACACTGTAAGTAATCTAATCTAAAAAAAAGTTGAATAGCCTACTCTTGTTCAGACTCTTTGACTCCCTTGTCACTCAGAATCTGTCTCTACCCTCAATGACCCCCACCTCCACTCTGTCCAGGGCAGAGAGTTCCACAAAGAAAATAACTTTCCCCATCTCCATCTTGAAGGGGAAGATCATTTGTTTGTAAATTCTGTCCCCTGGTTGCTGTCTCTCCCATGTGGGGAAACATCCTCTCAGCCTCCAGCCTGTCAAATCGCCTCAGCAGCTGATACGTTCCCCCGAGATCACCCCGCGTTTCTCTAAACCCCAATGGCCACATGTCCGACCTGTTCCACTGAGAGAGTGCTGCATTGTCAGAGGGATTACTAAATCAAAGCTTCCCTATGGAAATATAAAAGCCATCATTTGTGAAAGAGGAGGGGGAGGATGGGTGTGGAGTTGGGGCGGAGGGTTAAGTTATCTCGTGTCCTAGCCAAATTTTGTCTCTCGATAAGGGATCACTAAAACAACCCCAGGTCACTTTGTTTGTTGCTCTTTGTGGGATCTTCCTGAGCATGCATTGGTCCCTATATGTCACAGCAGCAGTACACCTCAGGTGCACTGCGCCTGCTCATGTTGCACTCAGAAACACTCTGTTCTGTAAACTCCTGGGTTATCACCAGCAAATCCACTGCCGAGATTAACAAAACAACGGGAGTCAGTTCATTTCTAACAACTCATTGCAACTTTGCCCAACGTCTTCTGCCGTGAAAGGTCCCAGAACAAAGGATTCCCAAAACATTTTGTAGTATTTGATCACAGGAGGTGCCACCAGCTCTGAATAATTGTTCAGCTTTGACAGACGACCTGGAAGCACAGAGAGGGATAACCTGGAATCAGGCTGAATGGCCACTCAAGCCAGATTGGGGCACAGCCTCCATTATTTACTGAACAACTCGATGACTAGAGCCATGGGCGTCTCGTTTAATAGGCCTCCATTTAACCAGGGCAGGCCAAGAGACTGGTGCCAGGATATCTGGGCAACTGAGAGACTTTTTGACAAAAAAAATCTGTAGCTAACACTTGCATTCGCCACATCAGTCAACCCATGGGGAAGCTGGCCAAAGAAACCGGATCTACCAGCGAAAGAAAAATCACACAGACAGAGGCAGAGTTGCTCTCACACAACGACATAATCTCTCAGTGTCAAGGCCTACGGGGAATCACTAATTAATCTCCTCGGGAGTGCATCAAGTCTGAGTTCCTTCAGTGACAGGCAATGGCCTGCCAGCTGGAACTCATCACCTGAACCCCTTAGAAACAGTGGTAGTGTCCCTAGCCCTGAACCAGGAGGTCTGGGTTCAAGTTCCACCTGTTCCAGAGATGGGGGTTTAATGAAATCTCTGAACAGGTTGATGAGAAAAATAGGTTAAAAAAAAGGTTAAAATAGGTTAAAAAATGTAAAAGAAAGAAACGCAATGGCAGGGATGGGTTTGTCCTGGCTGGGACTATCCTCTGTACACCATGGGTAGTGGCTCTGTTTTAATGTTCAACAAAGAACAATGTCCCTTTCCAGAGAGGCTTCCTGAGTTATTACATGATGTGGAGGTGCTGGTGTTGCACTGGGTCTGTTTCCATGCTGTACATCTCTATGACTCTCAGTCAAAAATCACACATCACCAGGTTATAGTCCAACAGGTTTATTTGAAAACACTAGCTTTTGGAGCGCTAGCGCCTAATGAAGCAGCAGATCTCCAAAAACTACTGCTTTCAAATAAACTCACTGCATTATAACCTGGTGTCGTGTGATTTTTGACCTTGCATTATTACAGAGAGAATGGTCCCCCCCCCACCAACACATATACACACACCCATTCACAGTACCTACCCCACACACACAGCATCTCCCCCCACCACACACACACGGTGCATCTCACCGCCTCCCCCCCCCACACACAATCTCACACGCACACAGAGCATCTCCCACACGCACACACAGCATCTCTCACACTCTCACATACACCCACAGCATCTCACTCACACACACACACACACACACACACACACACACACACACACACACACACACACACACACACACACACACACACACACACACACACCATCTCCCACCCACACAGACACACACACAGACAGCATCTCTCACACACACAGCATCTCCCCTCACACACACACACACACACACACACACACAGAGCATCTCCCCTCACACACACACACACACACACACACAAACACACACAGAATCTCCCATACACAGACAGCATCTCCCCCCAAACACACAGAGCATCTCACACACACCCACACACAGTACCTATCTCCCACACACACAGCATCTCCCCCCACCACAAACACACGTGCGCATACACACACCCACACATAGTGCCTACCCCCACACACACAGCATCTCCCCCATCACACACACACACAGCATCTCACTGCTTCCCCCCCGTGCACACAATCTCACACACACAAGCACACACAGTACCTATCACACACACAGCATCTCATCGCCCTCACCACACACACGCGCGCACACACATAACATATCCCACATGCACACATAGCATCTCCCACACATACAGTATCTCACACACAGACATAGATACATACACATACACAGAGCATCTCACACACACAGAGCATCTCTCTCACACACGCACGCACAAAGCATCTCTCACACACTCAGCACCTTACACACACACACACACACACACACACAGTATCACACTCTCTCTCACACACACTGACACTCTCTCACACACACAGCATCACACACAGAGAATCTCACACAGGCACACACACAGCATGTTTTACACACACACACACACACACAGTATCACACACACACAGACTATCATGCACTCACACACACAGAGTATCACACACACACACAGAGTATCACACACTCTCTCTCTCACACACACACACACACACACATACACAGCATCTCACCACCACCCCCCCACAAACATATAGAGCATCATACACACATACAGCATCTCCCCCCACACACAGACACACACACAGAGCATCTCATACACACCCACACACAGTACCTACCTCCCCCCCCACACAGCATCTCCCCCCACCACACACACACGTGCGCATTCACACACCCACACACAGTACCTAACCTCCCCCCCACACAGCATCTCCCCCCATCACATACACACAGCATATCACCGCTTCGCCCCCCCGCGCACACAATCTCACACACACACACGTAAGCACATATAGTACCTACCACACACACAGCATCTCATCGCCCTCACCACACACACACACAGCATCTCCCATACATACAGCATCTCACACACAGACACACATACACACACAGGCATACAGAGAGCATCTCACATACACAGAGCATCTCTCTGACATACACATACACAAAGCATCTCACACACATACAGAGCATCACACACACAGACATACACACAGAGCATCTCACACATACATAAAGACAATATCTCCAATACACACACACACTCACACACAGAGTATCACCCTCCCACAAACACACAAATACACACACACAGCATCTCACACACACACAGTATGACACACTCACAGACACACACACACACACACACACACACACACACAGCATCTCATCATGCCCGTACCTCCACACACACATACATACACACATTCAGAGCATCACACACACACACACACACACACACACACACACACACAATCTCACACACACACATTCTCACATAGTATGTCCCCCACACACAAACTGAACGAGGCAGACAGACAACTCCACACACAGATAGAGAGAGGGAGACATGGGTCTGGAGTTGACAGGTCACTGTACCCCCTGCTAGCTCATGCTGAAAGGCTGATGGTGAACTCCCTCTCCTCCCCCCTCCACAGCGCTGGCTGGCCACTGCTCATGGTTCTGTAACACTCGGAGTGCTGTTAGTCACTGTAAGGTGAGACTACAGACCTTTTCTCAGGAGGACGCCCTGACTGAGAGAACTACCAGCCAATTAGATGACCAGCAGCTCTGTAGGATCGCCAGTGCCACCAGGAGTGGTGGCCATTGCTGGGATTGCAGGCAACCCCAATGTTGAGCATTTGACTGACAGTAAGTTTGAGGTCAGGGGTCTTTGCGAGGTGGGTAAGTCTGGGGGGAGCAGGGAGAGCGAGGTTCAGTGAACCCAAGCGGAGGGTCAAAGGGGCGGGAGTATCACCTCAAAGGGCGGGCTGTCTCCTATGATATAGGAGACCCACAAAGGTGTCTTTCTCACCCCCTCATGTGGAGCTGAGTGTCCCCCACAGCGTCCCTCTATCCAGCTGATGATATACCAGCTGGGGTGGGACAATCAACCCTTCAATCCCGTTTGAGTGGGTGAGGGGGAGGCAGTGGGTGAGGGGGTGTGTGGAGGGGCTGTCGGTGTTGGCAGTGAAGTGGGTATGGGGTAAGATGGGGAAGTGGGTATAGGGGTGTGGGTGTCGAGGGAAGAGGCTGTGGGGGTGAGTGTGGGGTAGTGAGGGGGAGGAATTAGTGGGTGTGGGGGAAGTTGGGGGAAGAGAGTACAGGGGGAGTGGGTGTTGGGGCAAGTGAGTGTTGGAGGAGTGGGTGGGGGTAAAATGGGGGGAGTGGGTATAGGGGAGTGGGTGTGGGGGTGAGTGGAGGGGGTAGTGAGTGGGGGCATTAGCGGGTGTGGGGGTTGAGGGTGCCGGGGAACTGGGAGGAAGTGTGTATTGGGAGCAAGGTGAGGGTGGAGTTGGTGTTGGTGGAGCAGAATATCTTGGGACATGGGTGTACCAGTGCATATGGGGCACTGCATTGAGACCTGGGTTTGTGTAGAAAATAACTGCAGTGATTTTTATCTGAGTAGGGTTGGGGGAGCGGGGGGGGGGGGATGGCGGGGGGCAATGGTGCCACAATCTCCCCCAATGGAAGCTTTCCCACTTTTTCACATCAGGTGGCAGCATCGAGCTGTGATTCACACATTGAAATGAGAGAGGGAAAACTTGCATTTATGTAGAACATTTCACAACTTCAGAATGTCCCAAGTGCTTTCCAGCCAGTGAAAAATGTTAGAACAATGGCTACACCAGATAAATGTTAGAAATGTGACAGCCGGCAAGTGCCCACCAAGTGAAAGAAGATAATGATGACATAATCTGTTTTTAGGGATACTGTTAGGGGAATAAATACTGGCCAAAGGTATTGGGGAGATAACTCTTGCCCTTCCAGTGCTATGGAATCTTTTACATCCCTGTTGGAGGGGGGAGGGTGTTGGGAAGAGAAGACAGGGTCTCGGGCTAAGGTTGTATTCAAAACAAGCACCTCCAACAGTGCGGCACTCCCTCAGTACTGGACTGGAGTATCGGGCTAGGTTTTGTGGTCCTGAGTGTCTGTGGTCAGACTTGAACCCTTAACGTGCTGACACAGTTACAAGAACATGACTTGCTGAGGCACACAGCTGCAGAGGGATCAGGAATGACTAAGTTTGGAATTGGGAGTTAGATAATATACACAGAGAGATGGTCTTCGCTGTTGTGAATTGATGTATCCCCCATAATGGGGTGGCAAGGGAAGATAGAAACTGGCTCTCTCCAGAGGTGAGGACTCTAGACCAGGATAGGTGTAGCTTTAAGGTTAAACGTGAGGACAGCGAGGAGGAAAAACCTTTCATTAAAACACAGAGGGTTGTGATGCTCAGAAATGACACAGCGCTTACAATGTAGAAACAGTTCATTCGGCCCAACAGGAATATGCTAAGTCAAAAGGAGGAGACATTGGCGAAATAGTTAGATCACTAGATGAGTAATCTGTAGGACGTGAATCTGAATCCTATAGCAGCTGGTGAAATTTGAATTGAATGAATAAATCCGGAATATAAAGCGAGCGGTAACTATGACGATGATCATTGCTTGTTGTTTGAAGAAAAACCATCTGGTTCACTAATGCCCTTTAAGGAAGGAAGGTTACCGTCTGGCCAACATGTCATACCAGACCCAAAGCAAGTGGCTGACTCCAAGATGGCTGAGCAAGTCACCCAGTTCAAAGGCAATTAGTGATAGGCATCAAATGCTGATCCCACATCCAGGAAAGAATGGAGAGGAAAATAATGATGGAGTTTCTGCTCCTTAACAAGGTTTCTGTCTCCATTCTTAACTAACGTCCCATTCCTGTCTCACTCCTGTGTTTACCCTCAAAGGCATCAATATTATCAACCTCCACCACTCCCTGTGATAGTACACTCTACACTTACACCACTCTCAAGATAAAAGAAAATCTGTCCTGAATTCCCAACAGCGTTGAATCCCAACTGGATTCCATATTCCCTGTTTCTGCCTGAAAGTGGTGTGGAGGCAAGTTCAATGGGAATTAGATTTTTACCTGGACAGGGATGATGTGTAAGGTTATCAGGAGAACCATAGGAACTAGGAGCAGGAGGAGGCCATCTGGTCCCTCGGGCCTACTCCGCCATTCAATAAGATCATGGCTGACCTTTCCTTGGACCTAGCTCCACTTACCCGCCCTCTCACCATACCCCTTAATACCTTTACTGTTCGAAAATCTACCTATCTTTTCCTTAAAACCATTCAATGAGGCAGCCTCAACTCTCCTGCTTCACTGGGCAGGGAATTCCACAGATTCACAACCCTCTTTGGGTGAAGAGGTTGCTCCTCAAGAAATGTGTGTAAGCCACTTGGACAGCTAGCATAAATACGATGGGCTGAAAGACCGCTATCTGCTCTGTAACTGTTCTCTCAATCTGCAGGGCTTCCCAAAACTGGGCGTCATGACCACCGCCCCTCCCATTGGGTTGGGAGGGCTGTAACATAGCAAGGTTTGTGAACTAGTTCTCCACAGCCCCTCTGGCCCTTTAAGTGTTGCCACTTCACTCTGTGGGTGTTGTCTGTCAGACAGATCATTGAGGGCCCCATGGCTGCTGTAAGAAAGTTCCTGTGGGAAGGTAAGCGTATTACTTTGTTAAAAAATGCAATCCTGTGGTTTAAACGCTTCCTACCCCTCCTCACCCCATTCAATAACTCCCAGAATTACCCCACCCCCAGCTTCTGCATTCTGGGCTTATTACAATGTCTGGCTCTTCAAATGGCGGTCAGACTGGATTCCAAGTTCGGGGAGCTATGTCCAGTTAGATTTATCAGTGATTATTGTGCTCGCTAACAATCTCTTCACATCTATGCTATAAGACCTCCCCTTCTGCCAGTCCTCAGCCATGTCTACCCCTGTACCCTTCTCCCCCATCTCAACACCAACCCGCGTGTTACACCAAGCAGATGTCCACACCCAGTCCAACCACGAGATTGTATCTCACTTCAGGCTACACCGAGGCTCCTTTAAGCAAATTACAGCCCGTTGCTGAGCAACAGACACAGATGCAAAATATGTTGCATCAATGTAACCAAAAAGAAATGTAAAATCTGATCACAAGACAGTGACACAATGACATATGCAGACTCAGGAAGTCACACACACACGCACACACACAGACCAGGTAACCATCTTCCACTCTGTTCACCAGTTCTGGATACCAGCCACCAAGCCCTTCCCCATTCCTCAGTGAGAATCTCTGGCTGACACCTCCATCAGACCCAGAGGAGAAAGTGAGGTCTGGAGATCTGAGCTGAAAATGTGTTGCTGGAAAAGCGCAGCAGGTCAGGCAGCATCCAAGGAGCAGGAGATTCGATGTTTCGGGCATAAGCCCTTCCTGAAGAAGGGCTTATGCCCGAAACATCAAATCTCCTGCTCCTTGGATGCTACCTGACCTGCTGCGCTTTTCCAGCAACACATTTTCACCTCCATCAGGACCCAACCTGCCTCTCTCAATTCTCACCCAAAAGCCACCTCTTTATATTCTCAGGACAGCCGGAGTCTTTTTACAGTCAATGCAATGTTTCAAGAAACTAACTCCCCACCACCTTCTAAAGGGGCAACTAGGGACGGGGCAATAAATGCTGGGCCCAGCCAGTAACGCCTTTGTTCCACCAGAAAATGTTTTTTTAAAAAAAGGAGCTCTTCAAAGTGTAGTCATTGTTGTGAGATAATTTAAAGGCAGCAAGATCTCAGAAGTGTTAATACTGGCTAGATCATCTGTTTTTGGTCCCCCACCCCCACCTGGAATATGAACATCTCAGAAAGTCTCCGATAAAGAGATCCAAGGTGACCTTGGTCAAATGGCTCAATCTGAGGGGCAGGACCTCAGAGACAGGCATCCCCTCCACCCCCGCCTTGCACTGACTGGAGAGTTATCGTCTCCGAGGTGGGACTTGGACCTATGACCTTCTGCCTCAGGTGTAAGGGCATTACCTACCCAGCCGTGGTTTCACACCTGTGCCTGGTTGGAGCTAAGCTGGGTAAAATCGAGAGCTGCGTTTGGAGGAAGATCCAAATCTGAGGCAAACAAAGCGCTCTCTCATCCCTGGAACTGGAGCAGATGGAGACAGACTAACCCCATGCCACTCTGCGCCTCTGGGCATCCAGTCAGCGTGAGATCCACAGCTGAGAGTAGGCGGTTACAATGGCTTTCACAGTCGGATAACCTGCCTGTGAGGAATGGAAGGGTAGGACAAGATACTGGGAGTGGGGGGGTGGGTGGGTGGAGGGTGGTCCTCACTCGGACTCCCTCACCCAGCAGCTCACCGTAGCTCAGCAAGTTCTCAGCTGGGACAGCAGAGATGGAGAAACAGAGGAAGGACAGAGACTGGGAGCTGTAGCGAGGGGTGGCAGGTTGGTCACGACCAGCCAGTTTCACATTTCCCTAGCATCTGGGAGCTACCAGGTTTACCCCTGATTCACCAAAAGGGAATTGTATCTGAGAAAATGATGATAGGTCCAGTTCAAGTCCCTCTCAGAAATATCTCTCAGGGTGAATTCATGGCAATGAGTGTAGACATTAACATAAAAGTGTAGGGAAATTGGAGCAGGAGGACTTTCAGCCCTTCAATCCTCCTCTGTTATTCCATAGCATCATGGCTGACCTTCTACCTCAAACCCATCTTTCCACACAATCCCCACATCTCTTGACATCTTTAATACCCAAAAATCATACCAATCTCAGCCTTAAATACACTCAGCGACTGAGCATCCACAGCTCTTTCGAGAATTCCGAAGATTTAGAATTCTTTGTGTGAATAAATTTCTCCTTATTTCAGTCTTAAATGACTGACCCTTTATCCTGAGACTATTCTCCACATTCTCGAATCCCCAGCCAAGGTCGAGGGGGGAGGTCGCGGGGGACACCTTCGCAACATCTCCCTTTAAGAGTTCTAAATGTTTCAATGAGACTCTCCCTCACATTCTGCTGAACCCCAGGGAATAAAGACCTGATTGCCTCAATGTCTTCTTTCCCAGCCCCTTAGCCTCTTCCCAGAGCCTCTGTTGCACTCCCTTCAGGACAGCTTTGTCCTTCCACAGGTCTCAGGCTCAGTACAGCAGGAATGGCCTCAGCAATGTCCTGTATAACTGCAGTAAGAGTTTGTTCCTCAGACTACATGATCCGTTTGTGAGAAAAGCTAGCAGACGATTTCTCTTCCCAAATGCTGGCTGTGACCTATATGCTGTGAGAAAACACAGTCACCCAGCAGGAAGTAATAGCTGTATAATCGGTTTTCAAGTGGCATTGGGACAAATATCGACCTGGTCTTCAAAGTGGGCCAGGAGGGAGCTCCCTATAGGAGAAGCTATTTCTTGCCGTCTCCCACTGCCTTGTTTTCCCATTTGCCCCCGACTCTCATTTGTCCTTTTGTGACTGTATCACCATCTGCTACTTTCTCACTTCCTGGTGCTAAGCTGTCTCTCTGGCTCCTTTTCATTTCTAATGGACTCTGCCTTGGCTCTGTGTCAGTTATACATTCTCTCTCTGTCTTGCTTCAACTCTCTAACATCTCATCACTTAAAAAAATTCACAGAATCTTACATTAAATCACAGAATCCTATGTTAAATTGCAGAATCCTACGTTAAATTGCAGAATCCTATGTTAAATCTCAGAATCCTACGTTAAATTGCAGAATCCTACGTTAAATCTCAGAATCCTGCGTTTAATCTCAGAATCCTACGTTAAATCTCAGAATCCTACGTTAAATTGCAGAATCCTATGTTAAATCTCAGAATCCTACATTAAATCTCAGAATCCTACGTTGCTAGAGGTGACCATTCACCTTTGTTAGCTCTTTTAAAAAGCAATCCATCTAGTCCTCCCCCTCCCTCAAACATGGAATTAAAAACTACAATCAAACCAAGATTGGTGAAATCACAGGGAGCCTGCCCACAAAGGTGTGATATACAGGGCTTCAAAAGAATAAGGAAGCCCCCATCCAGCCCAGTTTTGTGGACAAACACAAGCTGTGTCCAAAAACAAAGCAATGACATTAAATATGTGAAAAATGTTTTTATTTTTCAACTTGCTCAGCCTCTTACACTGGCCTTACCTTGTACAGCGAAAGCCATTGAAAAGTTATGGGAATTAGTTCTGGAGAAACTCAAGTCATCTTCTCTTTACATCTAGAGAACCAAAGTAAAAGGGTGCAGAAGCTACGCAGCAATTATACAAAATCCCGGTTAGGACCCACTTGGAGACTGTGAGCTGATTTGGCCACAACACCTTAGGAAAGATAGACTGGCCTTGGAGGGAGTACAACATAGATTTACAAGAATGATACCAGGGCTTAAGAGGTTAATTGGTGAAGAGAATTAAATAATTTGACCTGTTTTCTTAGAAGCTAGAAGGTTAAGGGATGATCCAATCAAAGTCTTCAAGATATTAACAGGAAAAGACAGGGTAGATAAAGGTAAAATATTTCCATTTGTTGGGGATTCTAGAACCGGGGCATAGTCTGAGGATTAGGGCCAGTTTGTTCAGGAGAGATGTTAGGTAGCACTTCAACACTCAAAGGGTGGTAGATGTTTGGGACTCTCTTCCACGAATGGCACTTGGTGGCTAGGTCAGTTGTTAATTTTAAATCAGAGATACGTAATTTTTATGTTAAACAAGGGATGAAGGAACATGAGCAGAAGGTGAACAGAGTTCAGCCAGAATCAGAGCTGAAAATGTGTTGCTGGAAAAATGCAGCAGATCAGGCAGCATCCAAGGAGCAGGAGAATCGATGTTTCGGGCATGAGCCATTCCTGAAGAAGGGCTCATGCCCGAAACATCGATTCTCCTGCTCCTTGGATGCTGCCTGACCTGCTGCACTTTTCCAGCAACACATTTTCAGCTCTGATCTCCAGCATCTGCAGTCCTCACTTTCAGCCAGAATCAGTCATGATGTCACTGAATAATGGAACAGGCTTGAGGGACTGAATGGCCTTTGTCGATGTAGTCCAACGCCTTTACTGAGTTGTCATGCTGCAGTGTGAAGTCATTTATGTAAACAGTGGGCGGGCAGTGCTGGGTCTCCCCAGAGCTATCCACCTCCTTGACCATACTTGCAATGTGTCACACAGAGATCTCAACACTGACTGATGGCTTGCCCGTGATTCCTCACCATGACATGCTCTAACTCAGTTACCCGTCTGCAGCTATGACTTACCATCACTGTCACTTGGCTGAATTTGTTAATGTGCCATCGGCAACAGCTGACACCATCAGAGGCTCTGCTTTTCTGACTCGGACCCAGCGCGATTTCACTCTATTCCCATGACTGAGAGCATCCAAAATCTGGAGCAAATTTCCATCTGGTTCCCTCATGTCCTGGAGGGGAGGGAAACTGCTGTCCTGACCCAGTCTGGCCGATACGTGACTCCAGACCCACAACAATGTGGCTGAATCTTCACTGCCCTCTGAAATGGCTGACTAGCCTCTCAGTTCAAGGACAATTAGGGACGGACATCAAATACTGGCCAGGCCAGAGATACCCACACCTCACAAAATTATTGTCAAATACAAAGAGTTCCCACTCTTGACTGCTCCCTAGTGATGCCCAAGTGAAGGCGCAGAACTGGGCTCAGTTCCGGAACACCCAATGGTCCAACAGCCTGGCCGTACAAAACGTCTTCAGCTCAGATGAAGAACGGGCTTGAATATACATCGAGAGACTGTGTCATGTGGGAAAGCCTTGTGCTCTTTCTCAAGCTGTCTCCAAAGCTTTGTGTCAGTGACTAAGAATTAGCAGCATCTGTCAAGAGTTAGGAACTTGAGCCAACAGCAGCGAAACAAATAATTGAGAAGAGAGGCATGTAGCTGGAGTGTAGATAATGTCTGTCACGACGGAATACACTCAAGGGAATGGATGGCCTGTTTTTTTGTGTGACAAACTATGATAGTGACTTTGAACTTTCCAATTTTCCAAAGCAGGGGATCCTGCTCCTGCACAAGACTTGGGTTCCATCCAGAGAGCCCATTCTGAGGATGTCAGAAAATACATTTCCAGGCAAGAGGGATTTTAGCTTCAAGGTACAATTACAGAAGCTGGGGGTGGTTTTTCTTGGCGTAAAGGAGGTTGATGGAAGGTATACATGATGCAGGAGGTGTTCAAAATTTGAATAAGATGGACAAAGAAAAGGAGTTCGCAAGCATTAGAGGGTTTAAAATCTTGGATGTGAACGGCCATGAGGAAGAACACATTAACGCAGCAAGTGATAATGACCCAGAACTCACTGCCTGTACAACAGGCTTGGCACCAAGGCGATGATTTCAAAAGAAATTGGTTAGACACTTGAAGAAAATAAAGCCCAAGGCCACAGGGATACATAAGGAGCCATAAGGAACCGAGCGGTTCTGTATAGCTAGAGGGTAAGGCATGAGGTAAGGTGAACGGCAGAGGGGCCTCAAAGGATATTATGGCCAACTCCTGCTTTTACTCCATATGTTCTTAAACAGCCGCTCAGCTTAGTGTTAGCTTTCTGATGATTCACCTCCAATTCCTGAAGACACCATGAATGGACAATCTGCACCGTCAGTCTCCTTTATTCTCCTATTAGAGCTTCTCAGTGAAGGAGACAACAAAAAGGTACTTTGAGAGGCTTTTCTGGTGTTTAGCCCCTTAGGATTAGGATTAAGGTTAGGGATAGGTAAGGTTTAGGGTAGGGATAAGGATTAAGGTGAGGGTAAGGGTTAGGGTTGGGATTAGGTTAGAGTTAGGAGTAGGATTAGGGTAAGGGTTAGGGTTTGGTAAGGCTAAGGTTTAGGAAGGGTAAAAGTAAGGCTAAGGGTTAGAGTTAGGTTAAGGGTTAGCGTTAGGGTTAGGATTAGGATTAGGATTAGGTTAGGGTAAGGGATAAGATAAGGGTAAGGGTGAGGGTAAGAGTTAGTATAAGGGTTATGGTTAGGTTAAGGTTTAGGATTATGGTAAGGGTTAGGGTTAGGATAAGGTTAGGGTAAGGATTAAGGTAAGAGTACACGGGTGCCTGTGATTGGTAGATCATACACACAGTGCACCATATCTACCACACTGTGTTTGAACTTTTGAAAGGGGTTTGAGGAGGGGTTGCCAATTCATCAAAAATAATCCCTGGTGTCTCCAAAAGATTTCAAGCAACAGCCAGCAGAAAGGTCACAGGATGTGTGGTTTCCACATGTGTCTCAGTCCCTTGGAACAGAAGTAATGCTTGTTCACAGAAAGAGCTGGCACAAGGAGTCCTTTAACATGGGGAGGCGACTGCACTCCATGGTTCTGGCTTCCCCAGTCACCACCTACCGTGGACCCGTCAGAAGGACTTACAACTCGTCAATCAACATCTTTGGCAACAATAAGATGCTTTTTCTAAAAGAGACGTGAACTTGGAGGTACTGGTGCAGAGTACTAGTGTACATAGAACATAGAACATAGAAGGATACAGCGCAGTACAGGCCCTTCGGCCCTCGATGTTGCGCCGACCGAATCCTACCTAACCTATACTAGCCCAATAACTTCCAAATGCCTATCCAATGCCCGCTTAAATGACCATAAAGAAGGAGAGTTCACCACTGATACGGGCAGGGCATTCCATGAACTCACAACCCGCTGTGTGAAGAATCTACCCCTAACATCTGTCCTATACCTACCACCCCTTAATTTAAAGCTATGTCCCCTAGTAACACCTGACTCCATTAGCGGTAAAAGGTTCTTAGTATCTACCCTATCTAAACCCCTAATCATCTTATACACTTCTATCAGATCTCCCCTAAACCTTCTCTTCTCCAATGAGAACAGCCCCAAGTGCCTCAGCCTTTCCTCATAAGATTTTCCTACCATTCCAGGCAACATCCTGGTAAACCTCCTCTGCACTCGTTCTAAAGCTTCCACATCCTTCCTATAGTATGGCGACCAAAACTGCACACAATACTCCAGATGAGGCCGCACCAGAGTCTTATACAACTGCAACATGACCTCAGGACTCCGGAACTCAATTCCTCTGCCAATAAAGCCCAGTACACCATATGCCTTCCTCACAGCACTATTTACCTGGGTGGCAACTTTCAGAGATCTGTGTACATGGACACCAAGATCCCTCTGCTCATCCACACTACCAAGTAGCCTACCATTAGCCCAGTAATCCATCATCTTGTTATTCCTACCAAAGTGAACGACTTCGCACTTAGCTACATTGAATTCCATTTGCCACATTTCCGCCCAGCTCTGCAACTTATCTATATCCCGCTGTAACCTACCACTTCCTTCCTCACTATCCACAACTCCACCGACTTTTGTGTCATCCGCAAACTTGCTTACCCAGCTTTCAAGTCCTTCCTCTAGATCATTTATAAAGATAACAAAAAGCAATGGTCCCAAAACAGATCCTTGTGGTACACCGCTAGTAACTGCGCTCCAAGATGAACATAATCCATCAACTACTACCCTCTGTCTCCTTCCAGCCAGCCAATTCCTAATCCAAACCTCTAATGTATCCTCAATGCCATACCTCCGAAGTTTTAGCATTAGCCTACCATGGGGAACCTTATCGAACGCCTTACTAAAATCCATATACACAACATCTACTGCTTTACCCTCATCCACTTCCTTGGTCACCTTCTCAAAGAACTCAATAAGGTTTGTGAGGCACGACCTGCCCTTCACAAAACCATGCTGGCTATCCCTGATCACGTTATTCCTACCCAGATGTTCATAAATCTTATCCCTTACCATTCTCTCTAAGACTTTGCCCACCACTGAAGTCAGACTCACTGGCCTATAGTTGCTAGGGCTATCCCTACTCCCTTTCTTGAACAATGGGACCACATTCGCTATCCTCCAGTCCTCTGGTACTATTCCTGTTGACAACGACGACATAAAAATCCAGGCCAATGGCTCTGCTATCTCCTCCCTAGCTTCCCATAGGATCCTGGGGTAAATGCCATCAGGCCCAGGAGACTTATCTATATTCATCCTTTCCAATATTCCCAAAACCTCTTCCCTGCATATTTCCAGGGCATCCATTCTAATTATTTGTGATTCCATATTCACATCAGCAACAGTGTCCTGTTCCTGAGTGAATACTGATGAAAAGTACTGATTTAATGTCTCTCCAATCTCCTCCGCCTCCACACACAACTTCCCACTACTATCCTTGACTGGACCGATACCTACCCTAGTCATCCTTTTATTCTTGACATACCTATAGAAAGCCTTTGGGTTTTCCCTAATCCTACCAGCTAAAGACTTTTCATGTCCCCTTCTCGCTTCTCTTAGCTCCCTCTTTAGCTCCTTCCTGGCTACCTTATAACTCTCAATCGCCCCTACTGAACCTTCACGCCTCATCTTTACATATGCCGCCTTCTTCCCTTTCACAAGGGACTCCAATTCCTTACTAAACCACGGCTGCCTCACAAGGCCCTTTACACCATGCCTGACTGGTACATACCTATCGAGGACACGCAGTAGCTGCTCCTTGAACACTCCCCACATCTCATTAGTGTTCTTCTCTTGAAGCCTGTTTTTCCAATCCACACATCCTAAGTCATGCCTCACTGCATCATAATTTCCCTGCCCCCAGCTATAGCTCTTGCCCTGCGGCACACGATTATCCCTCTCCATCACTAAAGTAAAAGTCACCGAGTTGTGGTCACTGTCCCCGAAGTGCTCACCTACCTCCAAGTCTAACACCTGGCCTGGTTCATTACCTAGAACCAAATCCAATATAGCCTCCCCTCTTGTTGGCCTGTCGACATATTGTGTCAGGAAACCCTCCTGCACACATTGTACAAACACCGACCCATCTAATGAACTCGAGCTATAGCTCTCCCAGTCAATATCTGGGAAGTTAAAGTCCCCCATAACAACCACCCTGCTACCTTCACTCTTTTCCTGAATCATCCTCGCAATATTATCCTCTACTTCTCTAGGACTATTAGGAGGCCTGTAGAAAACACCTAACAGGGTGACCTCACCTTTCCTATTTCTAACCTCAGCCCAAACTACCTCAGATGGCAAGTCCTCTTCCATCGTCCATTCCACTGCTGTGATACTGTCTTTGACAAGTAATGCCACACCTCCCCCTTTTTTACCCCCATGTCTGATCCTACTAAAACATTTGAACCCTGGAACGTGCAACAGCCATTCTTGTCCCTGTTCTACCCACGTCTCTGTAATGGCCACAACATCGAAGTCCCAGGTACCAACCCACGCTGCAAGTTCACCTACCTTATTCCTTATACTTCTGGCATTGAAGTATACACACTTCAATCCACCTTTCTGGTTACAGGCACCCTCCTTAGAGATCGCTGCATTATTCCTAACCTCCCTACACTCAAGGTCCTGTACCCTAAAGCTACAGTCCTGGTTCCCATGCCCCCGCGGAGTTAGTTTAAACCCTCCCAAAGAGCACTAGCAAACCTCCCCCCAAGGATACTGGTGCCCCTCAGGTTCAAGTGTAGACCATCCTTTTTATAGAGGTCCCACCTTCCCCAGAAAGGACCCCAGTTATCCAGAAACCGGAATCCCTCCCCACTACCCACTGCGCCACTAGATCTCCTAATAGTTTCCTCACACACTTGTGTTCATTGGTCACTGAAATGGGGGAAATGATTTGATCGAGGGTTTGAAATCAAGAAGGGGACAGAAGCAGTAATGAAGAGAAATTCCTTCCCAAGGCTGAGGGGTTAATAGCCAGAGGGACACGGATTTGAGGTGAAGTGGCAACAGGATGAGGAACGAGTGGTTGGGATCTCCAATGCACTGTGGTATATATTCAAGTCACCCTCAAATGAGAATTGGATATAAAAACTTGAAAGAGCAAAGATTGCATGGGTGGGGGAGCTGACTGTGATTAAAAAAAAGAGCTAGCAAAGATCTGATGGGCCAAATTTGCTACCTTTCCATTCTAGGGTTTTAAAAAGTTGTTTGACTGGTTGGGTCAGAAGGTTGTGTCATAAAAACTCAACAAATGCACCCAGGAAGAGTTGGCAATACCACGCCCGAGGGCTCTTGGGAATTAGGGAGAACTGGTCCTGAGCCAACAGATTGTGGGCTCAAGCACCTTTTCAGATATTTGAGTACATTGTCATGCATGACACACCCAGGAGAAAAGTAGCAAAGCAAGGCCCTCTCACATGGATCCAGTGGTTACTGTTTCAAAGAAGCAAGCTTGGGCAGGACTTACTGTCCTTTCCAGCAATTGTCCCTTAACTAATTCTCAAAGCAGATGGTGCACTGATTGATGCTTCTGCCATTTGTGGAAACTTTCTGCACATAAATCAGCTGTTTGGCTTCCTATGACAGTGACAACATTCTAACCTCTGAGGTTGGGGAGTTAGCAGGTTATTGCTCAGATCATTTTAAACATGTGTGATACGTCTAAGAACAGAAACTCCCTCTGTCTTTAACCAACTAACTCGGGCGTGGTATTGCCAACTCTTCCTGGGTGCATTTGTTGAGTTTTTATGACACAACCTTCTGACCCAACCAGTCAAACAACTTTTTAAAACCATAGAATGGAAAGGTAGCAAATTTGGCCCATCAGATCTTTGCTAGCTCTTTTTTTTTATCACAGTCAGCTCCCCCACCCATGCAATCTTTGCTCTTTCGAGTATTTATATCCAATTCTCATTTGAGGATGACTTGAATATATGCAGACTTATGAACTAGTCCACACGAACTAATCCTTATGAACTAATGTCATTAATCACTGAAGTTTGGAATGAAATCCCAAATAATTTGCATCCAATTACTAAATTTCTCAGTGTGTTGGGGTGGGGAGGTTTAGCATTGACCAGAAGGCCTATCAGCACAGCCATATAAATACATAGTGGATACAACAGCAGGTCAGAGGCTAGGAATACCTCAGTGAGTAACTCACCTCCTGAATCCCCAAAGCCTGTCCACCATCTGCAAGGCACAAGGCAGGAGTGTTATGGAATACTCCCCACTTGCCTGGATGAGTGCAGCTCCAACTCGAGAAGCTTGACACCATCCAGGGCAAAGCAGCCCGTTTGATTGGCACCGCATTCACTCTCTTCACCATTGATGCCAGGCCACACTACATACCATCTCCAGAAATTTCTGTACTGCAGAAATTCACCAAGGCTCCTTCCAGCCTGTGACCTGTACCATCTAGAGGAACAAAGACAGCAGACACATGGGAACACCACCACCTGCAAGTTCCCTTCCAAGCCACTCACCATCCTGACTTTGTCATATATCATCGTTCCTTCCTTACCGCTGGGTCAAAAGCCTGGAACTCCCTCCCTAGCTCTGGCTTCAGCCTTCCCAATATTAAATTGCAGAAATTTCTGTTCTTCCAGTAAAGCATGAAACATGAGCAGAATTATTGAAGGTGCAAATGGAGGAGGCCCAGAGAGATGAGTTAGGACCTTCCTCTCAGTTTCCCTTCAAGAGACGACAAACCATTTCTACATGAAGACACGGAACAGTCCCGACACTGACATTCTCCTCATGCTCCTGGCTTACTCGAGCCTTTGCTTAGAGTTCAGCCACAGAGATAGGTGAGCAGCTCTGATTCAGTGACAACTACCCAGATAGGTTAACCTCAAATGGATCCATCTGGTTATAGATGGTAGGTCATAAACCCCAAAGGCACGGTGCCTGTTCATTCCAGACAGTGGAGTAACAACCAATGGCCAGGAGCCCTGGTCAGGGAGAGGAACAGGTACTTTGTTCGGCATTACTCTAGTCTTTCTGTTTTAAAGGCTTGTTGCTGAGGCAGGGATTTCCAGGTCCAAGCTCTGGCTCAGCTTGGTGCAATTCTGGCCAGCCAGTGTTGAGGGAGTGCAGCACTGCCAACGATGCGGCTCTTTACTGAGAAATGCTCTCCGCTCTCTTGGGTGGATATAACTTCCTACATGTTACAACAGCGATTACATCCCATCATAATACTTCATTGACTGGAAACCGCTCTGGGATGTTTTGAGGGTGCAGAAGTTGCTGTAGAAATGTGAAACTATCTCTCTGACTTGTCTTGAAAAATTACTGGATTGGCCCCCTTTGCACATTTTGCTAACAAAGTGCAGTTATTAGCCAATTTGTGACAGATTTGTTACAGGATAACAAGCAGGTAATCTATTCTGGAGGACATGTGGCAGAACTCCCTGCTCTCCTTTGAACGAGTACCACAGAATCTTTTCTGTCTCCATGATAAAGGTAGACAGAGCCTCAATTTACCATCTCAACCAGTTAGTGTTGCTAACAATGTGACAATCCCTCAGTATTGCACTAGGGGAGGGTCACATTGATCCAAGGCTCATTCCTGTGACTGTCATTTAAAATATGCTAATACTAAGGTGAGAGGGGCAAAGTTCCAAGGAGATGTGAGGGGGAAGTTGGGTTGGCAGATAGACTAGGGGCACATGAAAATGCAAGATGGAGGGGTATGGACCAAGGACAGGGAGAAGGGATTCATTTAATTTGGTGGCATGGGCCTGTTTCTATGCTGTAGTGTTCTAGGTTCTATGCACAACACACACAGGTCACTCTTGTGAACTAAAATGTTAGAAGTCAACATTTCAGGTTCCCATCTGGAAAGAGAATTCAATCCACAAAATGGAAAATCTCATATGTGTAGGTTGTTGAGGGATGGTGCAACAGGTTGTGGGAAATATTGCAACTGAAATGCAACAGGTCTTTATAAAGACCAATGGGTCAGTCCCTCCCACATCTTGCTGGACAATCAATGAGCCCACACCAGCAGCCGGCACTCCTTGTCTGGCTCAGCCCCACACTGCCCTCTAGCACAAAGACGGGGAGGTGCAGCCTCTGCAAGGTACAGAGTCGTGAGTTTCCAAATGAAGGTATACACTAAAATAAGATGAGATCTGTTTAACTAATAAAAAAGAAACATGCTGACCAACAGTGCACTAGTGTATTTGAAAAAAAGCACTGACTGATAAATGCACAGACTCCCATCTGACACTAACAAATACAAATTAGTCAAAGTATGAACAGTATGCATGTAAGGCAATTTGCATATCAGACTGAATTAATTGCATAGAACCTAGCCATGTGACCCAACTAGTCCATGCTAGTGTCTACATTCCACATGAACCTCCTCTCCCCCCTATCAGAAACTCCATCCTTTGCTCCATCCAGTGAAGCTAATTTCCCCTTAGGTTAACCTGCAATGTTCTCCTGACTTGTGGGGAGATGGTCCAATCTGGAGAAGAGTACCAGCTCTTTTAGCATTGATAGGCCCTGATGGAGGCCCAACAGTGGAAGGAGCCAGTGAGAATCCCAGCATCCAACCAACCAGAACTCATGAAACATCAATGTGCAGAAGGGTGTATGGATCCAGCACCTGCCTTTGGGGATTGTGGATTCTGCAGTACTCAGTTCCACATTCTAATGTCTTTCAGGACAAAGACATTTCTCCTGAATACACTATGGTACTTATTGTTGACTAGCTTTTATTATTGGTGGCTTGTCTTGGTTCCACTTACAAGCCCCCATACAGTTTTAAAACCTTCAATCAGGACTCGTCTCAGACTTCGGTTCTTTGGAATTGAGCCCCAGACTGTTTCACCTTTCCTGAAGGGATCCTTTATGTTCTGGTATCATCCTGAGCTTGATTGCAACTCAATGGGAAACCCCAGTGTGGTGCTGCACCAATTCAGAACAATCAGGTGCACTCTAATTGAGAATTACCTTTCCTTTCCAAGTTCCAATCTTACTTTCGGTTTTCCTCTTGTTTTTTTCTCTGCTTTCCCGGGGAGACAGCCGTTTATTCTTCTGCCATTCGCACCTCCTCTAATTACATCTTTTGTCACTTTTTGCCACCTCTTTTGTCATTAATCTCTCCTGCTTTCCATCCAAAAGCAGACTTTTCTCTTTGCTCTAAGAATCATAGAAAGATAATGGCACTTGAGTCTGCACCAGGTAAGAAACGAGCCTCCCAACCTAATCAATCTCATTTGTCAGCATTTGGTCTGTAGGGAGGGGATGGTCTGATGATATTATCCCTCATCTATTAATTCAGAGACCTAGGTTCAAATTCCACCGTAGCAAATAGTGTCATTTCAATTCAATCGCTAACGGAACCATTGTCCGGTAAACCCTATCTGGTTCTCGAATGTCCTTTACAAAGGCAAACCTACATGTGAGTCCAGATCTACAGCAAACTGGTCTGACCTCTGGGCAATTAGGGATGGGCAATAATTGCTGCCTTGGAAAAGCACAGCATGTCAGGCAGCATCCAAGGAGCAGGAGAATCAATGTTTCGAGCGTAAGCCCTTCATTAGAATTCCTGATGAAGGGCTTACACCTGAAACGTCGATTCTCCTGCAACTCGATGCTGCCTGACCTGCTGTGCTTTTCCAGCACCACACTCTCGACTCTGATCTCCAGCATCTGCAGTCCTCACTTTCTCCAATAATTGCTGTCCTGGCCAGTGATACCTACATCCTGTGGATGAAGTTTTAAAAACACTCCAGCTTACAGTACACATACTGACACCTTTTAAAAAATTTGGTTCTTATTAAGTTTCTACTACCTTTTCAGGCAGGGGGTTGCAAAAGCCTACCCACCCACTGGGTGAAAAATTGTCTCCTCATCTCTATTCTAATTTTTCAACTAAAATATTTCAACTAATCACTTTAAATCCATGCCTCCTAGTCACTGATCTCCCAGTCAAGGTCAACCTGCCCTTCCTATCCACTTGATGCACAACCTTCACAAATTTGTGCATGTCTTTTTGCACCCTCCGTCCTCTCCATTGTGCCGGCATAAAACCTTATACATTTCTAACTTTGCCCCGTTTGGATGAAATCTGAAACGTTAACTCTTGCTTCTCTCTCCATGGATGCTGCCAGGTGTTTGCAATATTTTCTGTGTCTCCTGACCCAGTAATGAGCAGCTTGTCAGAGTGCTGCTCAATACAAGCTGGGTGTCCCTCCCCTTGTACAGTGCACTCTGCTGATGTTTAATCCCAGCATTACATCACGCAGACTCCGCACAGCAGGCTGTTCAATCCGAGGATAGTCTCAGAGCTACCAGAACACAAAATACTGTAGACTGAAAGGGAATCTGGAAATACTGGGATTACTAATCAAGTCTGGCAGCATCTGTGGAGAGACAGAGAGAGAGAGAGAAAGACAGAGACAGAGAAAAAGACAGTTAAAGTTTCATCTGAACTGACACATGTTCTGATTCTCTTGATCCACACATGCTACTCAAGACCAGTTGAGTTTCTGTTTCATTGAGAGTTACCATCCCGTTCAGATATCCAACGATTATTGCAGCGAGACAGGTGACAGCAAAATGGAATTGAGGCCACAAATGGACCTGGCCTCATCCAATTGTGATTGATTTTACTGAATTGTGGGGCAGGTTTGACAGGCTGAAAGGAATACTCTGTTCCTATTTATTATGCTGTGTTATACGCTGAGTGGGCAATTTGGACATACGAAGACTGTCAGGGCTCTTATCATTGCAATACTCAGTGACTAGGATTTTGGAGATTAAACCCACTACGGGGGTGGTGGCAGCACAGTGACAATCTCCTTCCAGAGACCCAAGTTAATGCTCTGGAAACGTGGGTTCAAATCTTACCACGGCACATGAATCTTAAATTCAGTTCCGAAATCTGGAATTAAAACCAGTCACAGTAATGGTGACCACATCGATTGTCATAAAAGACTCATTTGGTTTAGGGAAATCTGCTCTCTACCTGGTCTAGCCCATACGTGACTCCAGACCCACAATAATGTGACTGATTGCCCTGTTAAATGCCCTCTGAAGTGGCAAAGCAAGCCACTCAGTTGCAGGGCAATTAGGGATGGGAAACAGCCATACCTCACAAAGCTATACAAAACAAAATCTCTGATCCAGAGACACAAAATCCCAGGCTGATAATTCCATAAAGTTGAAGTATACAGCAACTGGATTTGCATATCAGACTGCAAAATCCGAGCTAACTCAGCAGGTGAAACAGCTGTTCAAGAGTATACCTGAGTAGAAGGAGACACGGTATGGAGAGACAACAGGAGGAGGCTAATATCCAGGCATAAATACCAGTCCAGACTGCCTTACGCACAGAGGAGCCGAACACAGCTGTAACTCTCCAATGAGGTTATTAGTCAGTGGGTAAACCACCATTTCCTCACCAATTCTGTTGTCAAGGTGAAAATAACGAGTCTTAAACCTGCTGTCACCTTGGAAATGATTTATACG
Source organism: Hemiscyllium ocellatum (assembly GCF_020745735.1). Classification (NCBI taxonomy): domain Eukaryota; kingdom Metazoa; phylum Chordata; class Chondrichthyes; order Orectolobiformes; family Hemiscylliidae; genus Hemiscyllium; species Hemiscyllium ocellatum. The sequence goes on along the minus strand of NC_083431.1, from coordinate 8,635,581 downwards.
CCTGACATTTCAAAGTTGTTTCTAGTGTGCATTCAAAACTATTCCCCAATGATTTGAATTTTTAAAAAATACTAACTCGCCAAAGTGAGTTTAAAATTTGAATAATGGGATCATTGAAATTAAGCAGCTGGAAGAGGCGAGGGCTGGAAGGGATGGTTTTAAATGAAACTCTAAAATAAAAGTTACTGGGTTTACATTTTTTTTAAAAAAGCAAGAAATAAAATATTCGCTGGCAAAGCAAAGCTACAAAACAGCGGCCAGGAGAAACGCGTGTATGTGGGGAAGGGGAGAGATGGATGTGTGCATGGGGAGACTTGGGGGCGCGCCGGGAGCGCGGCGGCGCGCCTGACAGTTCCTCAGGATAAGCGGGGGAGCACCATCATTTGTTCCCTGTCTCTTTTAGGGTGTGGGGACAGGTTTCTGAGAGCGAGCTGCTCCCTCAGTGTTGGGAGGTTACAGGACCCTCAGTCCTCACGGCCGGCCGGGTTCACTGTCCTGGGTAAACCGATACACCCACATTTTCACAACTAAACCCAGGTCATTCCGGGCAAAGCCAGCGAGTTGATGCGAGCATCACTTCTTCATCCCTCTTCTGTGAGCTTACAGGAAAAGCTGCTACCCTACACCACCTCCCCCCCGAAAAAAACCCACCAGGCTCAGACCTCAGGCAACGTGCAACCCAGTACATGAGACAAAATGAAACTTAAATGCAATTTCCACAGACAGACAACAATAAAGGGGGTACCACAGAGAACAAGGGGCGGGCAAATCCAACGCACTCTCTCCGCCCCAGCCCCCGTTAGTTAAAAAACATGGTCAATTTTTTTCGCAAATCAAAAATATCACCCGCTTCCTCCCCCCAATCCCCGACTCCGCCAGGTAAAGAGCAGAAAGCAGCTGTAACATTTACCAGACCGCCTGGAGGAGGTGTCTAACGGTGTGCAGCGACATAAAGAAATCATCGCCTTTCTTCAAAAAAAAACTGTAAGACAAAGGAACAAATTCTGCGATGCAACTTTGACAGCGTCTGGTAACTTCAGCTCCGCTGCCAACCCCTCGGCTCGCAGCCTGGATATTCAGAAATAGCCTTGGGCTTTCCTGTCTAACAGCTAAAAGCAGATTAATCGGTCACTTCCCCAGCCCGGGTCAAACCTGATCCTATCCGATTTAAGTGTTCCAGATAAGCTTCGGTAAACACAGAGGATGCAGTGTGCCTTTTGTTTAGATATTGCTGCTGCGTTCTCTTATTGTTCTCTTTACATGGGAGTTTACACAGCTCCCTCAATTCCTTCTAACCCTTTCTCGGGGTTACTCAGAGCAGCTTTTCAATGTCAAATTCCCGTTTGACCGTGTGACATTTTGCTCGTCAGAGCAGCCCTTGTCTCTTGGGAATTCGGCTTGTTCAGTTACCTGGAGGCATCCTCTTCCAACTGTACTTCACTCGCAATCGCCAGGACCGTTCTCAGGGTCAATTTCATGCTCTCAGCCACTCTCTCCAAGGAACACCTAACCCTCACCACCCCCCCAAACAAAAACCCTGATTTCCAAGAGGAATAAAAGCTTTGTGTAATCACATTCGGCCCAATTTCCGCTTCTAGCCTCAGATTCCCAAGTACTTTGTCTCTTTCTCTCTCACTTTGTAGAGTGTCTGCTATTTATTGCACTTACAGGGTGTTGAGGTTGAGATGGGGAAGGGAGGGGAGGGATGGATGGATGGGGGCAGACACTGGGTCTGGGATGGGGGGTGTTAAGTCAGAATAAGATCGGTACTTAACTATCTGCAGAGATGCTGGAGGCACAGGTCCAAGCACTCGCCCTCCAGCTCCTCCTCGGTGATGTGGTTGGAGACCGGCCGGAGGGGGACAGGGTCTTCCTCGCCGAAGGGGCCCCGGAATTGGCGCAGCAGCAGCTCCAGGAACCTGCGGAAGGCGCTCTCCTCGCTGGCCGACGCTGCCATCGCTTCGCATTCCCGGAGCCCCCCGAGCGGATCCGCAGCAGCAGCAGCAGCCGGCTCAGCCCGGGCAGAGCGGAGCACACAGACAAGACAGAGAGAGAGAGAGAGAGGGGCAGGATCGGGGAGGGCGTGCGCGCTCCCGACACCCCCGGCGTGCGCGCCACACCACCTTCTGCCCACCACCTCCCCCCGCCCCCGTGCATACATACACGCGCCCCATCCACTGCCGCGCGCCCCATCCACTGCCGCGCGCCCCAGTCTAATCCACGTTCGCGTCCATGCCTCTCTTCCTCACAGTGAGCGTGCACGATCTAACCCACAGCATCACACATATACTGTTATGTACATATATGCGTGGGCATGTGCATCGCCCTTATACATGCGTGTGCACATGTACAGTGTTGTACAGTCTCGCCCTCAGACACATGTACGGTCTCCAGCATAGTCACTCGTGTACACTTGTACAGTCGTGCGTATACACTCATGTATACATGTCAGTCTCTGCCACAGACTTGGTTGTACATGTGTACATTCTCACCCACAGACACTATTGCATACATGTACACTCTCACCCAAAGACACACACGTGTACAGTCTTGTCCACACATGCAAGCATGTACAGTCTCACCTAGAGACACACATGTGCATATGTAGTTTCACCATTGACATTCATGTGCCCATGTAGGTCTTGCCCACAGACACATATCTGTGCAGTCTTGCTATTACCCATAGACACATGTGGCAGATGTACAGTCTGCTACATAGACATTCACTACATCTGAATATTCTCACCATGGATATTTGTGGACACATACACAGTCTCCCCTGTAGACACCAGTGTGTATGTGCAGCACCTCCTCCATAGACACATGAACATGGCACCATCTCCACCTCACACAGGCTCGCTCCCTCGTCACTGGCTCTCATAAAAGCTTGACTTTGAAAATTCAAATTAAAAATCAGCTGGTCAGGACACAAGTACAGAGGAATTTGGATATCTGAAATAAAGAAAAACATGTTCTGCAGGTACAAAAAGTGATTAGGAAGGCAAATGAAATATTTGCTGTGTATTGCAAGCAGAGTAAAATATAAAAGTCAGGATGTTTTTCTACAAGTGTACAGAGCATAGTTGAGGTCACGTCTAGCGTAGTGTACAGTCTCGGACTCCCTATATCAGAAAGGACATAATTGCCTAAGAAGCAATTCAGAGAAGGTTCACTTGACTGCTTGCTGGGACCAGGGTGTTTTCTTACTAAGAAAGGGTGGACAGTTTGGGCTTGTACCCGTTAGACTTTCGCAGAACAAGAGGTGATCTTACTGAAATATGTAAGAGTCTGAGGTAAATAAACAACATATAAACGCTTGTGAGACACTAATGGAGAGAGTTGGAGATCTCCTTGTTAGTCATGCTTGATATGAAGTTGCACCCTTTCAAGATACAGACTGGAGACCTGTTCCACCAGGAGAAAAAAGAACCAGCCATGGAAACAGAGAACAGCGTGTGCTTTACCTCTCTCATGCACAGCTAGGGGTGGGAAATGACCAAGGAAGTCTGCACAATTCCTCCCTCCCTCAAGGACATATTAGCTTTCCTTATAAATATATCAATGCTCACAAAAGGGAGAATTAGAGAGGTAATTCCAGAAACAGGCAGCTAACCGATCAAAATGATGGAATAACATGGAATACTCTATGAAGGAATAAGAGCGAAGATACCTTTATAAAGTGTTTGGCCACAGCTTTAGGACATCACAATCGTTAGGTTATTCTTCACTATACCTTAGGTTCAGCCTCCACTCCGTTAGTAACACTTGCATTTCTGAGTCAGAAGGCAGTGAGGTAATGGTCCAGTGCTGTTACTCAGCTGAAAGGCATTCATTCCAATAGTGTTTTCACAACCCTGTAATGTGCTAAAACACTTTAATGCAATTTATCCATTTTAGTCACTTATTCGTGTTGTCATGCAGTGAATGCAGAACCAATTTGTCCATAGCAAATACCCACAAACTTCAATAAACTTATGAACAAATAAACTCTTTTTCTAGTGTTGGTGGAGATATAGATGTCAGCCAGGACACCAAGGAGATGCCACCTGCTCTTCTTTCCAGAGAAGTTGGGCTGTTCGACAGACATTCAGAGTTATAGAGCATGGAAACAGGCCCTTCGGCCCAACTCATCCATGCTGACCAGGTTTCCTAAACTAAACTAGTCCCACTTTCCTGTCTTTGGCCCATATTCCCCTAACCGTCACCCATCCATGTAGCTGTCCAAATGTTTAAATGCTGCAACTGTTCCTGCTTCTATATCTGCCTGAAGGGGCCAATAATTTAGGTATCAACCTCAGATTTATAACTACAAGTTAACAGGTCTGAGATTGAGGTGGACATTGAAACCTCACTCAAACATATGTAACTTTGTCTTAGTATTTTGGACATATGAATCAGGTTACATTTTGGATCAGATGCTGTATGCAAGTATATAAATAGATATCCTAGCCATTCTCTAGTTCATTCCTCAAGACAATGCCTTGACCAATCAGAATCAACCTACCTAGTTTAAAATTCAAGAAATGTTTGGCAGTTAACTGTCAGTCATCATCCAATAGATGCATTCTCCATGACAACACCTGTACCAATCAGATTCCAACAATCACTAACTCTTCATAGAATCCTTACAGTATGGAAGCAGGCCATTCGGCCCAGCAAAAAAATGTTGCTCTCCTCTACTGTGGTAATCTTGGGGATGTCCTGATGTGTGCAGAATTAATGTTTCAAGTCCTGTACGACTCTTCTCGAGAAGTATTGTACTACAATATAAAATTATAATTAGATATTAAACCAAGATTCTCCTCTACCATTCTGGCGCTGTTTAAGATTGCTGTTCCAATGCAACAAGAACACAAAATTCTCCTGGTCAACATTCTTCCTTCACTCACCAACCAGGAGTAGATTCATTGTGTCTTTCATACACAGGATGTTGGCAACACAGAATAGCTGCCTCATTTACCTGCACAGCAGCGACAGCCTCTGCGCTTGTAAAGTAATGTGATGCTTTGAGGCATTCCCACATTGAGAGTAGACACGATCAAAAAACACTAATCATTGAAATGAGAGACGGGGTCGCTGGTTTTGGACTTGATCCAATTGTATCTCATTGAGATCAGGAGGCACATACCTCCACCTGGGAAAGTGAGAATTGAACGCAAATGTACTTTTGTTAAACCTATTGTGACATTTTTATTTAAATATTTATACTCCATTGTTTGGCCACAGCTAAATGTGAATTCAAATAATGGTAATTTGATCACAGTGAGATAGATTGTGATGTTCAGATGACAGCCTGGAGTTTGTGACTGTTAACCCCAGTGTTACTCCCTCATTCAACTAGACAGATTTAAATATAGTCTTTGACTAACAAAAATATATCTCCTACATTATAACAGTCACTAAACCAGAAAAAACTGCCTGGGGACATCATGAAAGGTGTTATAAAAATGCTGCATCTTTTGCAATTAAAATACAAAATGCTTGAAACACTTTGCAGGTCAGGCGATATGTTCAGAGAGGGAAACAAAATTTTACTTACTTACTTAGGGTCTCCAGGGTTTTGGTGATCCGTTGGTGGAGTGTTTGCTCAGATCGCATTGAATGATGGGTAGCTCAATGTTCCGATGTCCTTAACAGTTCAGACCCACAATCTTTCATTGGAACATTTTTCAGGGCCACACTGATAGTATACAGAACACTGATAACCATGAAATCATTGTTGATTGTCAGAGAAATCCATCTGGCTCACTAATGTCCTTCAGGGAAGGAAATTTGCTGCCCTTGTGACTCCAGACTCACAGCAACATTCTTGACTCTTAATTGCCCTCTGACATGGCCCAGCAAGCCACTCAGTTCAAGGACAATTAGGGATCTGCAATGATTGCTAGCCTTGCCGCCAATAACAACCACATCTCATTAAAGAATAAGCTTTCGAAAATTTTGTATGTGGCCTTTCCAGATATTCTGTAAAGTGACAGATGACAGATTTGTTGGACATTTGTTGGAGTATGGTGCTCAGTTTTGGAATGGAGTGTGTATTCCCAATGCCAAGGCAAAGCATCATCATTTGAAAGAGTCATTGTGATTCAACTGACCCCATGATGCAGTTGTGAAAGGAACAGAGCTTTGACAGGCAATTTGGATTCAAGACAGCAGTCAAATCTCAATGAATCACATTAGTGGATGAATATATTGTTTTCCGTTTCTGAAATTTGATGGGGCTACATTTCGGTAGTATATGTTTAATAATTGGTAGAAGTCCTTAGTAAATTGCTACAGAACAGTTCTTTCTGAATTTGATCAGGAATGAACAATCACTCCTGAATCCCCTTTTCTTGTGGAAGGTTATTTGTGCATCACACCTGAAAAGCCATTCCAATGCTAGGCATGAGGGAGAGATGCGATAACCAGTGGTGGTGACAAACACAATTACTTTGGACACAGCACTTTAGGAAAGGGCTTTTGCTCAAAACATTGACTCTCCTGCTCCTCAGATGCTGCCTGACCTGCTGTGCTTTTCCAGCACCACACTCTCGACTTTAGGAAAGATGCCTAGGCTTGGGAAAGAGTGCGAAGGAGGACACCAGGGACTTCAGTGGGCGAGGTGGTGGGGGGAGGAGATTGGAGAAAATCAGACTCGTTCTCCTCAAGACCAGGGTGAAGGCAAAACTTACTAAGAGAGATATTCAAAACAATGAGAAGGATTGGTAAGTGTGAATGTTTCCACAGGTTGTAGGGTCACTAACCAGAGAATGCTGATCTAAGATAGTTGGCAAAAGAAATAAAGATGGAAGAATATGAACATGTATTTTATGTAGTGAGTGCTCTGGAATGTGCTGTGTGAAAAAGTCATGGAAGCAGAATTAGCATTAACTTTCCAAAGGGAATCTGGTAAGTTATTAAATAGGAAATCTATCAATATAATTGTAGGGAAACCAATTGGGTAACTCATACAAAGGGATAGCAGGAGAATGGGGAGGGGGGAGGAAATGGCTTTCATTTGTGTTGTCGGATTCTTTTACACAGCAGCCTGTACTGCATTCTTCAAGTATATTGATTTCAAATAGCCTTAGGTTTATGACACAGCACAGATGAGTAAGAGAGAGTGTTGCGTTAGCAATAATTTATTTTTTCTTGATTCTTAAATCCAATTTGTTCAGGGCTGCACAACAGGCAGTGTTTCATCAAGCAACAACAGACCGCGCTCCAACACTTGTTTTTCTGCCTCGTGTCTCATTTCCTGAAGCAAAGTTCAGACATTTTTTTCTCTTCTCACTAACCCCACTAGAACAAGGCTAGCACAGATTGCCATTGGCTCTCCACACAGCAGCCCCCAGGTTTGCAGCTAACCACTTAACTCCTCACAAGCTCTCACTGTCAACCCAGAGGAAGAGGCAGCTACTGTGGCAGCTGAAGGTTCATGGGATCAAACCCATTTTTAAGCATGTAGTCTGGTGTGCCTTTGAGGGGTATGCGTCGGAGGTGTTCATCCAAGATCTTGCCTGTGCTCTCAGGTTAGAGCGGAAGGCGGTGCTGTAATGGTAATGTCAATGGAATAGCAATCCCAAACCCTTGGCTAGTGCTCTGGGGTCAGGGGTTCAAATCCCACTATGGTGGATGGTGAAATTCAAACTCAATAAAACCTGGAATAGAGAGCCAGTCAAATGGCAGCTATGAAATCACTTTCAATTGTTGTTAAAAGCCATCTGGTTCTTTAATACCTTTTAGGGAAGGGAATCTGCCATCTATATCCAGTCTGGCCTACATATGGTTCCAGACCCACAGCAATGTAGGATATCTGGTAGGCATGGATGAGTTAGACCGTAGGGTCTGTTTGCAAGCTGTAGAACTCTGTGACTCTAACTCAAACAAATATGAAAGATCTGTGGGAGGGGCACTGGGAATGCAATAGGTGGAAGGAGGTGAGGGTGAGGGTGATAGGCCGGAGAGGGGGTGGGGGCGGAGAGGTCGGGAAGAAGATTGCAGGTCAAGAGGGCGGTGCTGAATCTGGGGGTTGGGACGGAGATAAGGTGGGGGGAGGGGAAATGAGGAAGCTGGAGAAATCTACATTCATCCCTTGTGGTTGGAGGGTTCCTAGGTGGAAGATGAGGTGCTCTTCCTCTAGGCATCGTGTGGTCAGGGTCTGGCGACGGAGGGTTTTTCAGTACTCAAATGGCCTCCTTCGTCAAAGACCACAATTTCCCCTCCGACGTTGTCGACAATGCTCTCCACCGCATCTCCTCCATTTCCTGCACCTCCGCACCAGCCCCGCCCCTCCAATCGCCACCTGGACAGAACCCTACTGGCCCTCAACTTCCACCCCACCAACCTCCAGATACATCATATCATCCTCCGTCATTTCCGCCACCTCCAAATAGACCCCACCAGAGATATATTTCCCTCCCCTCCCCAATCAGCGTTCCGGAGAGACCACTCCCTCGTCAGGTCCACACCCCCTACCAACCCAACCTCCACTCCTGGCACCCCTGCAACCGCAAGAAGTGCAAACCTTGCGCCCACACTCCCCCCAAGGCCCCAGCGGATCCTTCTATATCCATCGCAAATTCACCTGCACCTCCACACACATCATTTACTGCATCCGCTGCACCCGATGTGGCCTCCTCTACATCGGGGAGACAGGTCGCCTACTTGCGGAATGTTTCAGGGAACACCTCTGGGACATCCGCACCAACCAACCAACCCGACTGCCCCGTGGCTGAATACTTTAACTCCCCACTCCGCCAAGGACATGCAGGTCCTTGGCCTCCTCTATCGCCAGACCATGGCAATACGACGCCTGGAGGAAGAGCGCCTCATCTTCCACCTAGGAACCCTCCAACCACAAGGGATGAATGTAGATTTCTCCAGCTTCCTCATTTCTCATCTCCCCACCTTATCTCTGTCCCAACCCCCAGATTCAGCACCGTTCTCTTGACTTGCAATCTTCTTCTTGACCTCTCCGCCCCCACCCCCTCTCCGGCCTATCACCCTCACCTCCTTCCATCTATCGCATTCCCAGCACCTCTCCCCCAAATTCCCTCCCCCCATCCTTTATCTCAGCCCGCTTGGCACACCAGCCTCATTCCTGAAGTGGGCCTTATGCCCGAAATGTTGATTCTCCTGTTCCTCGGATGCTGCCTGGCCTGCTGCGTTTTTCCAGCACCAAATTTTTCAACTCTGGTCTCCAGCATCTGCAGTCCTCACTTTTCTCCAAATATGAAAGATCCCATTGCATTAATAGTCAGAGCAGAGAAGCTTCCCCAGTGCCCTGAATACTGCCGATCCCTCACCAAGAATCCCTAAAAAAACAGATCATTTTATGATATATCACATGGGTTGGTTAGCTAAGTTGGTTGGATGGCTTGTTTGTGATCAAGTGATACTAACAGTGTGGGTTCAATTCTTGCTCAGGCTGAGGTTACCAGAAAGGACTCTCCTTCCCAACCTCTCCCCTCGCCCGAGGCGTGGTGACCCTCCGGTTAAACCATCACCAATCACCTCTCTCTAATGAGAGAGCAGCTTCATAGTCACCATAGTCCTCCCAAACTATCATTTTACATCAATCTGATTGCAGCATTTCATACATTACTGAACCGTTACACAACTGTTGTAAAGTACTTTATTGGCTTTGGAATTGTCCAAGATTATAACATAAATCACGCTCTTCGTTAACACTTTCTTCATTTGAACCAGTTGACTCCTTGTTACTGTATAACTCACTGAAGACTCTGCTGTGATCTTATATCATTGATGTCTAAACTATGAGTGCTGTCAGGTCTATACATAGGCACATAAAGATGGTGATTAGACATGGAAATGGGTGAAAAGAGGAACTCACTATTGAAAAATGATGCTCTTCCATTACAATACTCACATAAGGTACTGACAGCATGAGAACTAACTTGGATTCACAACCTCAGAGCACTTTACAGCCAAGAATTACTCCAGAGTGTAGCACTGGAAAAGCACACGGAAAGGAGCCTGGGCTGGAGTAGGTCCAAGACAAGGCTGGCCAGAGAGGGGGGTCTGGGCCGGAGCCCGGAGTGGGAGGTAGTCTGAGCCAGGGCTGGCCAGAGAGAGGAGTCTGGGCGGAGCCCAGAGTGGGAGGCAGTAGGTCTGGCGGGCACAGACTCAGTGAAAAGGACTATAATTCGAGTACTTTTTAAACAAGTTTTATTCCAGTACTTTTTAAAACTTTGTATTCTTATTCTAAATACTTCCTTCTTAACTCTTTCAAATCTGTTATGGACACAAAGTATCTGTACCTAGGTACCCAGTACCGATGATGGTGACATTACAAACGTCTCACTGCACTATTCTATCCTGTTCTGACGGTGCAGCACTCCCTCAGTAGTGCCAGCCTGGATTTTGCACCCAAGTCTTTGAAGCATTCAGCGATGAGGATGGGTTTTAAATGACAAATACTGATGGAGCTTGTGCAGAAATGGATGACCGTGCAGACTGCAGGAAGTGTACAGGAACACTGGGAGAAAAAACAAACACTTACATAAGTGGGAGAGTGGTAGTTCCAAAATGCATTTACTTAAAACGAGGACAAACAGGAGAGAGAAATGAACAATCACCTCACAACAGTACAGCAACTCAAATCCAGAAAGGTGGCAAAAGTCCTTCAACAAGTGACTTTCAAATTCGGTGCGATTCTGGAGTCTTTAAACGGTTGATGATGAGTTTGACTCTTGTTGGAAATGAATAATGACCATAGATGGGTGTGAAGATTGAAGTGGGGTTCACTGTTTAAAGTCTCTGATACTGGGTCCAAGGGAAGTCCTGGATTTCACTGGTAATTGCTGTTCTGTGACTCTTGACTGTAATGGGGCTGAGGTAGGGAACTCAGTAATGAGGGGTTCAGCCAGTAGGACTTGGTGGCTCTGAACTCTTTGGAAAGTCACTCACAATTGGGTTCCCACAGTATCTCTGAAATCCACTCGTTGAAGTGGGAAGCTCTCCAGTCTCTGTGTCACTCTCTGTCACCATCATCATCGTTCCTTGGACGTTTACGTGGGTTGTCTCCATTGTTGAGTGATGGTGAAACCAGCTCTGATGACTGGACATCCCGAAAACCAAGCCTCTGAAAATAAAACAATGGAGAGGAGGGACAGTAATGAAGTAAATCTAGCTCCAAGATTGCAAACCCTCGAACAAAGAAAGCTGTTTATTTCTGAAGATGATTCAAATGTTAACGCTATTTCTGTCTGCACAGATGCTGCCAGATCTGCTGAGTTTCTCCAGTGTTTAGCTGTTTATGTCAGATTTCCATTATCTGCAGTATTTTGATTTTATTATAACCTGGTTGTTGGCAATTTTTCCTCAAATCTTAGTTTCTCTTCCCATTGACATTGTAATTATTCCCCCAAACACGGTATTGATCAACTCTTGTTCCTCTCATCTTCACCCCCATCGCAAACTCTCATATTGCAAACCACTTCAATCCTTCTCCTTCCTCAGCCACCAATATGATTCCAGAACTAGTAGTACTTGATGCAGAGATATAGATTGATACGGCATGGAAACAGTCCCCTCAGTCCAAATAGTCTATGCTGTCTGTAATCCCGAGCTAAACTATTCAACCTGCCTGCTCTTGGCCAATATCCCTCCAAGTACTTCATACATCCATACATCCGCTAGCATCGACATCACTCACCTACATTTGTATAATAAAAAAAGTCATTGGAATATTTAAAAACAGTCACGGTACTCACGGTAATCTGGTATGGTACAGTCGCTTCTTTCTGACTTGGGGATTTGTAGAGGGAGGCAAACCTACAGAGAGAGAGAGAGAGAGAGAGAGAGAGAGAGAGAGAGAGAAATCCATCAACTCTAGGAGAAAGGTCTTTGAAAATACAGCTGATCACTTGACTGACAGATCCTGGTTACTGCTAGAAGGGCCATGCTCACAGTATTGGCCTCAGACAGGAATACGTAAGGGAGAAGTGTCGTCTCTCGCTGTGCTATGTAAAGCTGCCGCAGAAGTTAAAGCACTGACTTTCAACTTTTATTCTTTGAAGTTCAGCATTGACACCACAGTTTTAGCCAATGAGTGGCATGGTGGGGCAGTTCAGCGGTTAGCACTGCTGCCTCACAGCGTCAGGGACCTGGGTTCGATTCCAGCCTTGGGGGCCTGTCTGTGTGGAGTTTGTACCTTCTGCCCTGCATGGGTTTCCTCCGGGTGCTCCTGTTTCCTCCCACAAGCCAAAAGATGTGCAGGTTGGGTGGATTAGCCAGGCTAAATGCGGGATTACAGGTGGGATATTCTTAGAAGGGTTGGCTCAGATTTGATGGGCTGAATGGCCGCTATCTATATTGGGATTCTATGAAATGAAGACAGGGTGTGACCTATAGTATACAGTGGATCTATTCAGAGAACTGCTGCAAATGTAGTTCATCATCAGAACTACAACAAACTCTCAGTAAAAGCAGGCTGATCTCCTGAGTGACACGCAGTAGCTGGAGCAGACTTACACAATCTGAATTCAGTCCATGAAATCAAACCCAGTCACTGCCAACAGAGCTCAGTGGTGACTCAGCCAGTGATTATCACCCTAACTGGTAAAGGTGATGTCACTACATCCTTTACTTTTAGCTGGAATTAGTGGAGATTTCAAGACGGAGATTGTTTAATTTTCTTTCCAAAATGCAAGTTAAGGATTTCAAGGGAATTGGAGCAAATGCAGTTGCAATCAGTAATACTGAATGTTGCAAATGTCCTGAGTTGCCTCCTCTTGTGGCTCAGTAATTATACAAAGCAATGTTAATACATTTGTATGTGGTGGGATCAGTACACGGTGCATAACTGCCTCATTCCAGCATCTGCAGTCATTGTTTTTACCTCCTTAAAACAACAGCTAAAAGGTGGCACCAGTAATGGTTCAGATCAAGTTAGGAATGGACAAAATCTGGCTCTCCCAGCTGAGAACTGAAAACATCAATTGACAAGCACAGGCTGATGGACATTCACACTGTGTCTCCGTTATTCAATCAAGACGTACTCTTCACCCAAAGACCAGTTGGAATCTTTATAACACAGTCCTTTGTAAGTTAACTGAGGCTGGGGTCAACGGAAAATTACAAAACTAAGGTTGATAGATTTTTGCTGGTGAAGAATTAAGATTAGGTTAGATTAGATTCCCTACAGTGAGGAAACAGGCCCTTTGGCCCAACAAGTCCACACCGACCCTCTGAAGAGTAAACCACCCAGACCCATTCCCCTACATTTACCCCTGACTAATGCATCTAACACTACTGGCAACTTAGCATGGCCAATTCACCCTGACCTGCACATCTTTGGACTGTGGGAGGAAACCGGAGCACCTGTAGGAAACCCACGCAGACACAGGGAGAATGTGCAAACTCCACACAGAGTTGCCCGAGGAGGGAATTGAACCGTAAAGTATCGAGTGTTAAGTAATCAAGGCAGGCAAATGGGGTTAGCATACAGATGGAATTGAATATCACAAGATCATTGAAGCCCTCCAGTGTAGAAGCAGGCCATTCGGCCCATCGAGTCCACATCCTCCAAACAGCATCCCAACCAGACACAGCTCCTACCCTGCATCTAACCTGGCTAATTCACTTAGCCTGCACATCTGTGGACACTGGGCAATTTAATGTGGTCAATCCACCAAACCTGCACACCTTTTGGACTGTGGGAGGAAACCCGTGCAGGGAGAATGTACAAACTCCACAAAGACAGTTGCCGAGACTGGAATTGAACCTGGGTCCCTGGTGCTGTGAGGTAGCAATGCTAACCACTGAACCACTATGTTCCCCAAAATACGAACGTAATAGAGGCTCAAGAAGCTGAATGACCAACTCCTGTTCCCGTAAAACATTCCAACAACGAACAGATTGTTTCAAATGCAATTCTAACTGGTAGAATAGTTTTTGATGAGTGACCATTTTCTTGAAGTGCGACATTAGATGTGTCCCAGTGAATAATGTTCTTTGGGGAAGGAAATCTGCCTCTCTGACTCCAGACCCACACCACCTAGTAGATTATTTCCAAGGTAACTAGGTAGAGGTTATAAATATCAACTTTGCCAATGCAGATCACACCCAAAGAATGCATTAAAACAGAATATTCTTCCCCTTTTACCAGACATGGACATCATCAGTAAGACCTTCATTTGCTGCCCATCCCTAATTGCCCCTTGACGTGAGTAGCTGTTAAGAGTTGATCATGTTGTTGTGGGGCTTAAGTCACATGCAGGCCAGACCAGGTAAGGACGGCAGATTTCCTTTCCTAAAGGGCATTAATAAATCAGGTGCATTTCCAGAGCAGTCAATTGTATGTTCATGGTCACCATTACAGAGACTGGTTTTATATTCCAGATTTGTTTTTCTTTTCCTTTTTTCATATCTCTGTATTAATATAATGAGGTCAGCCAGGTGGCCCTCATAGAATAGGAGATCCCTGATTGGGGCTGTTAATCAGATCTGGCTGACAAATATAACAAGAGTGTTCCAACTCTATCCCTGCTCTCCCCTTCACTGTTTGATCACACAGCATTGCCCTTTGATGTGAAAGGCACTGCTTGTCACAGACCACTCGGGTGTTTTCCTATCTTCCTGGTGGTGGAAATTGAATAAAGGTTTGTGCACTTTGTGTCTCTCACTGTGTCTCACACCTGCACACACACACACCATGGATGCTGGGGAAAAAAATAAGCACTACCGCAGTTAGGCAGTAGTGTGGGGGTTAAAAAAAGGGAAAAAAATAAACAGAAGATTCCGCCTTCACTGTTTGATCACACAGCAAAAAAAAACAAGGGATTTGGCCATCCGGGTGTTTTCCTATCTTCCTGCTGGTAAAAAAAACAAGAGTGTCAAAGATTTTGTTCACTCAGAGAACTGGCTCTGAAGAAGCTGGATCAGTGTTAAAAACTCTCCACATGTAAATAAAGGATGACTTGGTGATGGGCTCCAGCCTCTATGGAGTTATTTCAATATTCAGAAGTGCTCTTACACACAGCTGAACGGTTTTATTTTCACCGTGGTATTCTTTCAACTAATAATGACTACAAGTAATATATTGCAGATTTATTGATTGAATTTAAATTTCATCAGCTACTGAGGTGGGAATTGAATCCATGTCCCCTTAGCATTAGGCTCGGTCTCTCAATGATAAGACTAATGACATTTCCTCTCATCTTCACTTTATTTCTCTGTATGATTTACTGATTTCAGAACGGATCATTCTATGCCGTTACTGAAACCAAATGCAGAGATTTGACATGCAGTTAACAGAGGCTTACAGGTTTATAGTCCCTCATTACATTGAAGATTGTAGAAAGTGGGTTCAAAGGTCCAATCACCTCACCTTGGAGCGGGAGGGTAATGCACACAGCGGTTACCCTGCTGTCCCCTGTATTACTCAGACCTTTGACCCCTTACCCTCAATTGACCTCTTACCTCAGCTTTCCCTCCCAGCGTAGAATTAAGCGGATGGTGGCTGCATGACCCCAGCTCTCACCTGAACAAAATAAACAATCACATTAAGCAGCAGAAGCAGTTGGGAGCCAGAAGTGCTTTGGGGAGGATCTTCTTCTACAGAGAGGCCAAACCCAGTTAATACGATCACTTCCACTCAATCCATATGTGAGAATGAGCTTCTGTACTTATTACTTCAACTATCTGCATCACACTGTGCTTAGCTTCCTTACATCATTTAACCTCAACATAAGTTCGAAAAACAGTGCCTCATTGTTGATTACTTTGTGACCTTCTGGAATTAACATTAGGCTGCACACTTTCAGATCATAATCTAGTGATTCCCAAACCTTTTCTCTCTCTGAGCCCACCTTGAGGTTTGAATATTGTTGTGAACTGATCTGCCGGCTCCACATCCCTGTCTAACCCCCAAGAGCCTTTCTAATGAGTATCTATCTCCCTCTGACTTAGAAACAGTCAATGACTCTGCTTCCAGCACCTTTGCAGCAAGTGTCTTCCAAAGATTCATGACCATCTAAAAGAAAACAAATCCTCATAATCTGTCTCTTAAATTGGCGACTCCAATTTTGGAAAGGGTAGATCATTTAGGTCTGGGATGAGGAGGAGTTGTTTCATTTGGAGGATGATGAATTTTCAGAATTGTCTGCCCCAGAGGGCAGTGGAGGTTCAGTCACTGAGTAAACTCAAGATAGAGGGCTCAGGGGATAGGGTAAGAAGTGGTGCTGATGTAGAAGGTGTGGTGGTGATCTGGTTGAATGGCACAGCAGGTTTGATGGGCTGAATGGCTTACTCCTGCCCTCAATTTCACCTGGAACAGTTGAAGGTGAACAAGGAAAAGCACTTTACAAGATGGAAATGGGAGAAGTCAGCAAGGATTTAACGCTCTGAGTTGATTAATAATATTAGAAACTATCACATTCTGTACAATGTGGGATGCCTTTTTAACATACCCACTATGTAGTGCTACCCAAATGAAATGTGGACTATTTCTGTGCACTGACGGCCTTTTAACAGGTTGTAAAGGTGAATACTGGCAAACTTAGACAGAACCAAGGTTAGGAAGGTGAAGAATGGTGACCTAAGGTGGCTGTAAGCTCATTTGACTGCAAGACAAAAGTACCTGCTGTGACCAGTAGTCTTTGAATTCTCATGCTGGCCAGGCAGCATCTCAGGAATAGAGAATTCGACGTTTCGAGCATAAAGGGCTTATGCTCGAAACGTCAAATTCTCTATTCCTGAGATGCTGCCTGGCCTGCTGTGCTTTGACCAGCAACACATTTGCAGCTGTGATCTCCAGCATCTGCAGACCTCACTTTTTACTCTTTGAATTCTCATGTGTTGGTTGTCGAGTATGTAACATTAACTATTCTTAGAAGAAAGTGAGGACTGCAGATGCTGAAGATCAGAGTCGAAAAGAGTGTGGTGCTGGAAAAGTACAGCTGGTCAGGCAGCATCTGAGGAGCAGGAGAGTCAACGTTTTGGGCATAAGCTCTTCATCAGGAATTCCAGATGAAGGGCTTATGCCCAAAACATCGGCTCTCCTGCTAGTCGGATGCTGCCTAACCAGCGGTGCTTCATTTCAATTCCATTCTGCTGTAGTGTTGCAACGATGGTCAACACGATCTGGAATAACAATGTCTTGTTTTCCACTTGTGCGCTCTACAGCATCCAGAGTTTCACAACCTCAGAGCATGACCTTTGCCCTCCAGTTTCTTACATCCAATCCCCGATTTGTTGACTTTACTCTCAGCAGAGTGGAACCATTTGCTCCTTTACACACCATTTCATGTTGAGAATGGAATAGTGTAGGTTAGATGGGCTTCAGATTGGTTCCATAGGTCGAGGGCCTGTACTGCGCTGTATCACCACCACTCTCACTGCCTTTGTCTTTAGCTCTGAGCACCCTTACAATCTGTTCCACTCACTCCTCTTTGCCTTCTATCTGCAGCATAAATAACCACTATTTTCCAATCCCTTACAATTCTGAAGAACAGTCATATCTGACTCAAAACATTAACTCTATATACATACAAAGAAAAAGGGTAGGCCACTTGGCCCTTCGAGGGCTGTTCCAACATTCAGTAAGAGCATGGTTGACCAAATTTCTTCCTTAACTCTGCATTTAAGTTTAACCCCCAATAATCTTACAGCCCCTTGGTCATCAATAATCCATCTCTCTTTGACTTAAAAATATTTAAAGATTCTGCATCCATTGCCTTTAGAAGAAGGGAATTATAAAGACTTATAACCTTCTGAGAAAACAAATCTCAGAACTGACTCAAAGGTAAAAGACAGAGGGTGGTGGTGGAGGGTTGCTTTTCACACTGGAGGCCTGTGACCAGTGGAGTGCCACAAGGATCAGTGCTGGGTCCTCTGCTTTTCATCATTTATATAAATGATTTGGATGTGAGCATTACAGGTATAGTTAGTAAGTTTGCAGATGACACCAAAATTGGAGGTGCAGTGGATAGTGAAGAAAGTTACCTCATGTTACAACAGGATCTGGATCAGGTGGGCCAATGGGCTGAGAAGTGGCAGATGGAGTTTAATTCAGATAAATGTAAGGAGCTACATTTTGGGAAAGCAAATCTTAACAGGATTTAGGCACTTAATGGTAAGGTCCTAGGGAGCGTTGCTGAACGAAGAGACCTTGGTTCATAGCTCCTTGAAAGTGCAGGTTCATAGCTCCTTGAAAGTGGAGCCGCAGGTAGATAGGATAGTGAAGAAGGCGTTTGGTATGCTTTCATTTATTGGTCAGAGTATTGAGGTCATTTTGCGGCTGTACAGGACATTGGTTAGGCCACTGTTGAAAGGCTGAGGGGTGACCTTATGATTTTATAAACCTCTATAAGGGGCATGAATAGGACAAATAGACAAAGTATTTTCCCTAGGGTGGGGCAGTCCAGAACTAGAGGGCATAGGTTTAGGGTGAGAGGGGAAAGTTATAAAAGAGACCTAAGGGACAACCTTTTCACACAGAGGGTGGTGTGTGTATGGAATGAGCTGCCAGAGGAAGTGGTGGAGGCTGGTACAATTGTAATATTTAAAATATATTTGGATGGGTATGTGAATAGGAAGAGTTTGGAGGGATATGGTCCGAGTGCTGGCAGGTGGGACTGGATTTGGTTGGGATATCTGGTCGGCATGGACGGGTTAGACTGAAGGGTCTGTTTCCATGCTGTACATCCCTATGACTATTACTCTAAATGCCTCCTTATCTCTGCCTAAATGGGTTTTCCCTTATTTTAAGACTAGTTTCTCCTACATGAGGAAACATCCTTTCAGCATCAAGTCCTTTCAAGTCTGCTCAGGATCAACTCCATTCCCCTCTCCTCAGAAGCTACCAGACCTGTTGAGTTTCTCCAGCACTTTATGTTCCTATTTATGAAGTAAAAGACTCTTTTTTTTTCCCAATAAAATTATGCCAAGACTCAAAATTGTGACCAGCCTTCCTTACGAAGGAAACAATGAGTCTCACCGAGAGCAGGGACCAATGAGGACTGGACCTGTCCAAACCGCGTGGTCATCTGGTTTGTCAAAACCACCTGAAGAGGAGAGAGGTTTCACAGTTAATGCTGAGCTCTGAAGCTGCTCCAGGGAGAAACAAGCAACAGACGTCTCCTCATTGGAAAATGTAAAGCTGCTTTAATCATTGGAATAATCAGGCATTAGAACCTGATTGGAGTTTAGGAGCCATTCCGGCAGAATGCCAGAAGAAATTATTGGAGAATATGCTAAACCCGTAAAAGGGCAGAGGCCAGTCCTGTTCCAGAGCTGGGTCCAGATCCAATGCACAATCCAATCCACTCCATCCCAGTTCTAATGCACAGTCCAATCTACTCCATCCCAGATCCAATGCACAGTCCAATCCACTCCATCCCAGTTCCAATGCACAGTCCAATCCACTCCATCCCAGTTCCAATGCACAGTCCATTCTACTCCATCTCAAATCCGAAGCACAGTCCAATCTACTCCATCCCAGATCCGAAGCACAGTCCAATCTACTCCATCCCAGATCCAATGCACAGTCCAATCTACTCCATCCCAGATCCAAAACAAGACAAGGTCAGGTGAAACAAGGTCCAGTCTGCTCTGATCTGGCTTGCTATGAAAGTAAGTGTCGTCACCAGTCCGTCCAGGCGTAGGGTTGTGTTAAGTTGTTTGGCAAAGCTCAGTCCAGTCCGATGGTAGGGCAGAATATGTTAAGCCGTGTCCAATCCAATCACAAAGCTACACTGAGCTCCAGTTAGTGTGGTCTGTCCAGTTGCTCACATTCCAGTTGCAGAGTATAGCCGTGTCAGGTTTTACTCACCGCCACATTGTGCTCATTGGCCATGCTGATGAGCTGCTGTGCCAGTCCGTTCAGGAGGCGGGTCCGCAATGATAGGTCATCCAGGTTGTGGCGGAATGGGAATGCAATGCTGTCAATCACCACAATGCGCACCTGGTAAACAGGGAACGGGGTTTAGCTCAACAGTATAAACCCACAAGATCATAGGATCGGAGTAGGCCATTCAACCTTTTGAACCTGCTTGACCTTTTCTATAAGATCATGGTGAATGTGAAGTGGCCTCGGCTCCACATTCCTGCCTGCCCTCCATAATCCTGAACTCCCTTGCCAATCACTCCACTGCTCTCTGGGGAAAGCAATTCCAAACACTGAAGGGTGCAGCCCAGAAATGGCCACAATACTGCAGCTGGAGCCTAACTAGTGTTAAAGGTAAAGGTCTGCATTTATATTGCTCCTTTCACGACCACTTAACATCACAAAGCACCTCACTCTCAAAGCATGGGACTTTTCTTAATGTAGCCAGCAATGTGAAACTGATCAGATGGTTTGTTTTTGGTGTGTGATGTTGATTGAGGATTAACTGTTAACCAGGGCACTGCAGCCAGTTACCATGCTCTTGTTTAAAGGAGTCCCATGGGCGCTTTTCCATTCACTAAGTGGGGAAAAGTTTAACATTTCACCTGAAGACACCTGACAGTGCAGCATTCCCTCAATGTAGCACTGGGAATTTCAGCACAAATTTATAAACATATGCTCCTTTCTATTGTACACCATGCTTCAATTAATAATACTAATGATCCTGTATGTTCTTTCATAATCTGTAGTTATAACTGTACAGTACTTAGATTAGATTAGAATCCCTACGGAGTGGAAACAGGCCCTTTGGCCCAACAAGTCCACACCGCCCTCCGAACAGTAACCCACCCAGACCCATTTCCCTCTGACTAATGCGCCTAACACAATGGGCAATTTAGCATGGCCAATCCACCCTAACCTGCACATTCTTTGGATTGTGGGAGGAAACCGGAGCACCCGGAGGAAACCCACGCAGACACAGGGAGAATGAGCAAGCTCCACACAGACAGTTGCCCGATGCTGGAATCAAACCCAGGTCCCTGGCGGTGTGAGGCGGCAGTGCTAACCACTGTGCCACCGTACTACAGAAGCATCATAGTCAATCGCAACCCACACCTGGCAAGTACTTCTTGTACAGAGCAATCAGTATCTGGTGGATTGATACAATGATTGCTGTGTCAATTCAACGCAGCATTTCCTGACTTTGTTCGGCACAAGTTGATTAAGTTGTTGCAAGAAAAGTTCTCTCAACTTCTGTCTGCAACTCCAACCTCATCACAGCTGCAGTGCACTGCTCCATCTAGTGGGCTCACTGTGAATTTCAATTAGTGATTAGATTAGATTAGATTACTTGGAATCAATTTAGGTAAAAGGGCAGTACAGAGAGATCTGGGTGTTCTTGTACACCAGTCAATGAAGGCAAACATGCAGGTACAGCAAGTAATGAAGGCAGCTAATACATGCTGGCCTTCATAACAAGAGGAATTGAATATAGAAGCAAAGAGGTGCTTCTGCAGCTGTACAGGGCCCTGGTGAGACCACACCTGGAGTACTGTGTGCAATTCTGGTCTCCAAATTTGAGGAAAGACATTCTGGCTCTTGAGGGAGTGCAGCATAGGTTCACGAGGTCAATTCCTGGAATGGCGGGACTACCTTACACTGAAACACTGAAGCGACTGGGCTTGTATACCCTTGAGTTTAGAACACTCAGAGGGGATCTGATTGAGACATATAAGATTATGAAAGGATTGGACACTCTGGCAGCAGGAAACATGTTTCCACTGATGGGTGAGTGCCAAACCAGAGGACACAGCTTAAAAATACGGGGTAGACCATTTAGGACAGAGATGAGGAGAAACTTCTTCACCCAGACAGTGGTGGCTGTGTGAAATGCTCTGCCCCAAAGGGCAGTGAGTGGAGGCCCAGTCTATGGATTCATTTAAGAAAGAGTTGGATAGAGCTCTCAAGGATAGTGGAATCAAGGGTTATGGACATAAGGGAGGAAGAGGATACTAATTAGGAATGATTAGCCATGATCATATTGAATGGCAGTGCAGGCTCGAAGGGCTGAATGGCCTATTCCTGCACCTATTGTCTACTTACAGTCTGGAAACAGACCCTTCGGCCCAACAAGTCCACAACGACCCACCAAAGCGCAACCCACCCATTCCCCTACATTTACCCCTTTACCTAACACAACGGTCAATTTAGCGTAGCCAATTCACCTAACCTGCACATCTTTGGACTGTGCACCCGGAGGAAACCCACGCAGACATGGGGAGAATGTGCAAACTCCACACAGTCAGTCACCTGAGTCGGGAACTGAACCCGGGTCTCTGGCACTGTGAGGCAGCAGTGCTAACCACTGTGCTACCGTGCCGCCCTCTGTAGGTTACAGTGCTGCAAATGGTGAGTATTGCGTATTCCAGGGGAAAGTGACGACTGCAGATGCTGGAGAACAGAGTCAAAAAGTGTGGTGCTGGAAAAGCACAGCAGATCAGGCAGCACTTGAGGAGCAGGAGAGTCGACGTTTCAGGCATAAGGCCTTCAGGAATGATGAAGGGCTTCTGCCCGAAACATCGAGTCTCCTGCTCCTCAGATGCTGCCTGGCCTGCTGTGTTTTTCCAGCGGCACACTATTGTATATTCCAGCCAACTGCAAACTTACACCGACTTCAAGGGGGTCAAGTTAGCTCAGTTGGCTGGATGGCTGGCTTGCGATGGGTTTAAGTCCTGCACCAACTGAGGCGACCATTAAGGCCCTGCCATCTCAACCTCTTCCCTGGCCGGAGGTACAGTGAGCCTCAAGTTAATTCATCACCGGTCGTCTTCCCAATGAAACAGCAGCCCTAAGGTCTTCTGGGAGTATGGCAACTTGATTTACTCATTCATTCTACATTTACAAGTTTGGTGAGTGATTTATAATTTAAGGATTCTTGTGGTAGTGTCCCTACCTCAGAGGCAATAGGCCCAGGTTCAAGCCCCACCTGTTCCAGAGGTGTGTAATAATGTCTTTGAACAGATTGCTTAGAAATGTGTCTATATTTACATTGAAGGCATCTCAGAGAATGTTTACTTGGCTGATGTCTGGAGTGAGGGGGGTTGTCTAATGGGGAATG
This sequence comes from Hemiscyllium ocellatum, assembly GCF_020745735.1. Taxonomy (NCBI): domain Eukaryota; kingdom Metazoa; phylum Chordata; class Chondrichthyes; order Orectolobiformes; family Hemiscylliidae; genus Hemiscyllium; species Hemiscyllium ocellatum. The sequence continues at coordinate 8,612,629 of NC_083431.1, read as the reverse complement.
CTTAGGCAGGATGGGCCTGCACTCACTACACTCTATGACTCTATTGGCAAGTGGGACTAGATTAATTTAATGATATCTGGTCAGCATGGAAGAGTTGGACTGAAGGGTCTGTTTCCGTGCTGTACATCGCTATGACTCTATGATTAATTTACACAAACGATTGGTGATCATGTTGAAACATGAAAGATTCTGGGGAGTTTGATAGGGTGAGAGAATGCAGGGGTATCTAGGACGAGGGGAAACAGTTTCAGAGTAAGGCATCCTCCAGTTAGGACAAAAATGAGGCAGAATTTCTCTTTTTTCAGAGGGTCATTAAACTTGGGAATTCTGTGGCCCAGACAGCAGCAGAGATTGGGGCCAATGAATACATGATGTGATCACTGACACCAACAATCATCGATGACAGTGCATGCTCACTGTAGACATGTCCTAACTTCTCAGGACAGGTCTACAGACAGTGGCTCTCAGACACTCAGCCACTCTCAGACAACAACTCACCAGGACAAAGGACCCGGTACCCAGCATGAGAAAAACCAACGTAGTGTACAAAATCCCATGCAAGGACTGCACAAAACACTACATTGGACAAACAGGAAGACAGCTAATGATCCGCATCCATGAACACCAACTAGCCACGAAACGACACGACCAGCTATCCTTAGTAGCCACACACGCAGATGACAAACAAGATGAATTCGACTGGGACAACACTACTAGTATAGGACAAGCCAAACAGAGAACAGCCAGGGAATTCCTAGAGGCATGGCACTCATCCACAGGTTCTATCAACAAACACATCAACCTGGACCCTATATACCGGCCACTGCTGCGGACAGCAACTGACAACCCGGAAGCGGCAGAGACAAGCCACTATAAATGCCGGAGGAAACATCACAGAAGCGCTTCACAGGAGGCTCCCAAGCACTGAGGATGTCACCTAGAAAGGGGACAAAACGTTTGCAACAAAAACTGCGAACAGAACCACAACAGATCAAGGCTGACCCAATTGTGGCCTGAACTGCACAAATCCCCAATACCTACCAGTGAAGAATCTACATAACCCTGCCTTAAAAGTATTCAATGATTTCCCACCTCCACCCTCTCTTGACAGAGTTCCAATGGCAGACAAACCTCCAGGAGGAAATATTTCTGCTCTTCTCCGTCTCTTCTCTGTACATGTTTCAAGTTAACTTTTCACATTTCTAAACTACCCACCGTGTCCAATCCTTTTTCATAATAAACTCAGTCATCCCAGGGTGAACTTTCTCTGAACTGCTTCTGATACATTTACAGGGTTTATTCAATAGGCAGACCAAGACTGTTCACACCCTGTACAAATGTAACTAAACATCCCGATTTTATGTTCCACGCTCCTCAGGTAAGCAAATGATTTGGAGATGCTGGTGTTGGACTGGGGTGTACAAAGTTAAAAATCACACAACACCAGGTTATAGTCCAACAGGACTAACTGGAAGCACGAGCTTTCAGGGCACTGCACCTTCAACAATCACTGATTTATTTACCCAGACACTCAGATTCCTCTGTACCTCAGAGTTTTGCAATCTCTCTCCATTTCAATAACGAATTGCTTTGAGTTCTTCCTGCCAAAGTAGACAAGTTCACATTTTCCCACATGATACTCAACTGGCCAAATTTTTGCTTATTCATTTAATCTATCAACAGATATAACTGAAATCCCTCATTCCAGGGACCACTTATGTGATTTTTTTCTGTACCTTCTTCAAATGTCTTCATATTCTTCTGAAGTGAGGTTCCCTAAACTGGATGCAATATTCCAGTCAATGACAACCAGTGTTTTGTAGAGGTTTATCATAAGACCATGGAAACAGGAACAGAAGAGATCATTCAGCCCCTTGAGCCTCTCAGCCAGTCAATAGGATCATGGTTGATCCAACTCTCCTCCATTTTCCTGACCGTACCCAATCATCCTTGATTCCTCGACTGATCAAGATTTTTGTGTATATTAAAAACAAATATTTAATCTGTTTTAAGTATACATAAGGACTCTGCCCCCATTGTTCTCTGTGACAAGAAGTTCTAAAGATTCTCAAACCTCTGAGAAACTGAATTCTTCCACATCTCAGTCTTAAATTGAAACCCCTTTTAACTGAGACTATGCTTTCTGCCCCTATACTCTCCCATGAGGGTAAACATCCTCTCACATTTACCCTGTCAAGCCCCTTAGGAATCCTGTATGTTTCAATGGGATCACCCCTTAGTCTTCTAAACTTCATTAGATTAGATTACTTACACAGTGTGGAAACAGGCCCTTCGGCCCAACACGTCCACACCGACCCGCCGAAGCGCAACCCACCCATACCCCCACATTTACCCCTTTACCTAACACAACGGGCAGTTTAGCATGGCCAATTCACCTGACCTGCACATCTTTGGGCTGTGGAAGGAAACCGGAGCACCTGGAGGAAACCCACGCAGACACGGGGAGAATGTGCAAACTCCACACAGTCAGTCGCCTGAGTCGGGAATTGAACCCGGGTCTCTGGCGCTTGTGAGGCAGCAGTGCTAACCGCCCACTTTTCTTTTTTAAATTTCTATTTCAATACGAGTCCTAAACCGTTTAGCCTTTGCTCATAAAGCAATCCCTCCACACCAGGAATCATCCTAGAGAACCGTGAGCTGGATAAAATGAAATACAATCCAGATTATAGAAGAGATAGATTATACCTAAAAGCAGCGTGACGTGATTTTCTACATTAGCTCATTCGACACAGACCACAGAGATTAATTGAGTGGGATGTCATAGAGAGGTACAGCATGGAAACAGACCCTTCAGTCCAACTTATCCATGCCGTCCAGATGTACTAAATTAACCTTGTCCCATTTGCCAGCATTTGGCCCATATCGCTCTAAACCCTTCCTATTCATATACCCATCCAGATGTCTTTTAAATGTTGTAATTGTACCAGCCCCCACCGCTTCCTCTGGCAGCTCATTCCATACACACACCACCTTTTGCATGAAAACGTTGTCCCCTAGGTCAGCTTTAAATCTTCCCCCTTTCACTTTATATCTATGCCCTCTAGTTTTGCAATCTCTCCTACTCTGGGGACAAGACCTTGACTATTTAGCCTAACCATGCCCCTCATCATTTTATAAACTTCTATGAGGTCACCCCTCAGCCTCCAACGTTCCAGGGAAAACAGTCTCAGCCTATTCAGCTTCTCCCTATAGCTCAAACCCTCTAACCCTGGCAACATCCTTGCAAACCTTTTCCGAACCCTTTCAAGTCATGAACCCTTTCCTATAGCAAAGAGACCAGAAATGAATGCAATATTCTAAAAGTGGCCTAACCAATGTCTTGTACAGCTGCAACATGATATTTGGAAGTTTATAACAACTAACTATGTACACTAACATAACACCTCAGAGTTAATATACATTATAGCTTATATGCCTAAGGTTATCATTACATTTTCTGCATAGTTGACTGATTGACTGACCAGCTGGTTGACCATCTTCTAACGGCCTGCTAACTCTATAGAGTGAGGTGAAGATCTTTTATATTAGAGCGTCACATGTCATTTAGCTGTCTGAAACGTACACTGCCTTGCTGACATCTGTGCAATAATATAACTAACAAAAGTAATTCACTCTTTGTTCATCACTTTCCTGAAATCCTCTTCTGGTCACTGGACTTTCTTGGACTTTATCTGCAAGGCTGAAGATGCTGTGTGATATACTTTCCACATCCTTAAGAAGGGCTAACTAACTCACAACTTACTGTGTCTTCCATCCAAAGACGCCCCTGCCCTTATGGATCAACCAGAAATTAAAGTTTCGCCAATCCCATTACCTCTACCTCAGGGAAGAATAAGGGCAGCAGATACTTGGGGAACACTACCACCTTCAAATTCTTCTCCAAGTCACACATCATCCTGAATTGAAACCACATCACCGTTCCTTTGCTATTGCTGTGTCAGTATTTACTCCTCATGTATACATCTTGGTTCAAGAAGGTGGCTTGCCACTATGTTCTCTGGAGCAATTGGGAAGGGCAACAGATCCTGGTCAAGCCAATGAAGCCTACCTCCTGAGAATCAACACTTGGTAAAAAGAGGGTCTTAAACTCACATGCCTCATCCGCTAGTCCAGTCTGAACTGAACACCCTGTGAATGGATGGAGAGGAGAGCGTTCAGCTGCCAGCTTCCCTCCAATAGGTAAAGCTGGAGCCTGAGACAGAACGTACCTTAGGATGTGCCACTAGGAAGTCAGCAAGTAGATGAGCCTGGGCCAGCAGCTCCACGTAGTCATGGCAACGGAAGTAGTAGATGCGAGAGAGGATTCCGGAGACAGAAAAAGCCTGCGCTGCTTCCCGTTGCACTGCAAGGCAGAGGGACACATTCAGACACAGAGCAATGGACAGACAGAGAGAGAGAGACAGACAGAGAGAGAGAGTGTGGTAAGGGGGTTGGGGGGGAAGAGAAAGAGAGAGAAAGCAAGACAAAGAGAGCAAGAGAGACAGGTAGAGTCGGACGGACAGACAGGGAGATGCACACATAGACAAACAGAGGGGAACACAGAAAAAGCGAAACACACACGGACACACACACGGACAGAGAATAATAGAGGGAGAAACAGCGTTCCAATTTCAACATACTTTCTACTGAGAATCAGAGATCTACACATAGGAACAGCAAAAGGCCATTCAGCCCCTGAATCATGTTCTGTCATTTCACTAGTTCACTGTTTTAATTTCATTTATCCATCTCGATTCCATAAACCAAACAGTATAATTAGACGACCTATTGTCTGGTTTTAAACGTCCTAATCTAGCTGCAACAGCTTTTTGGGGAAAGAGTTCCAGATTTCCAACCTCTCTTCTTGTGAAAATATACTTTCTGAAAAAACCAGGCTTGAATTTTAAGGTTCTGTGCCTTTGTTCTGGACTCTCATGTTCTCACAACAACAGAACAACATTTCTCTCAAATAACATCACCTCCATTTAATCATATAAACTCCTCAAGTAGTTCACTCTTCATTTTATTTCAATGGAGAACGAGTGCAGGAAGCTACAGCACAGAGGGTTTTGGGGTCCTCGACCATGAATCACAAAAGGCTAGCTTCCAAGTTCAGTGGGTAATACAGAAGGCAATTGGAGTGTTGGTCTTTATTTCAAAAGGAATGCGGTATAAAACTAGTGAAGTTTTGCCTGTAGTCATTAGTCAGGCCACTGCTGGAATACAATGATCAGTTTTGGTCCCATTATCTAGGGAATGATGTACTAGAATTGGAGGCATTTCACAAAAGGTTCAATAGGCTGAAACCAGGTATGGAGGGACTGTCTTCTGACAAGAGGTTGAGTAAGTTGGGTCTGTACTCATTGGAATTTAGAAGAATGAGGTGTGGCCTTACTGAAACACACAAGATTCCTCAGGAACCTGACAGGGTAGTTGTGGAAAGGTCCTATACTTTCCCTCGTGGAGAAGTAGACTTTGAGACTTGGCCATTTGGTTGGTGCACATCCAGTATGTCTGGGCCTGGCACATGGCGCAGATCAGACTGATGTTGCAGGGGACCATACACCACCCTCTGAATTCTGACTGTTGGGAACCATAACAAGCTGTCTGGCTTCTGTCTGTGCGCAAACTGCTATGAGTCTTTAAGCTCTGACAGTTGGGAATGAGCACTGGAGGCGGGGGCAGTGGGGGCGCCACAAGGCAAAGCAAAACATCAAAGTAGATATGAAGTGAGTGAGCATCAGGAGAGCAAGCAATGAGGACTAAGCTGCACCCTAGTCCAAAACATGATGGAGTGTTTGTCCATGCACATAAGTTGTCTTGGCAGCATCAGAATGAAAAGGTGCAGATGTGCTCCAAAGGGTAGCACTGAAGGGCAGAAAAGTACCACCAGTGGATCGGAGAGTACCACAATGATGTGGTGAGGCTGGTACACGTCAATGCCAATGCCCATGGGCATGAGGTTTGTGCAGTCACTGTCCATGGAGCGTGCGCCGAGATGGGTAATGGAGGGGCAAGCAGCAACTCGGATTCACCAGGAAACTGCTCTGACTTTTACGTCAGGAATACTCAGTGTCTGGTTTCTATCTGGCAGGTGGCAGAATGGGAAACTGCAGGGTAACGAGACTAGATAGGGTAGTAATGAGGCTGAAAGTGTGCAATAATCCATGCCAATAGGCCTCTTGCCGCTGACTTGAGAGAATCTTGGTCTCATCATCCAACACTTGGTGGCAGAATGGGACTTCCTGATCTCAACATTGGAAAGGTCCTGTAGCAGTTTCAGGACAATCCCCAGGTTTTGAAAGGAAAATGGTTTTCTTGGAGAACTGGTCAACTTAACATTTGTACAGGCAGGATTTCCCAGTAGCCTGACACTTGTTTCTGGGGAAAGAGCTGCTCAGAGGTATGAGATAACTCAATCAACAAACTGGCACCCAATAGACATTATATCAAGGAACAGGCAGAGTAATGCTAATGGACAGAAACTGTGAACAATGGAGCCCATCTAGTTAATGGGATAACGATTTGATCTAATCGGAAAACAGTTTTGAAGGCTCCATGAAATCATCAACATTTAAATTTGGAACGATGTCAACAGTTCTGACTCCATAGCTGACGCAATTAAACTGGCCCCAGCAATCACTGGAGATTCTTTGTAAAATAAAAATATCTGAGGGGCAGAGTCAGCCGGCCCACCCCTTTGAAACTGCAAGGCCAAAGGCAGCAGGAACCCAGCTATCAGTCTCTCTCTCTTTTGCTTCTTGCATTCTCCTCGCCCTGAGCTCACTGCTCCTCTGGACACCAACCCCTTGGTGCTGAAGGCACTGACCTTGTCTGCAACGTCGGACTTCGGGAGTCCGCAACAACACCCGAAGCGGAGAGGGAGCCCCACTAGACAAGCGACAAGACGCTCGGAGACTGGAAGGACCCTTTGCTGGTCTAGGACGCTCATTCTCTGGGGTAATCGGTTAGACATGGCTGGGGGTGGGGTGGAATTTGTGTCACTTCTAAAGTATAAGTACCCTGTAAATTATGTAGGCTTAAAGATTTACATTGTATCTGCTCCAGCTTTCTTATCTTCAATAGCATAGTGTCGGCTATAAATTTTATCAAGGTATTGTACGGATTGGGCAAGTTGAAGTTTTCTGTAATAAAGTTCACTGGTAATTTTGAACTCATATTTGAGTTCGTCTGTCCTTCATCTGCTTGGCAGAGTTCACAGGAGATCCCAGACCATAGTTCCAGTGTCAGGACCGAAGGGTGATCTGGGCAGTTCGAACCGCTCACTCAAGGGGGACTGCTGGCCAGAATAAAGCAGCTTGATTCTCTTTCTCTCTCTTGGGGGTCCTGCCCGAGTGGGTAGGTACCTGGTGGCCATGGTCCTAACAACAAGAGAGGGAATCGCCCAGGCATTGGTGTGCGGAGATAAGGTCCGACTCGCTGGTCAGGCTATAAACAGCGAGATCTGTTCAGCGCTCTCTCCAGCAGAGTAGCCTTCGTGCGGCATTCCGGGTCGTTGAAGTTTCAGAGCCTGCTGGAGAGAGACCACCACAGTAAATCAGTGGACCACCAGACACTGGCCTGAGTGCGGAGTAAAATGAAAAAGGCCCTCGGACAGAATGGCGACTACAAAGGGATGCTGGTGCTCTGGGATTTGTGATTTGCCAGAAGGTGTGCGAGAATGAAGCAAGATGGAGGAGAGGATCTCCTCGTACCTATTGACTAAGGAATGGGTAGTGGTGCTGATCACAGTAGAGCAGCCGGCAGCAGCTGCCGCTGAGTGGACCGAATATAACTCGAGGTTAGAGAAGGCAGTGTGGCTAGGCTGTTTGGCACAACAGGTGGCCTCAATGGAAGGAACCATAGTGGGGTTGCAAGTGAAATTGAGGGAAACACAGGCCAGCGCTGAGGGGAGCGCTAGAACAGGCTGGGGAGCTGGGAGAAGCAAAGCAGTGCTTGCCATAGGCTCATCAATCATATAGGAATACCCAGGAATTCCTCCAGTGCCAGGTATTAAAGACCAAGGAGAAGGAACAGGACGTCCAGGAACTCCTGGCTCAGAGTACACGAAGGTACAGAGAGCTGGAGGAGAGGTTCAGGGACATACAGGCAGCATATAGAGTTGCCCGTGAGGAGCTAGGGGACAGTGATCATGGGTCATTTAGAGTGAGGATGGGGGGGGAGCTGGAGGAGGCTCTATCCAAAACGATGGATGTACCTGGTACTCCCAGGGGCGTCCCCAGGGGATAGAGGGCTCCAAGCAGCAGATGATTTTCCCAGTGCAGCAGGGAATAGACCGTCTTCTGAGGCACCGGTAGTGAGTCCAGGTCGGCAGGTGGGGTTTGGTCAGTCCAGGGACAGACAGGCCCAAGGAAGGGAAGGAAGCGGGGGGGGGGGTGCGGGGGGGGCGGAAGCGGGGGGTGTCAGTCGAGTACTCCCGGTTGGCAATGGTGTCATCATGTGTGGCACATCGTGACGAGGTGGGGTCATCAAACATGAGGTGGGGGGTGGGGGAAGCCGGATGCCGAAAGACTGGGGGGACAGCAGCCCCAGGTAGGGCAGATGTGCCTGATCAGACAAAGAAAACATGGTTCCCCCAGTTGGACAGGCTGACAGGGGGCCGTTGGAAAGTGATATAATTATTCCCCTCAGGATACACGCGCTCATGGGAATGGTGGCCCACATCCCTTGGCTGACTAGGTCACTTCATGAAGGTGCAGCAAACAGCAGATCTTAATGACTGTGAGGAGGAAGAGAGAGTGAAGCTACTCCTGATGATGTTACACTATTTGTGTAAGGCAGTGACCCCCAGAGCAGGGGGAAACTGACAGTGGCCCCGATTCTGGAGATGATGGGGTTAAACCAGGGTAGTCCCTTCACTCAAGTATGGGAGATGAAGCAACAAGGTTACGGAGACCCCGGACATGTTTGCAGACAGACGATGGGCAGTCAATGAGGGAGCGTGTAGTACTCGGCTACACAGGCAAAATCTAGACAAGATAACAGCCCGCTGGCTGAAGATGCTTGTGGCGAATTGCCTTCCACGAGTGAGGGTGAAGGCACAGCATTGGTTCAATCCAATGGACCTGAATCCGAACAAAGCAGAGGTGATCAGAAAGCTCACGTTGGCATATCATAATGGGGAGCATAGTGAGGAGAAGCCCTGCACAGGAAAGGTGCATGAGATTTCACTGGCACCCCCAAACAGAAGGGAGTGGAGTCAGGAGGGCAGCAGGGTACCCGAGAGGAGACTAGTGCATTATGGGTATGGGGAGCCCAGGCACGACAGAAGGGAGCAGCGGCACCCCAACAAACCCATCAGGGAGAAGGTCTCTGAGATAACGTCAACAGCCCTGGTGGTGGAAGTACCACCAAGAGAAAATTGATGTCAAAGATTTGCTGGCTTAACTGCAGTTCAAAACAGCAGGATTCGGGCAGGTAACCACGGCGACAGGCCAAAGTGTGCCTCCACCAGCATCTCCATCTCCCCTATGACTGCCATCAACCCAGCCAACCTACCTATGCCTGTTAGGGTCTCCCACACGGGCCATACTCTGGGTCAGGATTCAAATCCAGGATGTGGTCAGGAGTTACCTGCTGGATGCAGGTGCTTCCAGTACCACTGTGCACATGGACAATCCCCAAACATCCACTCCATCCAGTGGGGCACCCGACAGTCTTGTTGGTTTTACGGGAAATGGGAAGAATGGGTTTTTCTCTGTTCCCCTGTCCATTAATTAGGAGTGCTCCAGGCCCAGTAGAAGTGCGTCCTGATCAGCTGGGAGCAGAAAGAAAAGGGATCTTAGACGTCGACTTTATAGTGGCACATTAGATCCAAGTGGACCTGAGAAACCACTGTCTGTGGGGCATAGGAGGGGAAGGGGCTGAGAGGGAGGTGATGGTTACAGACTGGGCAGAGGAGAAAGGGTCTCTATGCATTGTGAAACCCAAGGAGGGTACGATTTAGAGGCCCTGGTAAGGAACACGCCAGCTAAGTATCAGGAGTACGCTAAAAGGTATTTGGCTGCCTTCAGGACCCACAAGCATGACTATGGGAGAATCCCGGGGACTGAGGCAAGGATAGATGGGAATCCCACGTCCCGAACTCAGAAACAGTACAAATTCCCCAGGGAAGCGGAGAATGATCTCGAAGTTGTCCCAAGTTCATTGGTCAGGCAGGGGGCATTAAGACCGATAGCTACTGATGTGAACTCGCCTCGTGGGCTGGTGAGAAAGCCAGATAACTCCTGGAGGGCGACGGTGAACTATAGGGTTTTAAATACAAATATTCCAGCTTGCACCCAATGGCCAATCTATTGGGAGAAATCCCAGCATCAGCATCTTCATTCATGGCGCTGGATATTTCGAACGGTTTCTAGTCTGTCCTGGTTCGGCAGGAGGACCAGTACAAATTCGCATTTACTTTTAAAAGGACAACAGTACACATGGAGTACTGTTGACCACAGGGTTTCCATAATAGCCCCAGCATTTTCCACCAGTGTATGCCAGACTGTTTAAAAGAGGCACACAGGCTTGTACAGTACATGGACGACATCCTGTTGTTCACAGACAATAGTGAGGAACATTGCTCCCTAGTTAGTGAGTTGTTAGAACTCCTGTGCAAGAGCAGGTCAAAGGTAAACCCTAAGAAGGCACAGATAGGGTTGAGGCAGGTCAAGTTCCTGGGACTGACCCTGAGGTCTGGAGAGCGCAAAATAGATGCAGCTAGGAGACAGTATAGGAACTCCCCTCTCCAGTGGGCATGAGAGGGGTTAGATCCTTTCTAGGAATCACAAGCTACTGTTGTGATTTTATTGAGGACCATGCAGCAACAGTGGCACCCCTCCTCAGGTTGTTGCATAAGGGGGTAGAATGGGAATGGGGCGAGAGGTGCGAGGCTGCATTTGTGCACCTGAAGCAGGACCTACAGAAGGCTCCAGCCTTGGGAGCCATTGACCCAAAGGAGTTTTTCCTGGAGGCAGCCACAGGCAGTGATGGCTTGAGTGCAGTGCTCCCCCTGGGTCCTCACAGAGGTGGAGAAATCTTACTCCAACTGTGAGGTCCACCTGCTAGCCATCTACTGGGCCATAAAAAGAACCCAGGTGTTCGTCTGGATGTTTCCCCATCACTCTCCTAACCCACCAAATGCTGCTGGATGGTCGAATTAAGGACGGCACTGTCAGCAGTGCGAGGATCACGCATTGGACCTTGCTCCTCTCCCAAATGGCCCTTTGGGTAAAGGGATTGGGTGAGCCACAGCTCGCAGCCAACCTGGCCTACCCAGGTTAGTCCCATCACTGTTTGGCCAAGAGGGTCTGGGAGGTGGATGTTGGGTTCCGGACAGTGCTGCACTCCATAGGCAGGGAGATTTATGTAGATACGTCCAGCATGGTATCAGAGGGCACCAGATTAACAGGTTGCGGGATCTGGGTCCAACGCTGACATCACCCTGGACCTGAAGCTCCTGTCGACTCTGAGTGCCCAGCAGGCAGAGTTAGCTGTGGTCACGTATGTGGTGAGCCACCCCAAGAGTTTCCCAATCCTTTACTATCTGTGCAGATATTATGTTCACGTGCAATTGTAGCCAGAGTACTTGGTCATCTGGTCCCACCGAAGGTACACCTCCTCAATGGGAACCTCCGGCCACCAAGCCCACGTTAGAGGGGATTATGGCAGCCGTAGGAAAGAGCGGGGATAGGTAGATTCACAAAGTGAAAGCCCATTCCAAGACAAAGCCATGGGCTGAGGGGAACCAAAATGGCGACCTTCTGACTAGAGAGGGAGCCAGGAGTGGGGTAGAGTGGGGAAGGATGGGTGGCAGCAGCTAGGAGACATCCCCACAGGGACAGGGAACCCGGGAGTACCTCTGGCCCCAGTGCAGGCGCAGGATCCAATCCTGAGAAATGCCGCAGCAGCAATCTGCAGGCAGGAAAGGATAGAGGGTCCCTATGGAGTCAAAGATCTAGTAGTGAAGGGAGGCACATTGTTCAAAATCAATAGGTGATTGGTGCCCTCCCTTCACAGAAGGGAATTCATGGAGTAGCCCACAAGGGCCATGGGGCAGGAAACTCCAGACCAGACTCCACCTGGCAACGAGTGGAAAGGGTAGGATGGTGGCCTGGCCTCCGGGAGGATGTTGCAATTTCTGCGCGAACTGTGATTAATCCTGACCCCCAGAAGAGAAAGGTGTCATTAGGACATACCCGGAGGGTGGAGGGGCCATGGCAGTCTGTCCAGATTGATTATATTGGACCCCTTTCCCACCGCTCCAGGGGGATACAAGTACTGCCTGGTGCTGGTGGATGTGTTTTCAGTGGGTGGAAGCCTTCCCCTGTTGAACAGCCACCGCTGTGGGTACAGCGAGGATTCTGGTCAGGGAAGTATTCTCCAGGTGGGGACTCCCGCAGTTTGTGAAGTCGGACCAGGAGAGGCAGTTCATGGGACAGATGATGCAAGCTACCTTAAGGTGCTAGGCATCAGGACAAAACAGCATGTAGTAGTTAACCCCTAGTCCTCGGGCCACAGAGTGGTTGAACTGCACCATTAAGGAGCGGTTGTGGAAGGAGATCAGCAATTCTCCCAACTGGTAGGTGGAAGTCCTAACCCCTAGTGTTGATGACGATCCAAACCAGCCAGTCTCAGAATACAGGGTATTCCCCACATGGGCTCATGATTGGTTGAGTCATGAGGACCCCACTACACATCGTGGTGCTGGCCCTGTCAGAGGGACAACTCAGGGAAGTGAACAGGGACAGATTTATAAGCAGGCTACTGGATCAGTTCAAAAAGATCCATTGGTAGGCAGCCAATAACATGGGGCCCAGCACCACAGGAACAAGCTGCTGCTGGAGCCCAGTACCCAATAGGAATGGGGTGCAGGAAACCAGGTAATGGTCCAGAACTTTGCCCAGGTAGGAGTTTTCAAACCCCTGTATGCTGGACCCTACAGTGTAATGGAATAAGCCAGCCCAATGGTTTACGTGGTACACTTCCCAAGAAGGTCAAGTGGTACCATATTAATCAGTGCAAGATGTTTGACCCGCCAAGATGGACAAGGGGAAGAAAAGGGGGAAGGGTAGGGAAGGGACAGGCAGGCAGGCCCTGGTAGTAGGAGGGACTGTAGGGGAGGCCACGGACCCCACAGCCAGTCAGCCAGTAACAGCATGCTGTCCTCACCCAAAGAAACCGGAGGTTCAGCCCACTTTGACACCAGCCATAACAGATTCCAGTCAGGTAGTGGTAGCCCTGATTACCCAGGGGTAGGACGGGCAAACTGCATATGGGAGGCAGAGTTCATTGAACAGAAGGAGATGGAGGTATCCCCCTAATATGGGGACTAACAATGATGCAGAGGAGTCGTAGGGTGCTCAAGGCTCCGGCAAGGTGGTCCCCAGTACAGTTTGCCACAAAGGCCAGGGCCGGCAACAAGAAAATAAAAGATGAGGGGGTCAGGGATACAGCCCTCCAGGTGAAAGGGGGCCCAACCTCAGCAGGGAGCGTAGGGGGGTCCTAAAGACACCCAGTGGAAGAGGGGGCTTGCTTGCCCCTCACCCTCGACAGGTGCAACTTTGGTCCCCGAGGACAGGTCAGAGAAAGGAATGGCCCCGCCATAGTGGGGGTGAGTTTTAACTTGGCCAGCCAGAGACCGGTGGCACTGTAAATAGATAGAACATGTATGTAGTTAAAGGGCCTACTGTAAACTGGTAAGTTTCAGCATGACGTATGTGTCTACGTAAGTGACGTAGTACAGTTTGGGAATAGATGAATGGATGACGGGTGCTCGGACCCTGCAGAGCCACAGCTGTGGGAGAAACTGCAGCCAGCAGAGTCAAGAGGTGTCAATCACCTGGATAAATGGTTGCGAATTTCAAAACAATGGCACGTGCCATTGATGGAAAGATGCTCTCCTGCCTTAAAGCAGAGGGCGGGAATTAAAACCAAAAGGCGAGAAGTGTTTTTGTTCTGTTTTCCAGATGGGTCATCTGGTGACATGGGTAACGGTGGTGGCGAGCATCAAGATGGGTATGGCGCATCAGGAACTACCAAGGTGTCTATGGTTTACGGGTGCTCCGGGGGTAGGGCACCCCTCCTAACAACAGGCTGGGGAATCCAATCGGACAGGCCTGTTACTTCCAGGAGGGGAGGTGGCCCAGGTAGCTGGGGTACAATTCAACCAGATTCTCTGACCACAAGAGTTTCATGTACAGGGAAGCATCCATCCCCTGTGCAGAGGTGCAAGTGGAGACCGACTGGATTAGGGTGACTGAGGGCAGACAGATGTGTCTGACCTGTGAGGGGAACGTTCCGTTTGGGAGGTGGCGGTGGCTCAGGAAGCTGAGCCCAGACACGAGGGATCGATCCTCGGACTGGGAACACTTGGATGACGACACTTACTGGACCATCATGGATCACTGGGGAGGGTCACTGTATGTTGGGACAAATGGTGAGACTATGACCAAGGACTGCACTTATGCGTATGGGGGTCTGTCAGGGCATGCCCGGCAGGGACATCAATCATGTTTGTGAAATGGTGGCAGGACTCCAGGAGTGGGATTACTTAGGACCGGAATGGAACGGCATGTATAACTCCCAGGACAGGGATAACAGTGAAGGCCGTTCAGGTTCTGGTTCAGGTGAAGAAGCCCCTGCCCACAGGCCCACCAATTGACCCTCACAAACGTCCGACCACCACTACCAGGGGATCTGAGAATGGGTTAGTACTCACCCCCACAAAGAAGGTACTGTACGAAGGGGTACATTACGCCGTGGCCTCAGTCATGTTAAATCTGGCCGAAATACAACACTAGCATGGTATCCCAGGGAAGCAGAACTGTGATATCCAGCCTTGTTGAAGGATATGCTTCAAAAAGTTTCACAACTTGGACTTTGAGGATTTTGATGTAGAGGAGATGTATCACAGAGGGAGAGATTTCACTGTGGGTGCCAGTAGGCAAAAGTGGGGAGTAATGCTGGAACATCATTTGTTAATAGTATGGGGAATGTGGAGCTAGCTCTGCAGATTAACAGATTAAAGGGGCAGCTCTGAAAGATATTGGAGGATGAAAATACTGTGGTGGGGTCAGGCTTACATGAAGAGTGGCAATGACTCTACATCTTAAGGAAATTATAGTACAATTGGAACTACATGCCAAAACCATAAATGCTTTAATTCGGGAAGACTGGAATGTGTCCGATCAGGCTGCTCAAAATAAGGTGTATGGGCTGTATGGGGCTTGGTTACTGGGGGAAGGGAGCAGCAACTTGGAGGATCTGAGGCAAGGAAAGGTCCCCTCCTGGATAAGCAACCAGCACCTAGCAGCACTATACCCTTATAACAGCATCTTGGGTCCTTATTGGCTTTGTGTGGCCTCCGAGGCCTAGCCAGTACCGGTAGATGGTGGAAAGTCCAACCATACTATTAATGGGGGTGGTGGTGAGAATCCCAGTCATGAGAACCTTGGGACAGCCAGCCCCCTATACAGAGTGGAAAACTTAGGAGTAATTCGTGGGGGAGGACATATTCGCTATGGGAAGGTCCCGCCTTATGTCACAGTGAAGGAGCAAACTGTGGCAGGCACTGACCTTCTGGGTTGTCAGAGCCAGGGAACACCTGTACTTCTGTACCCCCAGCACATGGACACCAAGGCGAGACCTCACTGTGGGTTCAGAACTGTTGGGGCAGAGCCCATCAATTGCACCATGGAAGTGATGGCTGCGGACTACGTCTTCCCACAGGTAGCATACATAGGGGGTGGGACATATTGTGTCACTACCAGTGCTCCGTGTCCGATAACACACAGCACCTTTGACCAGGTGGCACACGAGTGGATATTGCCCATCCAGGCACCTTGCTCGGTCCACCTCTCAGTATGGGAGAATGTCTCGGATCTACGAAAGTACATAACACATTGTGGTTATGATATATCCCCGCACCGGAGCAGCTCAAAGAGCTCCAGGCAGCTGTACATTGTCACAGAAACATTTCTTCTTCCTGGAGCAGAAAACTCGGAACATCGCTCGAGAGATCCAGGACATAAAACCGCTTCAATGGTGGGATCTAGGAGCGTGGATTGTGGGTAAGAATTGTCTCCCACTTGTTATTGTTATTTGTTATTGTTCACACGGTTTTAGTCCTGTACCTAATAGGCGCAAATTGCCAAGCCCGCAAATGCAAAATCGTGCAACAATCCTTACCAATAGGCCCCTTGCCGCTGACTTATGAGAATCTTTGTCTCATCATCCAACACTTGGTGGCACAATGGGACTTCCTGATCTCAACATTGGAAAGGTCTTCACAAGACATCACTCAATTTACTCAAATTTCTCACCCTGGTGTACTATATTCAGGGGCTGGGAAGGTTCTGCCCCCATCTCTGCTACCTCTACTGATCTTCCATTCTTAACTGTCACACAGCTCTGACATTCCCTCCACTTTCATTGCAAAAACAGGTGAACTTGCATTTATATAGCATCTTTCACATCCTCAGAACATCAAATAAAGCACTTCATAAGTAACAACATAATGAACCATTACATTCTGTTTATGCAGAGCGAGATCTCATTGAAATAAATAACCAGACAGTCTGCTTTTAATGATATAAGTTGGCCCAGAACCCCATCCCTTCTCTTGGTTTACTGCTGAAGGATATTTTGAAACAAGAGGCTTCAGTTGAACGTTTCAACTGATAGATAATACAGCACTGCCTCAGTGGTACAAAGGTTGCATCCGCTTCCATTTCATACCCTACTTCTGATGCGAGACCTTGAGCCCATGAGCTTAGAAGTCAGAGATGAGGGTCACGGAATGATGAGCAAGATCCCAGGCCCTCACCCTCTCAGTTTGCCCATTGAACAGCTGCAGCCAGCTGAACAGCATACCTTCATCCTGGTTGGACTCAGCAATCAGGTGGCAATGGTGCACAGCGGCAGCAGCGATGTCCATTGCTCGGTCCACGATAAAACTACCTTCTGTATCAATGTACACGGACTCACCGCCCAGGCCACCAAAGCATTCGGGGATTTGCGCATCCACAACCAACTGGATACTGCACAACATGGAGAAACAAAACAGGGATCTCAGTTGACTGACTGCAAATGCACAGGGTGCTCACTTTTATTTTAAAATTCAAGATATACTTTATTCATTAAAAAATCTCTTTGTATATACAATATACATTGTCACAAAAGCATTCGGTTCTGTACAATTGCATATCAAATGAACAAACAAAACACTGGACTTTGACTCAATCTGAAAAAAAAAGACCTCTCTTGTACATACAAACAAATATTTACATATATTTGAGACAGTGGGAGGGTCTGAAAACTGAATGCACCCCCATTTACCTTCAGCAGGAAGACCTCAGAGAGTGGTCTTTCCCCACTACACCTTGGCAGCAGCTGCCCCAAACTTTAGTGAGTCCCTCAACATATTGTCCTGGATCTTGGAATGTGCCAGTCTGCAACACTTGGTTGGGTTCAACTCCTTGCTTTGGAAAGACCAACAAGTTTCGTGCAGACCAAAGAGTGTCTTTCAATGAGTTGATGGTCCTTTAGGTTGAGTTGATGTTTGTCTCTATGTGCGTCCCAGAGAACAGACAGCTCACACATTACATGCATGGAATAATCCCACAGAGGCCAGTAGCCAGTCACCAAGTCACCCTTTTTTAACATGTGCACAGTACACTGGCTGTAGCCAACCAGCTCAGAGTCAGTCCCTGAAGTCAGGAGATTCTCAGAATCACCTGTTAATTTAATTTATTAATTCCTCCAAGGAGGAGACTTCGAATCACCAGTTTATATCTATCAGTCCTGATTCGCCCAGGTTAATAACCTCAATCAAGGATCTCATAGTTAATAAGATCCACCTGGTTCCAATTACTGACTTTAAGGGAACTCTCCAGAATTCCAATTCCTTTCACTATCCAGTCAGAACAGTAAAAGGTAGAAGGCTATTTGACTGTAGCTGGGGTGTAGTTGATTAGGAATGGATTTTTTTCAGGATAAGTAACACGATAAAGACGTGGGATCAAACCTGCACTCTTCTAACTAGGCCCACAACCTCTGATTGTAGGAAAATAATTATCGATAAACTATGAAACTTATCAAATTTGCATTGTACTGTGCACCTTGCTGGTTCCATGTTTGAGACACAGTATTAAATAAGGACTTACATGGGTGCAGAATGGTATCTTACCTTAGCTGAGTTTTCCCAATACCAGGAGCGCCACAGACCTCTACGATTTTACCAATGGGTACACCTCCCCCGAGGACTTCATCAAGAGCAGAGCAGAAGGTGATGATGGAGCCTTGAGCATGCTCCTGCTCCAGCAGTTCCAGAGCTGTGTACTTCCGAGCAGACGGCAACCTCACACTCAGCTGGGATTCCTCTCCAGACCCCTCTCGTCTCACAATTTGTAAAATTTCTAATGCTTCCTCCTTGGAGATGCCCAGCTCTAAATAGCAATATAAAGGATACACTTTCAGGACAGATAGAAAGGAATATTCAACCACGTTGTGAGAGTCAAAAATGCAATGACTGGTATGCCGCAGTGGGAGCTGGTGCAGATTATTGCATGCTTCTAGATTTTCCATCTTCCTCTGTGGTGCCAGTATTTACTGCTAGTGCCCAAGATACAACTATGTAACATAGGACTGGAGGAACAGGGAAGTCAGCCCAGATTCAAGGCCCTCATTTTTGTGAATGCCATGTTTCAATTTTACCATTAAAGGAAATAGTCCTAATTTAACCAGGGCATGGAAACAAAAATCCCCTCTTCTCTGGAGGCTGTCAATCCCGGGGCACATGGCACTTTCCAGGGCCTTACCCAGATGCTCATTCCCTACTGTGAATCCAACAGGTTGTACAACCTGGAAGGGCATCACAGCCTAAACAAACCCCATTTTCTCACATCGGGACTAGAACCTCTAACTGGGCTGACGGCCTTCCCACAGGCCAAAGACCTCAGCTGTCCTCACTGTCCGAAGGCAATAGTCAACTACTGCTATTGTAATCACAGCTTATATTTTCCAAGGCTCTTCATAGAAACATTTTCAAACAAAATAAGAAACCAGTCTGAAATAACTCCACAGACATCGGTATCCTGCCACCAAGACACCCTTTATTTACATGTGGAGAGTCCTTGACATTGATCCATCTCCCTCAGAACCAGCTCTCAGACGAAGGCTGGAGGGATTAAAATTGGGGATGCTTCAGTGGTGATTGTAGAGAGTTTTGGGACTGGAGGAGATTACAGAGATAGGTAGGTAGGTACAAGACCATGGAGGTCAATAGACTATTTAACACCAGAATTCTGAAAGTGAAGCTAAGGTTTCAAATAGTATGGAACTTGGTTTGCTCAGTCCTTTGAGCATAGGAATTGAGAAGTCATGATGAGGTTGTACAGGACGTTGGTGAGTCCCCTTCTGGAGTACTGTGACCGGTTCTGGTCGTCCTGTTATAGAAAGGATATTATTAAGCTGGAGAGGGTTCAAAAGAGATTTACCAGGATGTTGCCTGGTCTTAAAGGTTACCGGGGTGGGGGGGGGGAAGGAGATTGAATAAAAGGGGGGTGGGGTTGGGGAGAAGATAGCTGTGATGACGATAGGTAGATGCAGGTAGGGGGTGATGGTGATAGGCCGGAGGGGAAGGTGGAGTGGATAGATGGGAAGGAAGATGGACAGACAGGACAGGTTAAGAGTCAGCTCAAGAGTTGGAGGGTTGAATCTGGGATGAGATGGGGAAGGGGAGATGAGGAAACTGGCAAAATCGACATTGATGCCATGTGATTGGAGGGTCCCAAGGTCGAAGACGAGGCATTCTTCCTCCAGACGTCAGGTGGTTAGGATTTGGTGGTGGAGACAGAGCGGGAGGGGGCATTGGCATAATCAGCCATACCAAAGGATTGTTTGCTGTGTGCATCACAGAGATGTTCTCTGAAACGTTCCACGAGTTGGCAACCTGTCTCCCCAGTGTAGAGGAAACCATATCAACAGCAACAAACACAGTAGATGAGGTGTTTGGATGTGCAGGAAATTCTCTGCTGGACGTGGAAGGATCCTTTGGGACCTTGGATGGAGGTGAGGGAAAGAAGCTTTCCGCCACATGATTAATGATCATTACGGTAGCACATAGCCCTGACTTGCTGATTTACGTTAGCATGCTGTCCTTATTTTATGCAATTTACAGGAACAGTGAATCTTAGTTTCTGATGTGGAGGTGCCGGTGTTGGACTGGGGTGGACGAAGTTAAAAATCACACAACACCAGGTTACAGTCCAACAGGTTTATTTGGAAGCACTAGCTTTCGAAGTGCTGCTCCTTCATTAGGTGGTTGTAGAGAATAAGACTTAAAAGAAGTTCTGGGATCTACACATTAATGAACCAAAACCCATTCCAAAAAAACAAAAGACTTTTTTTTGCCCGAAACGTCGATCATTCCTGATGAAGGGCTTTTGCCCGAAGCATTGATTTTCCTGCTCCACAGACCTGCTGTGTTTTTCCAGCACCAATCTAATCTTGACAACAATTCAGAAGATTGAATTGCTTCAAAGGCTTGTTCAATGTATCACTATAATATTTTGCTATAAATTCTCTATCTTATGGTCTTAGTCACCACAACCACCTGATTGAAGGAGCAGCGCTCCGAAAGCTAGTCTTTCCAAATAAACCAGTTGGACTGTAACCTGGTGTGGTATTATTTTTAACTTTATCTTAGTTTAGCGAGTTTCGGTGGTCTTGTGCTTTTGGTTTATTACGGTAATTTATGCCCCTGTTTCAAAGTGTTAGGTAGCTATTCCTTTAGGTACATTACGGTCGATGACTGTATCCTTTTACCTTTGCTGAGTTCCGTGGCTCGCACCCCGCTCAGATCCTCAGCGCTTTGGAAGCCGGAGCTGATCAGTTTGACCCTGAGCCCGGGTGGGAGTGGGAAGCTGCCCAGGTCCCTCTGCATCTTCCCCTCCCGCAGCAGCCGGAAAAGCCCCGGGGGCCTCACTTCGAGCAGACCTGGAATAGACTGCCTGTGATCCCCTTTATCATTTCCTGTACCGCGGCCCCCAGGAGAGTAACCTGGCGAAGCAAAAAAAAATCCTTCAAAAGCAGCGGTACGAATTTCATCCGCTTCACTCCTGCAACATCCCCCCGCCAAAAAAACAGCCTTGTTAAACAGCTCCCAGAGCCTCCTGCTGGCTTCTTGGAGACACTTCAGGGTCTTAAAGGGACAGAATCAAAAATCACACACCACTAGGCTATAGTCCAACAGGTTTAATTGGAAGCACTAGCAACTACCTGATGAAGGGGCGTCGCTCAGAAAGCTAGTGCTTCCAATTAAACCTGTTGGATTATAACCTGGTGTTGTGAGATTTTAAACTTTGTACACCCTAGTCCAACACCGGCACCTCCAAATCATTAAAGAGACAGTGCATCCCCAAGGTGGGGGAGAGAGATGCTTCTCACCAACTGTAGCTCAGTTGGTATCTTCAAGACATGGTATGACCAGTGGTGAGAAAGACCCTCCTAGTCAGATCCTTTCATCATACCCAGAGTGTCACCCTCCTCTGTATGTTGCCCTTGAGGTGGCAGCTGTGGGAAAGAGAACACCGCCAATTGTTTTGTGAGGTTCATCCCAAGTAGCACAAGGACATGCGACTGCATTCTATGGGCTGTTCCCAGGGATGCACACTGTGACAAAAATTTGGAAAGCAGTGACAGAATCAGTCCAGACCGGCATGGATTCAATAAAGGGATATCATGCTTGACAAAGAGAGACATAGAGTTGTCCAGCACGGAAACAGATCCTTTGGTCCAACTCGTCTATGCTGACCAAATATCCTAACCTAATCTAGTCCTATGTGCCAGCATTTTGCCCATATCCCTCTAAACCCTTCCTATTCATGTACCCATCCAGATACCTTTTAAAAGTTATAATTAACCACCCTGGCAACTCATTCCATACACACACCACCATTCACATGAAAAAGATGTCTCTTGGATACCTTTTATATATTTTCCCCTCTCACTTTAACCATTGCCCTCTAGTATTGGTCTCCCCTACTCTGGGAAAGGACGTGGTTATTCACCCTATCCATGCCCCTCATGATTTTATAAACCTCTATCATGTCACCCCTCAACCTCCATCACTCCAGGGAAAATAGCCCCAACCTATTCAGCATCTCCCTACAGCTCAAACCTTCCTCTTCACTACCCTGTCTCTCCTTTGACTGTAAGTGCAACTGAATGTTTTGCAGGAACTATTAATTACATACTGTAAATATAACCAATATGACAAATGTAAGGGACTGTATGTACTGTATTGCAAGAAATTTAACTGTATGACATTTTATGCAATGTCAAATTTGGGTTGTTACATAACAAGCAAATTTTATGAATAAAGCATATTTTGGGTCGGAAAATGTTAGCCTTTACTGCAAAATATTAGAGTGAATGAATCTTATTACATTAAGGCCTATGTAGGAGAGTATGTAGAGCACTATGTACAGTTTTTGTTTCCTGATCTAATGAAGGACATACTTGCCTTGGAGGGAGTACTTAAGTTTTTAACCTTTGGTTTTAGAATTAACCACAAAGTTCTGGTGCTGTTGGCTCAGGCGAACATAAAAGATCCCATGTTATGGTGCAAACCTATGAAAATTTGATGTCCTGAGCTGACAATTCTTCATCCACCAAGATACCTGAAGACTGTATTTATTGCCAGCCTCGCAGCTGATTCATCAGCGATCACACATAAGCAGAAACACAACTTTACAGACAAGCACCTGAGCAAAGGTTTGCTGAAGTCAGCACGCATTGTTGGATGGTAGAATGAATTTGTCAGTGTGTCATTTTATGAAACTTGCAGCTTTGTTGTGCTGAAGCATCCAAGCAAGCGGTATCTTTGAAATTAACTACAAACCCACCACCTGACTTATTCTCTTATTCCCCGAGCAAAGGGTGTGGCAGTGAGAGGCATTCAGAAAGCTCTGTTGCAGTGATGTTATACTTCTGGCCAGCATCCATTAGCCATCCTTGCTGACCATCTGAGCATTGACAACAGACATTATGAACACTAAAACAAACACAGACTCTTCTAATTTGTCGCTTGTGAAGTTTTATTGGCCATTGCATATGTACACCTAAAGTCATTGGCTAGAAATATTGTAGTATTTCTCATGTTGTATCAAAAGTTATAAATGAAAAGGGAAGAATAAACCTGCATAGATAAAATGCCTTTCATGACCAGCAGATATCTCAAAGGACTTTACAGTCAATGAAATACTTTTGAAGTGTAGTCAATGTCATAGGATATTTGAGCTCAGCAACACCCACAGACAGACAATATTGGCGAAGACACTGGGATTGGCTCCAATACTGTTCATTAAATACTGCTATGGCATCTTTTAGATCAACCTGAGAAGGCACATAAGTAATCTGATTAACATCGCCTCCCAAAAATGGGCTAAAATGAACTTATTCATTATCAACTATGTCACACTTTTGAGCGAAGTCTAAATAATAATATGAACTAGAGTATTTTCTGCCACCCTGAGGAAATAATAATATGCGTGTTTAATTCTAAAACCCAACAAATTATTTATCAGACATATTTCTGTTAGTTACTAAAAATATCTGTTATAACCATAACAGATATGACTACCTGTTACTATCTCACTGAAGCAATAGCAAGGTATTAGAATGACATGCTAAATGGCAAGTGGCCTCTCCAGACCAGCTATAGTCCAAGCAGTCACCATCTGCTTCTCATGCTGAATTAATTGTTGCTCCTTTTCTAAAGTTGGATTTCTTCTGTTTATGATGTGGATGTAGGACAAGGAGCTTTCATTTCATATCGTTGTTGTTAAACTTAACATTTAAACCTGAAGAGTTAAGGGATATAGCCGTCACTGATGAAACCAGTATCTGTTGTCCATCCTAAATTGCCCTTGAACCGAGTACCTTACTTGGTCATTGCAATTTAGCAATGTTTCAGTCCTGTGCTGCTAAGTTATTATTAGCATCAGTACAAAAAAGCTTCAGGAAATGCCTTTGGCAACCTTTTGTCAAACATGTTCTGTGACTGACCATCATAGTAAACAGGAGCAACATGAAAACTTATAATCTATCAAGTCACAATGAGTGACATGATGTGTCAGTAGTTAGCACTGCTGCCTCACAATATGAGGGACCTGGGTTCAATTATATCCGCAAACAATTGTCTGTGTGGAGTTTCTCCCTGTGTTTCTATAGGCTTCTTTCCACAGTCCAAAGTTGTGCAGGTTAGGTGAATTGGCCATGCTAAATTGCCCTCATAGTGTCTAGGGATGGAGCAGGCTAAATGGATTAGCCATGGGAAATGCAGGGATAGGGTAGGGAAGGTGGCTGTAGCGGGAATGCTCTTCAGAGGGTTGGTGTGGACTTGATGGGCCAAATGGCCTGCTTTCACACTGTAGGATTCTGTAAGAAAGTTCCACTTTGGGTTCTGACTTGTATAATTTACCATTTATTGGTATCCTATCACTGTTCATTGGTATAATTTCAATCATTTGCATTCAGATCACATTTATGAGCTTTCTGTCCTGGTTTTAATGGCCTCTGTTAAATGGCTTATTTGATGGCTAGCTGATTTATACAAATACCTTTCTAACTAATGTAAGTGCTGTCTATTTCTCTGATGTATTTTAAGAAATTGATATAGAGATTTAAGATGGCGGCAACCCAGCAAGTCTGAGTCTGTAGTGCTCTGCCTAAGACTCAGGCAAAGTGGGGCACCCGCCTTTACCACACCTTTTAAATAATTTAAAATTGCTTTCGCCCAGTATAGTTAGTCATTTTACACCAAACTTGGACAGTTTGGTGTTGTTTTTAAAATGACTAAAGGCAAAAATTCCTGCAGTTCGCAACAGGCAGGGACTCCTCCCCCAGCCCCTTCAGCAGCAACAGAGACGTCCGCGGCCGCCCCGGGGGACTTACCTGCAAAGGCAAGCTCCAGGAGAAGATCAACGCCTTCATTGAAGAATCCAGGACCAGGTGGGAGTCATTCTCGGTCATGCTGCAGAAGCATAACTGAGAAATTGGAAAACTCAAACAGCATGTCGGAGGGGCACAGCAACGGACCACAGCCTTGGAGGCTGCTGCTGAGTCGGCCGTGGGCCGGGTCCGAGCTCTGGAGCAACAGGTCCGGACCTTGGAAGAGCACATCGATGACCTTGACAATCGGGGCTGTCGAAAAAATATTCGGTTGCTGGGCCATCCTGAACGGGAAGAGGAAGGCCAGCTCGCAGCTGTTTTGGAGCAATGGCTCCCTCAAATACTAAAGTTGGAGTCTGGACCAGGCCAGGAATGGGTGGAGTGGGCCCATTAGGTTGCTGTACGCAGGCCCAGGTTGGACCAGCGCCCCCGCCTGATTCTATTCCAACTCCAATGTTATGCAGAGAAGCAGGTGCTCCTGGAAGTTTCTAGAGTCTTGGGGAAGGATCCCCACGCCATGATACACAAGGGTTCCAGGATAATGTTATTCCAGGATTTTTTTCCAGCCGTGGTCTGCAAGAGGAGGGCATTCGATGAGGCAAAGAAGTGTCTAAGAGACCTAAATATCCAATGCTCCTTGCGTTACCCGGCAACGCTGCGCTTCAGCCACGAAGGATCCATTTACAACTTTGGATCACCAGAGAAGGCTAAAGAATTCTTGGACTGTCTTAAATAGACTGTGAGACGTAAACCATATATCTATATTTTATTTTGCCTCCCCGGTTTACCCTAAATTCCTTCTCCATCCTTTTTTTTCAGTACCTTCTCCGGGGAGTGGGGAGAGTGGCTTATTTGTTATTGTTATTTGTTATTCACTATGTGATTATTTTTTTACAGGCCATGCAGCTTATTTGATTTGTTTGGGAGAGGGGTTTGTTTTGTCCTACGTTTTTTGTCATCTTAATTAGTTTTCTAATAATTGCTGGGATTGTAACTTTGTAGTTTTATATATTTATATTTTGTATTATGCTTGCTAAACGGACCTAGGTATTGGTGTGGGGGGGAGGGGTGGGTCACTCACTTTTAACTTTGGTTTCATAGAACACTCAAATTTGTCTACTCCATTTTAAAATGCCTGGGTCAAGGGCAGGGCTCTAGTTAGGAGAGGTTATGGTGGGGTTATTGACAGGTAGTTATGCCCCCTGGGGGCAAGGGGGAAAATCTCCTTTCAAATGTGTTTTGTATTGTTTTCTTTACTTAGGAATAGTTTTTAATTCTGTTGGTGTAAATGTCTTAAATAATTTTTGCTTTTGTGAATTTTCCCTGGTTTTTATTCAAGGTGTTTTGGGTGGGGTTGTTCCTCCTGGGGAGTCTTGGGCTTGTCTGGTCAATCATGGCTAGCCATTTGCTTAGGTGGTGCACCTGGAATGCCAAGGGGAGCAATTCGCCAATCAAAAGGAAGAAGATATTATCAAACTTCAAAAAAGAAAGGTTGATGTAGCTGTTATAGGAGACACATCTACTTGACAAAGAGCACTTAAAATTACAACAGGGTGGATTTGACCAGGGCTTTTTCTCATCTATTAGTTCAAAAAATAGGGGAGTAGTCATTCTCATTTGGAAGAATCTTCCTTTCAAAATCTTAAGCCAAATAAAAGATTAATCTGGATGATATATACTGATCAAAGCCCAAATATATGGAGAGGAGTATGGGATCTGAATCTTTATTGCTACCCGGAGCACTCCTTCAAATTTGTAACGGAAGCGTTCTCCAAGTTGATGGCTTTTAGGGCCCATCATACAATTACAGGGGGAGATTTAAATTATATTATGGACTCAGAGACAGGTAGGATACCCAAGAGTATTATGAGTATATTTCTTAGATCTAGACAATTGGTGGATCTGAATAAGGAGCTAGCACTAGATGTGTGGAGATGCCTTCACTCCCAGGGCAAAGACTTTACTTTCTACTCTAACCCATACAAGTGTCATACTAGAATTGATATGTTCTTTGTTCCCCCGACCCTTTTGAATTCAATATTGTCTTGCAAAATAGGTAATATAGCAATCTCTGATCATGCCGCAGTATATATGGAAGTTAAGACTAAGGACAATGGGACAGGCCCCCGATTTTGGCGTTTGGATTCTTTCTTAATGAAGGATAGTAAATGCTCTGACAGAAATCTTGGGAATGGAGATTAGGTTGGATCCAATGTCTCTTCTTCTGGGCTTTTCAAATTTGCCCTCCCTGGATGTGCACAGGAGGAAACTATTTTCCATTCTCTCTTTTTGTGCAAGGAAAACTATCTTAATGAATTGGGTAGCTGAAGGCCCTCCAGGACTTTCGAATTGACACAGGTTAATTATGGAATATATCCCCCTTGACTTCCTCACAAATATGGTGCACCAAAAACTGAATTATTCTATAAAATATGGCAGCCCTTTCTGAACTATATCGACACAGATATTTCGGTCATACTGTCAGGGGCTTTTGTCTGGCTGTGGTAGTGGTTCTGGCTGGTCCGGGGGCACCCAGGAGGAGGAATCCCATATAAATATGGGTTTTATTATGACTTGATGTTATTCCATTTTGAGTATGTACTTAACTACTTAATTATTCCATTATTTTTTGCTAGTAATGTATGATATTCTATTTAATGTTTTGGTTGTTTGTAGGATAGATTCGTAGTTAGTTTGGTTTTTTTCCCTCTTTATTTTTGTGTTTTGGTTATTATTTATTTCTTTTTTATATGTATTTAATTGTATATTAGTATTTATACTTGTTTGTATTACTTCGTAATTTTGTAAAAAATGTTTAAAAATTTCCTTTTCTTTTCAATAAAAATGCCTATAAAAAGAAGAAATTGATATAATTATCAATATTCATGCTGTCAGCTTGGCTTATTGTCTGCACTCTTGAGCCTAATTCAGAATGCATAATCTATATTGACATTTCAATATAATACTGGAAGGAATTGTTGGAATGAATGTAAGGATGTAAGAAATAGGAGCAGGCTTTGACTATTTGGCCTCTCCAGCTGTTCAACTATTCAATATGATTGTGGCTTATGTTCTAGATTCCTCAGGTAGTGGTGTGTGTGTGTGTGTGTGTGTGTGTGTGTGTGTGTGTGTGTGCAATCACTATGCCTGCTCAGTCAAGCTCCTTTAGAATTTTGTGTATTTCACTAAATCACCTTTCATTCTTGAGAGTGTGGTGCTGGAAAAACACAGCAGGTTGAGCAGCATCTGAGGAGCAGGAGAATCGACATTTCAGGCATAAGCCCTTCATCAGGAATGAGGCTTATAAGCGAAGGGGATGATGAGATAAATGGGAAGGGGGGTGGGGCTGGGGGTGCGATAGGTAGATGAAGGTGGGGCTAATGGTGATAGGTTGGAGAGGATGGTGGAGCAGATAGGTGGGAAGGAAGATGGATAGGTAGGATAAGTCATGAGGGCAGCGTTGAATTGGAAGGTTGGATCTGGGGTAAGGTGAAGGGGAGGAGAAATGAGGAAACTGGTGAAATCTACATTGATCCTATGTGGTTGGAGGGTTCCAAGGCAGAAGATGAGGCGTTCTTCCTCTAGGCGTCGGATGGTTAGAATTTAGTGATGGACGAGGCCCAGCACATGCATGTCCTTGGCAGAGTGGGTGTGGGAGTTAAAGTATTCAGCCACAGGGCTGAGGGACTGCTTCATATGATGCCCCGGAGATGTTCTCTGAAGCGTTCTGCATGTAGGTGTCCTGTCTATTGGGTCGGTATATTGGGTCTATGTCGATGTGTCTGTTGATCGAATTCGTGGATGAATGCCATGCTTCTAGGAATTCCCTGGCTGTTCTCTGTTTGGCCTGTCCTATAATGGTGGTGTTGTCCCAATCAAATTCATGTTGCTTGTCACACCGGCCACTGTAGCGGACAGCTACTGACAACCGGAAGCGGCAGATTCAAACCATATAAATGCCGGAGGAATCAGCACAGAAGCGCTTCACAGGAGGCTCCCAAGCACTGAAGATGTCACCTAGAAAGGGGACGAAATGTTTGCAAGAAAAACTCCCAGCTCGGCGAACAGAATCACAACAACGAGCACCCGAGCTACAAATCTTTTCACAAACTTTGATTATCCTGTCCTGATATCTATTTCTCACATCAGAAAGCAAGTTGAATATCATATGGAAAAGGACTTATACAGGATTTTTAATAAGTGTTTGTGGAATGTAGGCATTGCTAGTTAGGCCAGCATTCATTGCCTAACACTAATTGTCCTTCAGAAGTGGTGAGCCCCATTCTTGAACTGCTGTAGTATATTTGCTATTAGTTGACCCACAAAGAAGTTCCAGCAGCAATGAAGGAACTGTGATGTATTTCCAAGTCAGGATGGTGAATGGCTTGGCGGGGAACATGCATGTGGTAGTGTTTTCATGTATTTGCTGCCCTTGTCCTTCTAGATATGAGTGGTTGTGAGTTTTGGATTAACTATTTAAAGAATCTTGGAAAATTTCTGCAGTGCATCTTGTCGGTAGGATACACTGCTACTACTGAGTGTTGGTGGTGGAGGGAATGGATACTTCTGAATGTGGTGCCAATTAAGCAGGTTACTTTGTCTTGGATGGTGTCAAGCTTCTTGAGTGGTGTTGGAGCTGCACCATCCAGGCAATTGGAGAATATTCCTTCACTCTCCTGAGTTGTGCCTTGTAGATGATGGACAGACTTTGGGCAGCCAGGATGTGAGCTCTGTCCCTGGTCAAATTGGCATCTGAAAGAATACAATGATTACAGTAAGAACGAAGAGAAGGGAGAGGGCGCATCATTTCGCCTACCCTCAGGTTAATTCAGCAGCTTGTATTGGGGCAGGGTCTGCAGGCAGATGGATCGCGTTTCGACCCCGCGCTGACCCCGCGCTGCCGCCATAGTGCGTGGACCGCGTGCCACCCAACAGCGGCGTCGACGACCAATTTTACACAAAGAAGACCCCCCCCTTAAATAAAACCGACAGACTTCACTAAAAACCTCCCGAAACGGCCACTGCCGTGTAAAAGGTAAGATCAGTCAATCGACATCTTACCGATTCTGTGAAAAAAAACCCTCCAGAAACCGCGAATTCACAAACTGTCCGTTAGAGAGAATCAAAACATGGCGCCGAGCCCGGGGGAGAGCCAGCGGGGTGGGGGAGAGAGGGTGGGGGAGAGATGGGGGGGGAGAGATGTGGTGGGGGAGAGATGGTGGGGGAAGAGATGGTGGGGGAGAGATGGTGGGGTGGGGGGAGAGAGGGTGGTGGGGGAGAGATGGGGTAGGGGAGAGAGGGTGGGGGGGAGAGAGGGTGGGGGAGAGATGGGGTGGGGGAGAGATGGTGGGGGAGAGAGGGGTGGGGTGGTGGGGGAGAGAGATGGGGTGGGGGGAGAGAGGGTGGGGTGGGGGAGAGATGGGGTAGGGGAGAGAGGGTGGGGTGGGGGAGAGAGATGGTGGGGGAGAGAGGGTGGGGTGGGGGGAGAGATGGTGGGGGAGAGATGGGGTGGGGGAGAGAGGGTGGGATGGGGGGAGAGAGGGTGGGGAGAGATGGTGGGGTGGGGGAGAGGGTGGGGTGGGGGGAGAGATGGTGGGGGAGAGATGGTGGGGTGGGGGAGAGGGTGAGGTGGGGGGAGAGATGGTGGGGGAGAGATGGTGGGGTGGGGGGAGAGATGGTGGGGGAGAGATGGTGGGGTGGGGGGAGATGATGGTGGGGGAGAGATGGTGGGGTGGGGGGAGAGATGGTGGGAGAGAGATGGGGTGGGGGAGAGATGGTGGGGTGGGGGAGAGATGGTGGGGTGGGGGAGAGAGGGGTGGGGGGAGAGATGGTGGGGTGGGGGAGAGATGGGGAGAGATGGGGTGGGGGAGAGATGGTGGGGTGGGGGAGAGCCAGCGGGGTGGGGGGAGAGATGATGGGGTGGGGGAGAGACAGCAGGGTGGTGGGGAGAAACAGCGGGGTAGGGGAGAGATGGTGGGGTGGGGGGAGAGATGCGGGGTGGGGGAGAGATGGTGAGGTGGGGGGAGAGATGTTGGGGTGGGGGAAGAGGTGGGGGGGGGAGAAATGGTGGGTTGGGGAAGAGTTTGAAGGGTTGGGAAAGAGATCGAGGAGGGGGCAAGAGATTGGCGATTGGGAGAGAGATCCGGGAAGCGTGGGAGAGATCAGGGGTGGGGGGGAGAATTGGGGCCGTGGGGGAGAGTGCGGATGGGGAGAGTTTGGGAGGTGTTGGGAGAGAGATTAGAGAGGTGGGGGAATGATCGGGGATTGGCTGGGGAGATGGAGGGTTAGGGGACAGATTGGGAGCAGGGGAGAGATTGGGCCTTGGGGGAGTGATTGAGGGATGGGGGAAGGGATGGGGAGAGAAAGGGAATTGGGAGGTGGAGCATGGAGGAGATATTGAGGGTTTGGGAGAGATTGGACATTGGGGGAGATCAGGAGATGGGGGAGAGATGGGGAGATTGGGGGTTGGGGAGAGATCAAGGAGGTTGGGGTTGGTGGAAGAGATCTGAGGTGGGTGGTCCTGGGGGTAGGGGTGGCGATCGGAGAATGGGGTAGAGATCCTTCTTAGGAGGGAGGGGATAAGTGGGGGGACACGGGGATGGGGGTGGAGAGATACTGGGTGGTGGTGAGGCTGGGGAGAGAACAGATCCAGGGGGAGAGACCCCAAGAAGGAGACTGGAGCGGTCACTGAGAAGGGAAAGAACCTGGGGAGGCAGAGGAAGACGGGTTTGGGGGAGTGGTGGTGGGATGCAGATCAGAGAGGGGAGATCAGGAAAGCTGAGTAAGGGAGTGGAGAGATCCTGGTTTGGACCCTGAGGCAGAAGGGTGAGGTCGACCCAGTGGGTGGTCCTATGGCTGTGTGTTGTCCTGGGGCCGGGGAAATGGAGAGATCGAGGAAATGGTCCGATGTGGGGGAGCGGTAGTTAAGACTTCCTGGGGATAGTCCCGGGTGGAGAGGTAAATCCGGGGAGATGCCCAAGAGGTAGCCCTTAGGAATAGAAATGTGGGATAGAAACCAGGGGTGGAGAGGGGTTAGAAATGTGGGATGTGGGATAGAAAACGGGAGGAGAGGGTTTCGAAGTCCTGGAGGCGATTTGGAGCAGTATAGGATCTTATGGGGTTGGGATCCATAAAGCAGTTAGGATGGGTGAGGAGAAACACGGGAGGTGGTGTGTGCTGTGAGACCGGAAGGGGAATCTGATGACAGGTGGGGTGAATCCAGCTGGGCCTCGGGTGGAGTGGGACCTGGGGGTGTGAGGGAGCGCAGGGGTACGGTCCTGGGCTCGTTACAAGGTGAGGGAATTGCTGCATGGTCACTGAAGGGGAGAGACCTGGGGTGGCCTGAGTGATGACCATGTAGGTAGAGACAAGGAGATTCCTGGCAGAGAGAGAGGGAGTTCCAGGCACAGAGAGATCCGCAGGTGAGATGGGTGAAGTGAGGGCAAAGGTCCATGACAGGTACTGAGAAGTGTACAGAGCACTGAGACGGAGAGAGTGATAGGACAATTAATTGGGGAGTTAGAGATTTTGTACAGGGATGGGAAGAAAGACCTGTGAGAGTTGAGAGGCACACCAAAGGGATGGATGGAACAAAGCCAATGGGGTTTACAAGAAAGATCCCAGGAATGAGGGGCTTGTCAATGCGGAGAACTCTGGGTCTGAACTCGATGGAGTTTAAAAGGATGAGGGGGAAGGGATCTCATTGAACCTTAAAGAATACTGAGAGGATTGGTTGGGTTGGGGAAGGAAGTGTAGAGGTGGAAACTCTCTGCAGTAGAGTATGCAGAGGACCCCAGAGGGTGGAGGCACTATTAACAGTGGCAGGATATACTAGAGAGAGGCAGCAGTCTCTAATTTGGGGTTGTATAAAAAAACACTATTTATTTCTTGCCAGGGACCATTTGATCAGTTTACAACTGTCCTATTTTATTGACATTTAACCAAATTGGGAACTCACATGATTTAAGATTCCCCTAATGAAGTTATTGTACCAATAACAGAAATAACTTTAACTGTTATAGTGTATCACTCAGCTGATTCATGAGATGCATGGTGTTGGACAGGTGGGGCCTCTATCCATTTGAATTCAGAAGAATAAGAGGTGATCATATTCAAACATATAACATCCTAAGGGGAAATGACAGAGTGAATGTTGTGGGGATATTTCCTTTTGTGGGATGGCATAGAACTAGGGGTCAGAATTTAAAAATGAGAGGTCTCCTACTTAAGACAGAGAGGAGAATTTGTTTTCCCTGAGAGTTGTTAGACAACGAAATTCAGTTCCCCCCTCAGTAGTGATGTTTGGTCATTGAATGTTTTTAGGACAGAGTTAAGTTCTTGATAGTCATGTGAATCAAGAGGTGGGGAGAGTTAAGTAGCTAGATGGGAATGCAGAGTTGAGGTCACAGTCAGATCAGCCATGATCTTATTAAATGGTGGAACAGGCACAATGGACCAAATGGCCTTTTCCTGTGCCTAATTTGTATGTTCATATGTATATTCATGTTTAATGACATAAAATGCCAGGTTATTTAGGTTGTGAGTGAGAACTGTCACTAATTAGGAAGATGTTGCATTAAATGTTTTCCTCACATTACCCTTTCTTTTGCACGTCACCTTAACTAAGTATCCTGTGGTTCTCAACACTTCCAAACTCTATTTATAGTGTGTCCAGATCCCTCTCCTCTGAATCTCCTCTGAATCTTTTCTCTCAGGAGAACAACCCCAGTTTCTCCTACTTATCCTTAAAGTAGAAACTCCTCATTTCTGAAATTATTCTTGAACCTCATTTCCATACACTTTTATAAAGCCTTCACGTCCTTCCTGAAGTGTTGTGCTCAAAATTGGACACAGTTTTTTTAGCTGAGGCTGAAATATTGTTTTATACCAA
Source organism: Hemiscyllium ocellatum (assembly GCF_020745735.1). Taxonomy (NCBI): domain Eukaryota; kingdom Metazoa; phylum Chordata; class Chondrichthyes; order Orectolobiformes; family Hemiscylliidae; genus Hemiscyllium; species Hemiscyllium ocellatum. The sequence goes on along the minus strand of NC_083431.1, from coordinate 8,578,779 downwards.
TTCATTATAATTTTCTTACTTTTGGACTGTATTTTTCTAATTATAAATTCTTTAATTTCTTACCTTCATAAATACCTTTTAATTAGATTCTCAGCTGCCCTGCCACTTACAATCATTTGTGCAATCATATACCCTCAGGTCCCTTTGTTTCTGCACTTTTTTTAGAATTGCATCCTCTCTTTTATATTCACCTATATTTGTTCTTCTTAACAAAATAAATAACTTAGCACTTTGCTGCATTAACTTTCTGTCTGCACATTCCACTAACCTGTCAATGTCCTCTTGAAATCTGTTATTCTCCTCCCCATAGGTCACAATACTTCAAATGTTTGTATCATTCACGGATTTGACATTGTGCTCTGCACATCCAAATCGTTCAATAATTAGATCAAGAGAAGCACCAATCCCAATACTTACACCTGGGGAACCCCACTTGTTACCTTATTCCAGTTGAAAAATATTCATTCACCACGACTCTGTTTCCTGTCACTTAGCCATTCACACTGTTCCATGGGTTGTAACTCCATAGAATCCCTACAGTGTAGAAACAGGACCTTCAGCCCAACAAGTCCCACCAACCCTCTGAAGAGTATCCCAACTAAACCCATTCCACTACCCCTATTGCCCTACATTTAGCCCTGACTAATGACCAATCTGCACATTCTTGAACACTGTGGACAATTTTGCATGGCCAGTTGACCTTACCTGCACATCTTTGGATTGTGGGAAGAAACCAGAGCACCCGGAGGAAACCCACAAGGACAGGGGGAGAGTGTGCAAACTCACACAGACATTCCCTTGAGGCTGTAATTGAACCCAAGGTCCCTGGCGCTGTGAGGCAGCAGTGTTAATCACTGAGCCACTGTGCCACCCAACAAACCTGATATGTGATCTTTATCAAACATCTATTGGAGGTTTGTTCCACCACTCAGTTATTCTCATCATCGCTCTGTGTTTCCTCATCAAAAAACTCAATTTTACAGATAGCTAAATTCAATTTTGCCATAAAAATTCTTATTGGCTTTCCTTAATTGAGTTACATTTATCCAAGTGATTTATTCATTTTTGTCCCAGATTATAATTTCTAACTGCTTTCCCACCACTGAAGTTAAACATATTGCCCTACCATTTGGTTGATTTTATCTTACACCGTCAATGTTAAAGAAAGAAAATAAATGGAGAAGTAAAAGGAATAACAAACTTTAATTTCTACAGTGCCTTCCACCCTCACAGGATGTTTTAAAGCACTTTATAGCCAAATGAGTACTTTTGAAGTGAATCACTATTGTAAATGTAGGTAATATGATCATCAATTTGTGCACATGTTTTCATAAACAACAATCTGACAGTGTCCAGATAATTTTTTTTTCTGATTTCTGATTGAAAGATAAATATTGGCCAGAATATCTGGGAAACTCTTTATAAGAACAGTTCACCTGAGTGATGATGGAACTTCAGTTTAAGGTCACATTTGAAAGTTGGCATTTCCATTTAGAAGCTTCATCAATCTGTTGCTTAAATTGACGAGATTAGGGTTTTAATCGTAGGGTTATACAACATGGAAACAGACCCCTCGGCCCAACGTGTTCGTGCTGACCAGATTCCCTGAACGGATCGAGTCCTATTTGCTAGCATTTGTCCCATACACCTCTAAATAATTCCTATTCATGTATCCACCCAGATGCTTTTTAAAGTTTGTATTTGAACCAGCCTCCACCACTTCCTCTGGCAACCCATTCTCTACACACATCATCCTCTGTGTGGAAAGTTGCCCCTTAGGTCCCTTTTAACTCTCTCCCCTCTCACCTTAAATCTATGACCTCTGGTTTTGGACTTTCCGACCCTAGGAAAAAAACTTTATCTATTCACCCAAACATGCCCCTCATGATTTTATAAACCTCTATAAGGCCACCCCTCATCCTCTGATGCTCAGGAGAGAAAAGCCTACTAATCAGATCACAATAAATGCTCAAGTGGGATTACCATATTCTAGAGTGGGATTACTGTATTTGTTGAACCCATTATTTCCTTAATTAAGTTCAGCTGGCTAGATACGTTTTCAAAAGATTCAGTTTCTTTCCAAGGTTCCTGCTGTTATATTTTAGCTTTTGTGGTAGGTTTGACTCAGTTGTGGGTTCTTAGCTCCGTGACCAATCAAAATCTCCACAATGTACTCTATTTCAATCTTTGTGTCAGTGGTTCCTCACTTTTCCTACTGTGATGATGCTGCACCTTTAACAAGGTTATGCTGTCCTAGGTTTGAAGGGCTTTAGGGCCAATTTGGTTACACCTAACAGATACTGCCTCTGGAAAAACGCTTTCAAGTTAAAAAAAACTTATACAGAGGAACCCCAATTATCCGAATATCAATTATCCGAATATCGGATTATCCGAAGGGGATCTCAAGGTCGCGATAGAAACATTATGTCAAAGAGCTGTTTCAATCCTGATTGCATCTTTTGTTTACAGGTACAATGATTAAAAATGAACTTGGCTCATTGAAATGATGCCTAGAACAGTCATAGTCCAGGCACCGTCTCTAAATGACTGACCTCCCGCCCTCTCTCTCTCCCCTCCCCAACACTTTGCCTGGTTTTCTACACAGGGGTGAACCCTAAACGCCCCCCACCCCCAGATAATCTCTCCAACATTGTCCTGTATAGGGCAAAAGTGGAACCTGTCAAAATGTTTTGTGTGTGTGTGCGCGCGCGCGCACACATACATGCGCTATTTGGAAACTTAACCCACAATTACTGTTGGTGTATAGTCTGGCTGCCCCTGAGGGGTTGTTTGCCAGGAGATGGGTGGGGGAGTGCGGATGGGGGTTGGATGGAGGGTGGGAATGGACGGGGGTGCAGGTTGGGGGTGGGTGGGTGGGGGAGCGGACAGGGTTGGAGGAGAGCGGGGGTTGGGGTCTCGTGTGCAGTGTGCTGCTGCATAGTCTCCTGAATGGGGAGCAGACTTCACAGAAAATTCTGAGCCACAGAGGAAATCAACTAGTCAAGTAATCAATTATCTGAACGAAATAGTGCCTTCCCATCTCATTCGGATAATCAAGGTTTCTCTGCACAATGAAAGGAGTGACCAGTACTCCAAAACTTTGGTTTGGTTTGGTTCTTTTAGCAATCTGGCTGTTCACTGAAAGCAATCGTCAATTTGAAGCTTCTGGTCCAAGAAACAGCTACTTAGTAGGTGTTCCATGCTGAAACCCCCTGCCATCTCTCTCGCTCTCTCTCTCTCTCTCTCTCTCTCTCTCTCTCTCTCTCCTGTAAGACCCCGTGTTTGACTTTTCCTTTTTTGCCAATGGATATTTATGAGGATTGTTGTAGGAATTTGGAACAGCATCATTAAGTTGGGATAATCTGTTGGGTTTTTGGATAGGTTACGTTATTCTATTTTGTTCTCATTTGTTTGTGTTTCATTTGTTGGTCTAGCAAATAAATTCTGTTTCATTTAAAACTAAGTGGTTGGGCTAGCTACATCACTTCTGGAATATGCATTTTACACCTGCTTAAAACAACTAGCAAAATTAGGGTCTGGGCTGCTTTCTTGAAATGTTTTGGGGGTGGGGGGGAGTGGGTGGTGGTGGTGGGGGGTGGGGTCTGGCCTGGTCCACAGTGCTACTGCCTCTTAGCTTGCCCACTGCCCTATTACTAAACTATTCCATTTCTTCTTTGTGTAGTCCCATACGCCCAAACTATTGGTCACTGAATTTCATTCTTCGTGTCCTTTTGTTCCTGTCCTTTTTCCAGTGTCTTAGCCTTTTTCCAGTCCACTTAGCTTCAGTTTGACCTTGTGAAGTTAATGTTTGTACTTTTCATTTTTTTCCTTTGATTTCAATCCCCTTCTCACTGTTTTATCTTTTTTATGGTTCCCACTTCACTCTAAGGCCTCAGACCTGTGTGTAATGCCTTAATTCTTTTCTATTTCAGTTTCTTTTGTTGTGATTCTGATGAAACAGGAACAGGAGGAGATCATTTATCTTCATTTAGTGTATTTGCCCATTTAGTGAGATCATGGCTTATCCATAACCTGACTCCACCTGAGCCTTTGCCCCAAACCTCAATTCTTTTGTTTAACAAAAAGTTGTCAGTCTTAGATCTAGAATTAACAATTTGTCTAGCATCGGCTTCTGTTTCTGATAGAACTCCCTACGTGAAGATGTTTCAAAAATCTATTGTCAATATGAAAGACATTTATAAAGCAAATTGATTTTTTTTCTCCTTAATACAGTATAGAAAGACGTGTCAGGGCATTGACTGCAAATTAATTCTACTTTTTGTCTGACTTCTCTTAGGATGTCTCACCTGGTACCACTCCCTATTCCCTGTCCCGTACAACTTGGTTCAATGAAAGCTGATACATCAGGGTCGCAGTTGCATCAATTTGTTAGAGAGGGCAACCACACCAAAGTGAAAAAAGTCCTAAAGAAAGGTGGGAATCTTGTATTTGAGGATTCTGTATTAAGAAGAGGCTTGGACCTTTTTGCTAAAAAGACATGGAATTAGAATTGTGCTGTCACTTTAAATGTCTTTGTGTGTCTTCACACCTAAAATTGCTTAATAATCTGTGCACGAAACAGCAGTCGTAGTATTGTAAAATATTACATTGCAAAAAAAGTCGATTTTGCCTATCGAGTTTGCACTATTGTTATTCTACCATAGGACAACCTGATCTGAAATCACATTCCTACTTCTTTCCCAAAATCTTTATTTGCCTATGGAGTGTGTTTCACTTCAAATAAAGATGATAGAAAACCCACAGTTATTAATTTTACCAGTTGTTAGTGGTTTGCAACCTTTTAAATTATACAGCTTCCCAGTAGTTTGATTTGAAACTGGACATGTCCAAATCTGAAACTATACAGACATGAAAAACTGTTGCTTTAATCTTGGTTGGTTCTGAATTAGCTGGCTGCAAAATGAATAATACAATTGACATCAGTGCCCCGTACATCTGCTTCAGAGGGGTCTAGGGAAGGACCATGGGGTTGAAAGTACAGCTGCAAACAATGGGAACAAGGTGGTTGTTATGTAAAAGGCTTTACGCAGAGGAACAATGAATGTTGTTCATTGACGAATAGGTGATGGCTGTAACGTAGAAGCAGGTTATTTGGACAGGGAAAGGTGAGGGTACAGAATTACTCACTTTGGAGCCAGTTTGGAAAAGTATGAACTTGTGTCTGTAATGACCCCACTTGACTAGATAGAAAGTGTTACTAGGCTTTGACCATGGAGTAATTAGATCGCTAAATCATCCTAACAGTTAGTGATTGGAGTGTGTTCATTGACTTTAGAACTTTGTCTTAACCTGCAGTCAACAATAAAATGCATCTGTATTAATTATAAATTAGCTGATTGGTTAGTTCAGTTCACAGGTCAGTCATAAACACAGGACTTCTGGAATCTCAGTGTGGCTTGTTTTAAATGGATAAATCCCCAGGACCTGATCAGGTGTACTCTAGAACTCTGTGGAAAGCTAGGGAGGTGATTGCTGGGCCCCTTGCTGAAATATTTGTATCATCGATAGTCACAGGTAAGGTGCTGGAAGACTGGAGGTTGGTTAATGTGGTGCGACTATTTAAGAAAAGTGGTAGGGACAAGCAAGGGAACCATAGACTGGTAACCCTGATGTCGGTAGTTGGCAGGTTGTTGGAGGGAATCCTGAGGGACAGGATGTACATGTATTTGGAAAGGCAGGGACTGATTAGGGATAGTCAACATGGCTTTGTGTGTGGGAAATCATGTCTCACAAACTTGATTGAGTTTTTTGAAGAAATAACAAAGAGGATTGATGAGGGCAGAGCGATAGACATGATCTATATGAACTTCAATAAGGCATTTGACAAGGTTCCCCATGGGAGACTGGTTAGCAAGGTTAGATTTCATGGAATACAAGGAGAATTAGCCATTTGGGTACAGAACTGGCTCGAAGATAGAAGACAGAGGATAGTGGTGGAGGGTTATTTTTCTGACTTGAGGCCTGTGACCAGTTGTGTGCCACAGGAATCAGTGTTGGGTCCACTACTTTTCGTCATTTATGTAAATGATTTGGATGTGAGCAAAAGAGGTATAGTTAGTAAGTTTGAAGATGACACCAAAATTGGAGGTATAGTGGACAGCGAAGTAGGTTGCCTCAGATTACAACAGGATCTTGATCAGATGGGCAATGGGCTGAGAAGTGGGAGATGGAGTTTAATTCAGATAAATGTGAGGTGGTGCATTTTGGGAACCCAATTGAGAGCAGGACTGACACACCTAATGGTAAGGTTCTGGGGAGTGTTGCTGAACAAAGAGATCTTGGAGTGCAGGTTCATATCTCCTTGAAAGTAGAGTCACCGGTAGATAGGATAGTGAAGAAGGTGTTTGGTATGCTTTCCTTTATTGGTCAGAGTATTGAGTACATGTATTGGGAGGTCATGTTGCGGTTGTACAGGACATTGGTTAGGCCACTGTTGGAATATTGTGTGCAGTTCTGGTCTCCTTCCTATTGGAAGGATGTTGTAAAACTTGAAAGGGCTCAGAAAAGATTTACAAGGATGTTGGCAAGGTTGGAAGATTTGAGCTATAGGGCGAGGTCGAACAGGCTGGGGCTGTTTTCCCTGGAGCATTGAAGGCTGAGGGGTCACCTCATAGAGATTTATAAAATCATGAAGGGCATGGATAGGATAAATATACAGGGTCTTTCCCCTGGCATGGGGGAGTCTAGAACTAGAGGGCATAGGTTTGGATGAGAGAGGAAAGATATAAAAGGGGCAATCTTTTCACACAGAGGGTGGTACATGTATGGAATGAGCTGCCAGAGGAAGTGGTGGAGGTTAGTATAATTACACCATTTAAAAGGCATCTGGATGGGTATGAAAAGGAAGGGTTTGGAGGGATATGGGCTGGGTGCTGGCAAGTGGGATTAGATTAGGTTGATATATCTGGTCGGCATGAATGAATTGGACTGAAGGGTCTGACTCTGTTCTGTACATCTCTGTGACTATATGCCTCTAAGTGCTACTTTAATGAATTGTCTGTGGATAACCACTTTATTATCACATTTTGCTTGTATTATATTGTATGTTTAAACAGTTATACCATTGCAACAGTACTGAGTCAGATGGCAGTGAAATAAACTCTACTGTATCAAAACCTGCAATCGTATTGCTGATGTACAACATGGTAATATGTAAAATAGGAGCAGGAATATGACATTTGAGCCTGCACTGCCATTCAATATGATCATGGCTGATCATCCAACTCAATACCTGTTCCTGCTTTCTCTCTATATTCATTGATCCCTCGATCTTTTCATTTTCAACTGCCGACATGACATAGCCCCCTCACCTGTCCATGCCTCTCACCCTCTCTAACCACTCGCTCCCTCCACTCCAACCCCAACATCACCATCAAAACAGCAGACAAGAGGGGCACTGTGGTAGTTTGACGCACCAACCTCTTACAGCTGAAGCCAGGCACCAACTAGCGGACACCTCCTCCTACTGCACCCTCGACCACGACTTCACCACCCATCACCAAACCATCATCTCCCAGACCATCCACAACCTCATCATCTCTGGGGATCTCCCATCCACAGCCTCCAACCTCATAGTCCAGGAAACCCGCACCGCCCGATTCTACCTCCTACCTAAAATTCACAAACCTGACTGCTCCAGTCGACTTATTGTCTCAGCCTGTTCCTGCCCCACCGAACCCATCTCTACATATCTTGATGTCGTCCTCTTCCCCCTTAGTCCAGGAACTCCCCACCTACGATTGCGACACCACCCACGTTCTCCACCTCCTCCATGACTTTTGTTTCCTTGGCCCCCAATACCTTATCTTCACCATGGACATCCAGTCCCTATACACATTTCTCTGCCATGATGAAAGCCTTCAAACCTTCCATTTTTGGCTCTCATGCCGATCCAGCAAGTACCCTTCTGCTGACACTGTCATTCAACTGGCTGAACTGGTCCTCATTCTCAACAATTTCTCCTATGAATCCTCTCACTTCCTCCAAAACAAAGGGGTAGCCATGGGCACCTACATGGGTTCCAGCTATGCCTCTCTCTTAGTCGGGTACTTGGAACTCTATCTTCCGCAGCTATGCTGGCACCATTCTCCACCTTTTCCCTTGCTACATCGATGACTATACCGTCGCTACCTCATGCTTCCACAAGGAGGTTGAAAAGTTCATCAACTTCACAAACACCTTCCATGCGACTTCAAGTTCACCTGGGCCATCTCAGACACTTCCCACCCCTTTCTGGACCTTCCCATCTCCATTTCTAGTGACCGACCCAACACAGACATTCACCACAAACCCACCAACTCCCACAGCTACCTGGACTACACCTCCTCCCATCCTGTCTCCTGTAAAATCACTATCTCTTATACACCCAATTCCTCTGCCTCCGCTGCATCTGTTTCCAGGAAGACTAGTTCCACCACAGAACATTCCAAATGTCCTCCTTCTTCAAAGACTGCAATTTACCCTCCCACGTTATCAACGATGCCCTCCAGTGCATCTCCTCCACTTCCCACACCTCTGCCCTTGAACCTCATCCCACCAATCGCAACAAAGACAGAACCTCCTGGTCTTCACCTTCCACCCCACCAACCTCTGAATACATCGCATCATCCTCTGCCATTTCCGCCACCTACAAACAGACCCCAGCACCTGAGATATATTTTCCTCCCTACCCCTATCTGTGTTTCAGAGAGACCATTCCCTCTGTGACTGCCATGTCAGGACCAAGCCTCCCACCAACCCCCCCCTTCCCTCCAGCATCTTCCCCTGTCACAGCAAGAAGTGCAAATTCACCTGACCTGCACCATCTTTGGACTGTGGGAGGAAACCCACGCAGACACGGGGAGAACGTGCAAACTCCACACAGTCAGTCGCCTGGGTTGGGAATTGAACCCGGGTCTCAGGCGCTGTGAGGCAGCAGTGCTAACTACTGTGCCAATAGTGTCTCAATATCTCTGAGACACCTGCAGTAACCAATCCCATCACCTAACTGAACGTTTTAACTCCCCCTTCCTGCTGCGCCAAGGACATGCGGCCTCCTCCATCACCAAACCATCTGCAACCTTCCGTTAGTTTAACCTCCATCAAGCATTGTGTCATCTTTGAACTTGGAGGTGTTGCCATTACGTTTCCTCAACTAAAACCTTTAAACATATTGTGAATAACTGAGGTCCAAGAACTGGATACCTTATAGAAAAAGACCCATTTATTCTTACTTTTTGTTTCCTCATAGCCAACCAATTCTCTATCCATGTTAGTACGCCAGCTCCAATCCTATGCACTTTAATTTTACATGCTTATCTCTTAGGTGGGGCCTTATCAAAAGCCTTCTCAAGTCTAAGTAGACCACATCCACTGGCTTTCTCCTATCAGCTGTACTAGTTCATTGCTTCCATTCAGAGAATTAGAAGGGGGAAATAGCAGTTATTATTGAGCTATTTCTAAAATTTGGAATAATTTATTTACCTCTTTTAACTTTAGCTCAGATACTCACTTGATTGTTGCAATACAATGAATTAAGCAATATTGTTCAGTTTGGTACGGTTTTTTCTATAAAAGACTAATAACCTGCAGCTTTACAGTGTACAGAAAATCGTATTTGTCCTTATATTATTGAAGAAAACACTACAGACATCAGGGTCCTAAATTAGATCCAGATTATTACCATAACCCAAGGCTTCAAATTCAATTGGACGTTGTACACAATGAGTCGTACTGACCATGTGACGCAGGCTGTTACCTTAACAGTTTGAGTTGCCAAATTGTAACAAAGTACTATTGGTATGTTTGTATATGAATGGATCCTTTTCCCATCCATTGCAAAATTTAGCAGCAGCGTTTCAGGCTTGGCTGCTTTATTGTGGATAAGCGAAAGAGCAAAATTTATCCTCTGCTGTGGGCTCTTACAATATGCCAAGAGAAATAGGTTCTCTGCTACCGAATGTGAAACCGCGATAGCACTACAGGAAATTCGTTGTACTGCGACCCGAATTACAAAAGCACAGTAATAGATGTCTGGGCAAGAAAGAATAAGAATAGGCTAAAAATATTGGATAAAAGCAAATTACTGCGGATGCTGGAATCTGAAACCAAAACAGAAAATGCTGGAAACTTCTGGAGGCTAAAACCATCTCCCCATAATTGTTCCACAATGTGTGCAACCACGAAGCGTAACGAGGAATTGCATTGTAAAATAGAGATTTATGAAACATTTTCGAAGTTATTGTTTCACATTGGAGGTGGCAATTTAAATATTAACTTTTGGTGGATCTAACGTGTAGGTTTGCGAAATTTAGTTTTAATCAATTTAACATCCAAAACGATGATGTATATTTAAATCTTGCGAGTTGGTTCAATTTTATTTTATTGGAATGCTGATTTTATACATCGCCCAGTTTATTTTGAGGCGACAATGCTCAACTCAGTACATTAGCGAGACTAGCAATGACGAATGTGAATGAATTTTGTCGCGGTTGCGAGATTACTGCATTATATATGTAATGCTCGCTTTTCAAATGTGTAATACATCGCTACTTACTTTATTCCGCCTTTCTGCATTTTTTTTGCGAAATGGCAACAAATTCTTAGTTGGAAAGTGGACATCTCGAAGTATGTACAAAAGTAATCGTGTTTTAGTGAAAAAAAGTTACTGATCATTATCTAATATTTTGTTGTAAAAACTTGTAGAAAGTTCTACTTGAGGGTGATTTTCCACTCTTTTGCTCGTCAGCCCATGTAGCACGCCGTGATCGTATAGTGGTTAGTACTCTGCGTTGTGGCCGCAGCAACCTCGGTTCGAATCCGAGTCACGGCATTGCGGGTAAGCAATGACACGGCAATGGGCTTCTATTTTATTGAGTATGGTGTTTTGCCCTGGCATTTATTACAAACATTGTTTTAATTTATTACAAAATAAAAATACTGTAACCACAGGCCTGTTTCACCATGCAGATTTCTTTTACGTCACCTTCTCGAGGTAACTTTAGGTTTTATTATAAAAGGTGACAATGCTTTAAAGGTGTGTGGTCAGAGTCCGATCCGTTCCATTTTCAAAGTGGAATGTACAAAATATTACATGTATGGACTGCCTGCAGATTGTGCATCTTTGAGCCAAATTGAATGTATCTGCAAATATCATTTTACAAATTCAAATTCATCCATAGACTTATTTGTGTGTGTGTGTGTATGAGAGAATGTATGCATGTTAGTGTGAGTGCACGTGAGAGTGTGTGCCTGTGTGAAAGCTTGGTAAAGTGTGTGTTTGGGTGTGATGGAGTATAAGCCTGAGAGGGGGTGTGTTTGGGTGTGAGCGTTGAGCATTGGGTGTGTGTGTGTATGAGAGAGGGTCTGCATGAGTGTCTGAGTATGTAGGAATGTGTGCATCAGTGCTTGTGTGTGTGTGTGTGTGTGTGTGTGAGTGTATATCGTGTAGTGGGGTCACCTGTCGTGTGACATGAACCCCAGATCCTGAGGCACACTGATGTTACCTAGAATGGTGATGAAAGGTCTTTGAAAAAGCCGGCCAGCTCAGTGAACAAGTCAACAACCTCAGTCCACAACCTGAGCTACAAATTTTGTTGAATACTCTGAACACCTTTAAAATATTATGGTTGGTATGAAGAAAGTGGTATTCTACAATTTTGAATTTACTTTAGCTAATCACAGTAATAATTTAAAGAAGCTTTAAAATTTACATTTTAAGGAAGATTTTTTTTCATCCAAGAGGGTGGAAGGTATCTGGAACTCGCTGCCTGAAAGAGTGGTATGGACGGCAACTCAAAATTTAAAATGTGTTTAGATGATCACTAGCAGTACTGTAAGCTGCAAGTTTTTCTAAAAAAACAATCATTTGTGGTATGTGGGTGTCACTGGCTGGGCCAACAGTTTTTACCCATCCCTAACTGCCCTCGAGAAGGTGGTGGTGAGTCATCTTTTTGAATTGCTGCCAATAGACTCACAATGCCATTAGGGAGGATATCCAGGATTTTGACTCAGCAACACTGAGGGAGAAGTGATATATTTCCAAGTCATGATGGTGAGTGGTTTGGTGGGAACTTGAGATGATGGTGTTTCCATCACCCTGTCCTTCAAGGTGGAAATGGTCATGCATTTGAAAGGAGCTATCAAAGGAGCCTTGATGAATTTCTGCAGCGCATCTTGGAGATAGTACACATTGCTGCTACTAAGCATTTGTGGTGGAATGGGAGTGGATGTTTGTCGATGTGGTGCCAATGAAGTGCCCTGGATGGTGTCAAGTTTCTTGAGTGTTATCATGGCTGCACTCATCCAGTTTATCACATCCCCAATTTGTGATTTGTACATGGTAGATAGGCTTTGAGGAAGGTATTGGAAAATGGGACAAGACTAGATAGGTCCTTGATGACGTGTGTGGTTGCAATGGTCCAAAGGGTCTCTTTCCATGCCGTAAAACTCCATGGCTTGAATGTTTTTCTTCTTTGCTTTGTCTTGTCCTGAGATTGTGTTGACACTCATATGACAGTTGACACACTCTTGTTTGGAAGCCTCCTGCATCGACTATTATTCATATGTGATAGCTGATGATATCAGTAAAGTTGAGCAAAGAGCATAGAAAATCAGACAATGTGAGAGAAGCCATCAGGTTTGGCAGTACCTGTAGAGGGAGAAGCAACATTATTATTTTGACTCCAGATCATTGAACCTCTGCGATAAATGGGTATCGTTGCCACACAGGAGAGTGTTAAGTGAGCCAAGGGAACACAGAGTCATACAACACAGAAACAGATCCTTTGGTCCAACTTGTCTGTGCCAAACAGATATCCCAATCTGACCTGGTCCCATTTGCCAGCAATAGCCCATATCCATCTAAACCCTTCCTATTCACATAACTATCCAGATGCTTTTAAAATGTTGTAATTGTACCCATTTCTCTGGCAGCTCATTCAATTCATGCAGAATCCTACATGCAAAAAAGTTATCCCCCAGGTTCTTTTTAAAACTTTCCCCTCACAGACCTTCACTATAAGTGATGGGCAACATGGTTTTGTGCGGGGGAGATCAACTTAATAGAGTTCTTCGAGGAAGTGACCAAGTTGATAGATGAAGGAAGGGCTGTTGATGTCATATACATGGACTTTAGTAAGGCATTTGATAAGGTTCCACATTATAGACTAATGGAGAAAGTGAAGTCACATGGGTGTGCAGGATGTTCTAGCTAGGTGGATAAAGAACTGGTTGAGCAACAGGAGACAGCGTAGTAGTTGAAGGGAGTTTCTTGAAATGGAGAAAGGTGACCAGTGGTGTTCTGCATGGGTCAGTATTGGGGCCGCTGTTGTTTGTAATATACATAAGTAATGTAGAAGAGAGCACTGTTGGTATAATCAGCAAGTTTGCAGATGACACAAAGATTGGTGGAGTAGCAGAAAGCATAAGGGACTGTCAGAGAATACAGAAGGATATAGATAGACTGGAGAGTTGGGCAGAAAAGTAGCAGATGGCTTTCAATCCAGACCATGGTGGCACAGCAGTTTGCACTGTTGCCTCACAGTGTCAGAGACGTGGGTTCAATTCCCGCCTTAGGCGAGTCTCTGTGTGCACATTCTCCTTGTGCCTGCGTGGGTTTCCTCCGGGTGCTCTGATTTCCTCCCACAGTCCAAAAATGTGCAGGTTAGGTGAATTGGCCACGCTAAGTTGCGTGTAGTGGAATGGGTCTGGGTGGGTCGCAGGTCGGTGTGGACTTGTTGGCCCAAATGGCCTGTTTCCACACTGTAAGTAATCTAAATATGAGGTGATGCATTTAGGCAAGTCTAATTCTAAAACAAATTATCCAATGAATGGAAGAGCCTTGGGAAAATCTGGAGCAGAGAGATCTGGGAGTGCAGGTCCATTGTACCCTACAGGTGGCTAGAGTGGTTAAGAAGGCATATAGTATGCTTGCCTTCATTGGACGGGATTTTGAGTATAAGAGCTGGCAAGTCATGTTAAAATTGTACAAGACATTGGTTCGGCCGCATTTAGAATACTGTGTACTGTTCTGGTCGCCACATTACCGAAAGGATGTGGATGCTTTGGAGAGGGTGCAGAGAAGGTTTATGATGATGTTGCCTGGTATGGAAGGTGCTAGCTATGAAGCGGGGCTGAGTAGTTTAGGTTTATTTTCACTAGAAAAAAGGAGATTGAGGGGGGACCTGATTGAGGTTTACAAAATCATGAAGGGTATAGACAGGGTGGACAGAGACAAGCTTTTTCCCAGGGTGAAGGATTCAATAATGAGAGGTCATGCTTTCAAGGTGAGAGGTGGAAAGTTTAAGGGGGATACACGCGGCAAGTACTTCACACAGAAGGCGGTGGGCGTCTGGAACGCGTTGCCAGCAGAGGTGGTAGAGGCAGGCACGGTAGATTCATTTAAGATGCGTCTATACAGATGCATGAGTAGGTGGGGAGCAGAAGGATACAAATGCTGTGGAATTGACCGACAGGTTGAGACAGTACATTTGGATCGGCTCAGGCTTGGAGGGCCGAGGGGCCTGTTCCTGAGCTGTAAATTTTCTTTGTTCTTTGTTCTTATAACCTCCATTACCATTAAGTAACAAATCCTGGTGATGTATAGTGGGTCTAGTGACATTGAATTGGAAGTAAGTTAATATTATGCGTGTAGAACACAGTTATAGTCCTGAGTCAGTCTTCAGTTGGTTACATTACCTTTCTTCCGGGGATCACTTAATTGGATAGCTGATTTGTGATGCAGAGGTTACCACAAAGGATTCTCCTCAACCTCACCCCTTAGCACGGTGACTCAAGTTAAACCACGACTTGTCATTTCTGTAATGAGAGAGCAACCCAGTGGCCTGCTAGGGTAATGGGGTCTTTATCATAGAATCCCTACAGTGCAGATGGAAGCTGTTCAGCCCATCAAGTCTGTACTAACCCCCTGAAGAGCATCCCACCCTATCTGTGTAACCGCACATTTACCATGGCTAATCTACCTAGCCTGCATCTGTGGACACTATGGGGCAATTTATCATGGCCAGTTCAACTAATTTGCACATCGTTGACTGTGGAGGAAAGCAGAACACTCAGAGGAAACTATTAGACAATAGACAATAGGTGCTGGAGAATGCCATTCTGCCCTTCGAGCCTGCACCACCATTCAATATGATCATGGCTGATCATCCTTAATCAGTATCCTGTTCCTGCCTTATCTCCATAACCCACACAGACATGGGGAGAACATGCAAACACACACGGTCACCCAATGTGTCTGTGTCCCTGGCACTGTGAGGCAGCAAGTGCTAACCACCAAGCCATCCTTTACCTTTATGCTAAATGAGTTGAAATCAGACCTCCCTTCCTAGAAACACTGGGTATTGTATCCCCAAGCCATACAGACTATAGTAATTCAAGAAGGTGGCTCACCACCTTTGCATGATCAACTAGAGATTGGAAATAAATACTGGCCTGGCCAGCGATGCCCAAATCCTGTGAAATGTGTTTAAAAACAAATCTGGCTGGTCAAAACTGCTGTTTAAAGCAAAAAAAAATTCAATTCTCCTCTGTATACATCAGGAGTGATTGGTAACTGAACGCATGCAGAGGAAGAACAGATAACCTCTAAAATCGTATAACATGTTAAAGAAGTGTCTGTTTAGGCATGTGAAACGTTGTACATAAAACAATCATCAACTTTAATTTGACATAACCGGACACATTGTTATACTTGATAGTAATTTTCAGTGTATGGTTTCCGTAGTCCATGTAGCATGCCGTGATCGTATAGTGGTTAGTACTCTGCGTTGTGGCCGCAGCAACCTCGGTTCGAATCCGAGTCACGGCATTGCGGGTAAGCAATGACACGGCAATGGGCTATAATTTTCTTAGTTAATACAATGTTTAAAAGCAAACTGATAGTTAGCTGTACATAATTTGATTGTGTTATTTTAACTAGTTTGCTTTCTTTATATATTAAATTGGAGAGAACCACTTTATAAAATAGACAAATGCAAAACACAGGATGCTTGAAATTTAAACTGCTTTTATCCATGAGAAAAAAAACTTCTATTTTGTTACAATTTTCGATTTAAAGCTACAATAGTAGAGTTTGTGTGCATGTGCATCTTTGCGAGACATCAGTCCTGCTGTGAGCGAAGTGATTTTGGGTTGCCTGAATTACATGCCAAGCCTCACATTATGCTGCAAAAGATTATAGATATTTGACTACGCTCTAAGATGTAATTCAGGCATTTTAAGGAAGTAACAATTCACTCCATAGTCTGTTCGCTACTCTTAATTAATGACTATATTGGTCGTAATGGAATAAGATTTGCGTTTAGATCTTGCCATGGTTACACTGTCGTAATCCCCGAACAGTAATGAGCATGGAAGCAGCAAGTCCCGTTGTTGCGCCGGTTCTAACCCAAACGCAGACATTTCTGGAAAAACACAGCAGGTCTGACGGTATCTGTGGAGAAAAATCAGAGCTAACGTTTTGGGTCCAGTGACCCTTCTTCTGAAGTTGAATTCAGAATTAATCAATAATGGAAATTGCTTAATTTCGTAACTCATTATGTCGCTGAGTGTTTAATGTGTATTTTACATCAAACTCTTTGGTATGATATACTGTGCTGATGCAGGGATGAGAGTTACGTCGACGGGTCTTTTACGTCTGTTCTTTATGGGTGAACGAGTACACGGGTGTGTGGAGAGAAACATGTAGAAACAGAGAGCGAGTGTAATCTTGAGACAAGTGTTAGGACTGCTAGTTTCCAGCAGGGATCGCTTCAACTATTCCGCTGTGAATAACAGCAGCCTCAGTGCTGTTCCGCCCCAGTCATTTCGTCAGTGTTGATTGCATGATCAGACTACTATTCAGATTAAGAATTTAATTTGAATATCGTGTGTGTTCGTTTCCACACTGTTTTTCGTCTTGTTGAGAAATATAGCTACAATACTAGACTTATAGATAATAGATGTATTGAAAATCATTTAGAAATACGATGGAAATGAATTGCACACATGCACTGTGTGTGGTGTTGCAAAGTCAGATTATGGTTGCACTGTTTTATGACTGTATTTTAGAGGTTATTTCTTTAGTAGGGAATTGCCTATGCTGCAGCCACCTGGGCCATCTTCCAATTTATATGGAGATCAAAGATGGACTGTGTCCAAAGGGACTCGATGTAGAAAGATCTGGCAAATGGGGGACAAAACGCACCCAATGCCACCCTCGCCCTGATGGCCACATTTGTATGTGGCTGCATCAAGCTGTGTGTGGATCCCCGGTGTACAAACGTCATGTGTCACTACGTACTGAGGTTCTACCTGTCCCCGGTGTTGCGAAGGATGGGCCTGGCCTCGCTGCCGTGGAACGTTCCGAGTAGTTGGACTGTTCCGTATCTCCTATCCTTTGTGGAGAAGTTTATGAAGAAAAACACCTTTGACCGCAAATCCATCAGGAAGTGGTGTCCTTGAGACTGTTCGGGAAAAGGAGAGGACGGATCCAATCGAGCGGTTCTCTGAGCAGACTGTCAAAGTCATTTGGCAAAATGCCTCATCACCAGAACTTTCCAACAAGCACCAAGACATGGCTTGGCTGTTGGTGAGAAGGGCTCTGCCTGTGAGATCCTTTATGCATTCCCAGACACTCGGCTGCACCGCACGCTGCCCTCAAAGCAGCTGCGAGGGGGGAACGAAATTGTCACACACCTCCTTCTGGAATGTGCCTGTGCAGAAGAAGTCTGGAGAGGAATGCAGTGGTGTTTGTCAAGGTTTGTCCCGAACAGCGCAGTGACGCGGGACTCCATGCTCTACAGTGTGTTCCCTGGGATGCACACCCGAGACGAACATCAACTGTGCCTGAACGATCATCAACTCAATGATGGACGCTCTCTGTGCGGTCTGAAACCTATTGATCTTCCAGCTGAAGGAGTTGTCCCCGACCCGAGTGTTGCAGACTGGCACATTCCAAGGTCCAGGACTACATGTTGAGGGACGCGCTGAAGCTCAGGGCAGCTGTTGCCAAGGCGCGGTGCGGAAAGAGCACAGGGGGCCGATGCAGTAAGGGGGGTCCGCTGACCCCCCCCAGCTACATATATAGATAGTAATCGTACAGACCTGTGTATATGAATGATTACTCTGTCTCTGTATGCGAAGAAATGGAATGTTTACGTATGTATGGCATGACCAATTGTACAGATCATCAAATATTTCATGAATAAAGTATATTTTTGAAGTAAAAAGAAATTGCCTACGTGCAGGAGAGGGCCCTGGTTGGACACCTGCCTCATCAGCCTAGACCAGGAGAAAGCCTTTGACAGGATATCACATACGTATATGAGAGATGTTCTCTCCAAAATGGGCTTTGGGGAGGGAATCTGCAATTGGATCAGACTGTTCTAAACCAACATTGTCAGTGCAGTCTCAATCAATGGGTGGGAATCAGATAGTTTCCCAGTCAAATCTGGAGTCAGGCAGGGCTGCCCTCTCTCTCCGCCTTGTTTGTGTGTTGCATAGAGCCATTTGCCGAGTCTATCAGGAAGGATGCGAGCCTGAGAGGGGTGACTATTCCTGGCAGCAGGGGCCTACAAGTTAAGCTTCCCTGTGCATGCATGACGTCGCCATTTTCTGCTTGGATCCGCTGTCTGTGCACAGACTCATGTGCATATGTGACCAGTTCGAACGGGCCTCGGGGGCCAAGGTAAACTGAAGTAAGAGCGAGGCCATGATCTTCGGGAACTGGGCCGACTAATCCTCCATCCCCTTCACCATCAGGACCGACCACCTGAAGGTGCTGGGTATTTGGTTCGAAGGGGCCGGGCGTCCGCCAAGTCTTGGTAGGAGCATATTAAGAAAGTGAGGCAGAAACTGGGCAGATGGAAGCTACAGTCGCTCTCCATCATCGGAAAAAACCTGGTCATCAGGTGTGAGGCACTGTCATTGCTCTTATATGTGGCACAGGTCTGGCCTATTCCCAGAACCTGTGCCGCTGCAGTTACCGGGGCCATCTTCCAATTTATATGGAGATCAAAGATGGACCGGTCCGAAGGGACTTGATGTATAAAGATTTGGGCAACAGGGCAAAATATACACCCAATGCCACCCTCACCCTGATGGCCATCTTTGTATGTGGCTGCATCAAGCTGTGCATGGATTCCCGGTATGCAAACACCAAGTGTCACCACGTACTGAGGTTCTACCTGTTCCTGGTGTTGTGAAGGATGGGCCTGGCCTCGTTGCCGGGGAATGCTCCGAATAGTTGGACCGTTCCATATCACCTGTCCTTTGTGGAGAAGTTTATGAAGCAAAACACCTTTGACTGCAAGTCCATCAGGAAGTGGTCAGCACATAGTGTCCTTGAGACCCTTCGGGAAAAGGAGAGGGCAGATGCTGTTGGGCAGTTCCTCGGGCAGACTGTCAAAGTCATTTGACAGAATGCCTCATCGCCAGAACTTTCCAACAAGCACCAAGACATGGCTTGGCTGGTGTTGAGAAGGGCTCTGCCTGTGAGATCCTTGATGCATGACCGGACTCTGTGCCACTGCACATTGCCCTCGAATCAGCTGTGCAGGGGGTGAGACTGTCACACACCTTCTGGAATGTGCCTATGCAAAGGAAGTCTGGAGGGGAATGCAGTGATGTTTGTTGAGGTTTGTCCCAAGCAGCTCCATGATGTGGGACTCTGTGCTCTACAGTGTGTTCCTCGGGACGCACACTGAGACGAACATCAGCTGTGCCTGGAGGATCATCAGCTCGGTGAAAGATGCTCTTCGGCCTGTCTGAAACCTGTTGGTCTTCCAGCTGAAAGAGTTGGCCTCGACCGAGTGTTGCAGACTGGCACATTCCAAGGGGTAAAAACAATGACTGCAGATGCTGGAAACCAGATTCTGGATTAGTGGTGCTGGAAGAGCACAGCAGTTCAGGCAGCATCCAAAGTGCAGCGAAATTAACGTTTCGGGCAAAAGCCCTTCATCAGGAATAAAGACAGTGAGCCTGAAGCATGGAGAGATAAGCTAGAGGAGGGTGGGGGTGGGGAGAAAGTAGCATAGAGTACAATGGGTGAGTGGGGGAGGGGATGAAGGTGATAGGTCAGGGAGGAGAGGGTGGAGTGGATAGATGGAAAAGGAGACAGACAGGTAGGGCAAGTCCGGACAAGTCATGGCACAGTGCTGAGCTGGAAGTTAGGAACTAGGATGAGGTGGGGGAAGGGGAAACGTGGAAACTGTTGAAGTCTACATTGATGCCCTGGGTTGAAGTGTTCTGAGGTGGAAGATGAGGCGTTCTTCCTCTAGGCGTCTGGTGGTGAGGCAGCGGCGGTGAAGGAGGCCCAGGATCTCTATGTGGGAGGGGGAGTTGAAATGTTGGGCCACGGGGCGGTGTGGTTGATTGGTGTGGGTGTCCCGGAGATGTTCCCTAAAGCGCTCTGCTAGAAGGCGTTCAGTCTCCCCAATGTAGAGGAGACCACATCGGGAGCAAAGGATACAATAACTGATATTGGTGAATCTGCAGGTAAAACTTTGATGGATGTGGAAGGCTCCTTTAGGACCTTGGATAGAGGTGAGGGAGGAGGTGTGGGCACAGGTTTTACAGTTCCTGCGGTGGCAGGGGAAAGTGCCAAGATGGGAGGGGGGATTGTAGGGGTGGCGTGGACCTAACCAGGTAGTCACGGAGGGAACGGTCTTTGCGTCCATCTCTGACACCTCCCTTCCCTTCCTGGACCTCTCCAACTCCATTAATGACAACCGACTTGACACTGACATTTTTTACAAACTCACCGACTCCCACAGCTACCTGGATTACACCTCTTCCCACCCTACGTCTTGCAAAAATGCCATCCCATATTCCCAATTCCTCCGCCTCCGCCGTATCTGCTCCCAGGAGGACCAGTTCCACCATAGAACCCACCAGATGACCTCTTTCTTTAGACAGCGCAATTTCCCTTCCCATGTAGTTAAAGATGCCCTCCAACGCATCTCGTCCACATCCCGCACCTCCGCCCTCAGACCCCACCCCTCCAATCGTAACAAGGACAGAACGCCCCTGGTGCTCACCTTCCACCCTACAAACCTCCGCATTAAACCAAATCATCCGCCGACATTTCCGCCACCTCCAAAAAGACCCCACCACCAGGGGATATATTTCCCTCCCCACCCCTTTCCGCCTTCCGCAAAGACCGTTCCCTCCGTGACTACCTGGTCAGGTCCACGCCACCCCTACAACCCACCCTCCCATCTTGGCACTTTCCCCTGCCACCGCAGGAACTGTAAATCCTGTGCTCACACCTCCTCCCTCACCTCTATCCAAGGCCCTAAATGAGTCTTCCACATCCATCAAAGTTTTACCTGCGCATCCACCAATATCAGTTATTGTATCCGTTTCTCCCGATGCGGTCTCCTCTACATTGGGGAGACTGAACGCGTCCTAGCAGAGCACTTTAGGGAACATCTCCGGGACACCCACACCAATCAACCACACCGCCCCGTGGCCCAACATTTCAACTCCCCCTCCCACATAGAGATCCTGGGCCTCCTTCACCGCCGCTGCCTCACTACCAGACGCCTAGAGGAAGAACGCCTCATCTTCCACCTCACCTATCACCTTCATTCCCCCCCCCACTCACCCATTGTACTCTATGCTACTTCCTCCCCACCCCCACCCTCATCTAGCACATTCCAAGGACTACATGCTGAGGGACACACTGAAGGTTGGGGCAGCTGCCACCAAAGCGCTGTGGGAAAGACCACTGTATAAGATCTGCCTGCCAAAGAACAATGGGGGGCCCACTCAGTAACTGGGCTCCGCTGACTTCTCAGCTAAACACCAAGAAGCTGGATGGTTAATATACAGACTTCTAAATACAAATGACTCAGTCTGTCCTCTGTATGTAAAGATGTAATGTATATATGAATGGCCTCACTAACTGTACAGATATCAAAAGATTTATATGAATGAAGTATATTTTTGAAATAAATGAGTTTTAGAGTGTTTGGTCTCACAAACCAAATGGCAGATTCACAGTGTCCTCTTCTGAGCAGGATCTAAGTGTGGCGTATTGCCTTGAGCAGCTTCCCTTTGCCATTGATGAGTGTTCTGTCACTGTGTTATGGAGAGTTGGAGGAGAACACAATCTGACTGGTTTCTCTTAAATTAATGCCAAAAGCAGAATTTTTTTTTTGCTTAATATTAAGACCCTTTAAGTTCATTTCCTTCAATAAGGTTTTGTTGCCTTTGAGCTCTCTCAGCTCAAATTGCCAACTGTTGGCTGTTGTGCTGGAAAAGCATAGCAGGTCAAGCAGCATCCAAGGAGCAGGAGAATCAACGTTTCGGGCATAAGCCCTTCATCAGGAATGAGGCTTTTGAGCCATGGAGGCAGAGAGATAAATGGGAGGAGGGTGCAGCAGGGGGAAGGTAGCTGGGAATGTAATTGGTAGATGAAGGTGGGGGTGAAAGTGAAAGATCGGAGAGGAAGGTGGAGCAGATAGGTGGGAAGGAAGATGGACACTGACCTGGCTCAAGATTGGGATACAGATGGACTCTAACCTTACACCTTTCATGCATTGTCTGAGCTGAGATGTCACTTTTTTTATATAAAACCTTCTGTTATCTTGAGAATGTGACTTGAAAGAAGTTCTGGGACTTATATGTTAATGCAAACCTGCAAAGTATACAAAAAGATGTAAGACTTAACAGCAATCTAGGTTTGCTCCACATACTGTTTCAGTTGTATGACACTGATCTTGTGCTATAAATTCTGAGTCTTATGATCCTGGAGCAGCATGAAGGAGCAGCACTCTGAAAGCTAGTACTTCCAAATAAACCTGTTGGAATATAACCTGGTGTTGTGTGATTTTTACTTTGTCCACACCAATCTAACACTGGCACCTCCACATTATACTGAGTGATGAATGTGAAAGTGATGCCAAGTGACACTGCCTGCTGGTTTCTTTTTTATTTAACCCCCACACTACCACCTAACTGCGGTAGTGCTTATTTTTCCCCAGCACCCATGGTGTGTGTGTGCAGGTGTGAGAGCCTGCTGGTTTCTTTTTTTCTTCTTTTTTTTTCTTTTTTTTTCTTTTATTAACCCCCCACACTACCACCTAACTGCGGTAGTGCTTATTTTTCCCCAGCACCCATGGTGTGTGTGTGTGCAGGTGTGAGAGCCTGCTGGTTTCTAGTGATGCATACTTAACTTTTGATTCGTCTATTGAATAGATTATGATAATCACCGTTTGTGAATTTGTGTGTTCAATGGAATGAAATAGAAAAATATTCAACTTTTATATATTTATTTTATGATATAATGCAAATTAAATGACTGGTAAGAATACTAATGAAAAAATTGGTGAATTAGAGGCCCCGTCCCTAACTGTGATGTGTGTCTGTGGTATTGCCATCTGAATTTTGTGTCTAATTTGTTAAGACTATACTCTTAGGGATCATTTCTATAGTTCTTTTCTAGAGAAATGGGTTCTGGAGTGTTTGGTCTCACAAACCACAAGGAGGATTTATAGTGTTCTCCTCTGAGCAGGAAGTAGGCTTTGAGTGTTGCTTTTAAGCAGCTGCTCTTTGCCATTGATGAATGTTCTGCCTCTTTTTTATAGAGAGCTGGATGAGGTGAATGCAATCTGAGTGGCTTGTCTCCCATTAAACCCCAAAAGTAGATTCTTGTTTATTGTGTGCTTAGGATTCCTTTTCAACTCATCCTTTTGTATAAGGTGTGTGAGGTATGCCTCAGCTTAAGTTTAAGAATGAAGTAGATTTTTGCAGTCTGAAATGTTTGTCAGCTCTAGGTAGCACTGGTGATTCTTCAGAAACTGGTACAATGCAAGATCTGGGATTATGTGCTGATGGATGCAGTAAAGCTGAGGGCAGCTGCTGCCAAAGTGTAATGGAGAAAGACCACTGTCTAATATCTTTCAGCCAAAGTACATTGGGGTCCATTTACTTATAAGACCTCCCTAGTGCCTCGAATACATGGAAATACTATCTTGCATATGTAAGAAATGATTTGGATTTGTTAGCATGGCCGGGAAAATCAAACGCCAATGTTTCTTCTCCATATGCAAAGGTTGTACAGATTCAAACTGCTTTAGTGACCATAAATGTCTGCAAAGAAGTTTTTATGAGTAAAGTATATGTTTGAAATAAAAGGTTTATCGCCCATTAATGAGAAAGCAGCTGATTGTCATAGAGGCATACAGCATGGAAACAGGTCCATTGGCCCAACACGTCCATGCTGACCAGATTTCCTAAACCAAACTCGTCCCATTTGCCTACATTTGGGCCATATCCCTCTAAATCATTTCTATCTGTATACCTCCAGTAAGAGTATGGCAACTTTGCCTGTTTGACTTTGCTTCTTGAACTAATGCAGTCAATTTTTGTATATCTACAGTTCTGTTCAGCATTGAATTCTAGGTTGATCTGGTGTCTGAAGAAATTATGAAATTTTTTTAAAGTTAAGGTGGTGATGTGACGTGGGTCAAGGCGTTGGTTTTCTTTGTTCTGCTTCCCTTTCCTTGTAGCCATCCATTGGGTCCTGTTGAGGAATCTTTGGTATGTTCAGTTGCAGTGGAACATCATGTGGATGATTCACACCATGCCAGCGTACGTCAGTAATGGAGTGATCAAATATTTAAAGTGACGATAGAAAGCTGATCAAGCAGGATGTTACATACTTGATGGTGTTGGAGTTATAGAACATAGAACAGTACAGCACAGAACAGGCCCTTCAGCCCACGATGTTGTGCCGACCACTGATCCTCATGTATGCACCCTCAAATTTCTGTGACCATATGCATGTCCAGGAGTCTCTTAAATGTCCCCAATGACCTTGCCTCCACAACTGCTGCTGGCAACGCATTCCATGCTCTCACAACTCTCTGTGTAAAGAACCCGCCTCTGACATCCCCTCTATACTTTCCTCCAACCAGCTTAAAACTATGACCCCTCGTGTTGATCATTTCTGCCCTGGGAAATAGTCTTTGGCTATCGACTCTATCTATGCCTCTCATTATCTTGTATACCTCAATTAGGTCCCCTCTTCTCCTCCTTTTCTCCAGTGAAAAATGTCCTAGCTCAGTCAACCTCTCCTCATAAGATAAGCCCTCCAGTCCAGGCAGCATCCTGGCAAACCTCCTCTGAACCCTCTCCAAAGCATCCATATCTTTCTTGTAATAGGGTGACTAGAACAGGACACAGTATTTCAAGTGCCCTCTAACCTAAGTTTTATAGAGCTGCAACAAGATCTCACGACTCTTAAACTCAATCCCCCTGTTAATGAAAGCCAAAACACCATATGCTTTCTTAACAACCCTGTCCACTTGGGTGGCCATTTTAAGGGATCCATGTATCTGCACACCAAGATCCTTCCGTTCCTCCACGTTGCCAAGAATCCTATCCTTAATCCTGTACTCAGCTTTCAAATTCGACCTTCCAAAATGCATCACCTCGCATTTATCCAGGTTGAATTCCATCTGCCACCTCTCAGCCCATCTCTGCATCCTGTCAATGTCCCGCTGCAGCCTACAACAGCCCTCTATACTGTCAACGACACCTCCAACCTTTGTGTCATCTGCAAACTTGCCGACCCATCCTTCAATCCCCTCATCCAAGTCATTAATAAAAATTACCTCCAATAGAGGCCCAAGGACAGAGCCCTGTGGAACACTACTCACCACAGACTTCCAGGCAGAATATTTTCCTTCTACTACCACTCGCTGTCTTCTGTTGGCCAGCCAATTCTGTATCCAGACAGCTATGTTCCCCTGAATCCCATTCCTCCGGACCTTCTGAATGAGCCTACCATTATCAACTGCCTTGCTGAAGTCCATATATACCATATCCACAGCTCGACCCTCATCAACTTTTCTAGTCACATCCTCAAACAACTTGATAAGGTTTGTGAGGCATGACCTGTCCCTCACAAAGCCGTACTGACTGCATTTAATCAAGCCATGCTCTTCCAGATGGTCATAAATCCTATCCCTCAGAATCCTTTCTAACACCTTGCAGACGACAGACGTGAGACTTACTGGTCTGTAATTGTCGGGGATTTCCCTATTTCCTTTCTTGAAGAGAGGAATTACATTTGCCTCTCTCCAGTCCTCAGGTACGACTCCTGTGGAGAGCGAGGATGAAAAGATCTTTGCAAATGGCGAAACAATTACATTTCTCGTTTCCCAAAGCAGCTGAGAACAAATCTGGTCCGGGCCTGGCGACTTGTCAATCTTAATGTTTGACAAAATTTTCAGCACATCAGCTTCCTCTATCTCTATCCATTTCAGCATACAACCTGCTCTTCAAAGGTTTCATTCACTACAAAGTTCGTTTCTTTTGTAAAGACAGAAGCAAAAAACACATTTAGGTCTTCCCCTACCTCCTCAGACTCCACACACAAATTCCCTATGCTATCCCTGATCCGCCCTACTCTTTCTTTGACCATTCTCTTATTCCTCACATAAGTGTAAAATGCCTTTGTGTTCTCCCTAATCCGTTCTGCCAAGCCTTTCTCGTGACCCCTCCTGGCTCTCCTTAGACCATTTTTAAGCTCCTTCCTCACCTGCCTGTAATCCTGTAGAGCTGAGCTTGACCCTAGCTTCCTCCACCTTATGTAAGCTACCTTCTTCCTTTTGACGAGAAGCTCCACCGCTCTCGTCATCCAAGGTTCCTTTATCTTTCCACTTCTTGCCTGTCTCAGAGGGACATATTTATTCATCACTTGCAACAACTGTTCCTTAAACAGTCTCTACATGTCTATAGTGCTTTTCTCATGGAACAATTGCTCCCAATCCATGCTTCCTAACTCATGTCTAATCGCATCATCGTTTCCTCTTCCCCAATTAAATATCCTCCCATTTTGCCTAATCCTCTCCTCCATAGCTATGTAGAATGTGAGGCAGTTGTGCTCACTATCACCAAAATGCTCTCCCACCACAAGATCTGATACCTGCCCCGGCTCGTTTCCGAGCACTAAGTCTAGAATGGCCTCTCCCCTCGTCGGCCTGTCAACGTACTGAGTTAGGAAACCCTCCTGAACACACCAGACAAAAACAGCTCCATTCAAATCTTCATCTCGAAGGAGGTTCCAATCAATATTGGGAAAATTAAAGTCACCCATTACAACAACCCTACTACATCCACACTTTTCTAAAATCTGCTGACCTATGCTTTCTTCCATGTCCTTGCTGCTATTGGGGGACCTGTAATAAACCCCTAAAGAGGTGACTGCTCCCTTGCTGTTCCTAATTTCCACCCATACTGACTCAGTAGGCAGATCTTCCTCGACAATGGAAGCTTCTGTAGCTGTGATACCCTCTCTGATTAGTAGTGCTACACCCCCTCCTCTTTTTCCCCCTCTCTATTCTTTTTAAATGCTCTAAACCCTGGAACATCATTATTTTGAGTGTTGTTGGAATTCCACACTTCCATCAAGTGGAAAGTGTGTCTGGAGCTCATATGGTCTGTCCACTTGTCCATTTTTTCTTTCTTTCTCTTTTTTAAACTTTAGCTTTACTTATGTACCTTCTTGTGGTGAGCCTGAATGGCAACTAGACATCCAGCGTGTCAGAGGAAAGGTTTGTTTCCGGTGGTGGCAGGAGAGGGAGACAAATTTAGATTTAGTGCCTGACAGGCTTAAAGCCGAAACGTCGATTCTTCTGCTCCTTGGATGTTATCTGACCTGTTGTGCTTTTCCATCACCACACTCTCGAGTCTCATCTCCAGCATCTACAGTTCTCACTTTCTACTAGGCTTCAGCAGTGTCTGCATTGGTGAGATCAGCTCAGTGCAAAATCATGGTAGCGGCGTTGTTGGTAGAGTCAAGATAGCATTGCAGAATGGCGATGCTGTTCTGTGGTGGGACATAGTGATGGGACTCAAGGCTAACAGACTGCATCATGCTAGTATTGGTCTCAGTGTTGGAGTGGAAGAGACTGGATCAAGGTCAAGGGCTAAGCACTTCGAAAGGATTGGTAAACTTTTTAACTTTATTTCTTTATTTTGCTACCTTTGTACTCTGCATCTGTTTATTTCTGTGTTTTAAGAGGGCACTGAAGAGTGGAGACATTAAATAACATTTTTCTCACGATTGGTAACAAATGCACGTGGCAACGAATAAATCAACCGCAGATAAATCAATCGATAAAGTGTTGTATGGTACTCCTGAATGGTCCCATGTAGCAGTGAACAACCGTTGGAAGTCAGGAGATGAACCAGTTGTTTTAGAATACTGATGTTCTGATTTGCTTTTGTCAATTCTGATTTCAGGTTAACGTTTATATCCTGAACATATTAATCATTTCATTCGCTCCAGACCTGACCCATCACATCCTTCCCTTCCCGATATCGTATCCATTGTCATGATGCAGACAAAATCTGCCACCATTCCCTTCTACTGACCAGATGCCCCAGGTTTACAATACCCTTGCTATCCTCTCTGATGTAACAGTAAACACAGCAACAGTCACCTGCCCCCTTGCCAGCATGTACCCTAGCATTGTACTACATACCGACTTGATATCTTACCCACTTTGCATCCTATCCCTTGCCAAATTTTCCGTTATGAGTTGGCACCTTACCCAAGTGACACCCTCACCTACTCATTTGGCATCACATCCATTTGACTCTGAAGCACTGGCATTCCACAGCCTATTCAGCTGACATTCTAACTGTTACTCAGATGGCACCTTGACACTCTATACACTTAACCTGATCAACAGGTACCCATCAGCCCCAGCACACTAACCCCATGATAACTTTATGTAGTTAGCATTTACCTGCAGCGATCAAAATGGCTGTCTGTGATTCTGAACCTTTAAATTTCAGAAGAGGCTCTGCTCACTGCTGTGAATGTGGACGTGATTTCTGTTCCCTGACAGTTCCAGTGTAGGAGAGAATTGTCAGAATAGAAGTACTGCTCCCCATTCCCGAAGAAGCCCTGAGCAGAATCTGTTGTCAGAAATGTAGAGCTCTCTGTGACCTCATCTTGAGGTCAAATGTTACACCAGGATTACAAGCGGTTTAGTTCAGCCTCAGACAGGAAGTTGGTTGCTGTGTTTGGGAAGGGTAAAAATTAGTTTCTGATATGTGATCCTAAATGGAGTTTATTCATTTACCCTCTTCTTGGGGGCTTTACTGTACTTCCTTAAGGAAGCTTACTTAAGGTTGAAGAAGCAAAGGTCAGACAGGGCTTTAGAGGGTTGCAGGATAGCCTGGAAGGAACTGAAGAATGGACTTAGAAGAGCTCGAAGGGGGTATGATAAAACCTTGGCGGTTAGGATCAAGAAAACCCCATGGTGTTCTACACTTATGTGAGGAGAAGAGGACGGCCAGAGTGAGAAGAGGGCTAATCAGGGATAGTGGAGGGAACTTGTGCCTGGAGTCAGAGGAGGTAAGGGGAGACCTTTAATGAATACTTTACTTAAGTATTCACTCGTGAGAGGGATTTTGTTGTTTGTAAGGACAGCATAAAACAGGCTGATACACTTGAACAGGTTGATGCTAGGAAGGAGGATGTGCTGGAAATTTTGAAAAACATGAGGATAGATAAGTTCCCTGGACCAGACAGAATGTACCCAAGGTTACTGCGGGAAGCAAGGAAAGAGATTGCTGCACTTTTAGCAATGATCTTTGCATACTCACTGTTACTGGAGTAGTGCCAGATGATTGGAGCATCAAAGATGTTATTCCCTTGTTCAAGATGGGGAATTCGGACAACCCTGGGAATTACAGACCAGTCAGTCGGTGGTGGGCAAATTATTGGAGAACTTTCGAGAGACAGGATTTATGATTATTTGGAAAAGCATTGCTTGATTAGAGATGGTCAACATGGCTTTGTGAGGGCCGGGTCATGACTCACAAGCTTTATTGAATTCTTTGAGGATGTGACAAAACATGTCGACGAAGGTGAATGTGGTGTACATAGAATTTGGCAAAGCATTTGATAAGGTTCCCAATGTAGGCTCATTCAGAAAGTAAGGAGGCATGAGATATAAGAAATGTTTCTGTCTGGATACTGAATTGGCTGGTGCATAGAAGACAGAGGGTGGTAGTTGATAGAAAGTATTCAGCCGGAGCTCGGTGACCAGTGGTATTCCACAGGGATCTGTTCAGGTGCCTCTGCTCTTTGTGATTTTTATAACTGACTTGGAGGAGGAACTGGAAGGGTGGGTTATTAGGTTTGCCAATGACGCAAAAGTTAGTGGAGTTTTGGATCATGTGGAGTGCTGTTGTAGGTTACAGTGGGATATTTATTGGATGCAGGGCTGGGCTGTATAGTGGCAGATGGAGTTCAAACTGGAAAGTGTGAAGTGATTCATTTTGGAAGTTGAATTTGAATAGAGATTACAAGGTTAAAGGCAGAATTCTTGGCAGTGTGGAGGAATGGAGGGATTTTGTGGTCCATGTCCATAGATCTCTCAAAGTTGCCACCCAAATTGATAGGGTTGTTAAGAAGGCTTATGATGTGTCGGCTTTCATTAGCAGGGGGATTGAGTTTAAGAGCCGTGAGGTTATGTTGCAGCTGTATAAAGCTCTGGCTAGACCACACTTAGAATATTATGTTCAGTTCTGATTGCTTCACTATTGGAAGGATGTGGAAGCTTTAGAGAGGGCGCAGAGGAGATTTACCAGGTTGGTGCCTGGACTGGAGGGCATGTCTTATGAAGAAAGTTTGAGGGAGCCCGGACTTTTCTCATTGGAGGGAAGAAGGTTGAGAGGTGATGTTATAGAGGTGTATAAGATGATAAACAACAAGTGTATAGCCAATGACTTTTTCCCAGGGCAGAAATGGCTATCACCAGGGGACATAATTTTAAGGTGATTGGAGGATGGTTTAGGAGAGATGTCTGAGGTCGGTTCTTTACGCAGAGAGTGATGAGTGTGCGGAATGCACTGCAGCAGCGGTAGTAGAGTCAGATACATTAGGGACATTTAAGCAATTCTTGGATAGGCACGTGGATGATTGTAAAATGTAGGTTATGTAGGTTAGTTTGATCTTAGAGTAAGTTAAAAGGTTGGCATGACATTGAGGGTCGATGAACCTGTACTGTGCTGTACTGTTCTATGTTCCTGATTGTGATTAGTTTGTTGACCCCCTTTTCACCTCATCCTCTTGCATAAGGTGTATGTATCCTACAGCTTAAGTATATGAATGAAGTATATTTCTGCCATTTGAAAAATCTGTTAGCTCCATGTACCACTGGTGGATGTTGGGAAACTAATACAATGCAAGATCTGTGCTGATGGATGCTGTAAAGCTGGACTATGTGCTGATGGATGCTGTAAAGCTGGACTATGTGCTGATGGATGCTGTAAAGCTGGGGGCAGCTGCTACCAAAGTTTAATGGAGAAAGACCACCAACTAATATCTTTCAGCCAAAGTACAATGGGAGTCCATTTGTTTATCAGACCTTTCTAGTGCCTCGAATATATGGAAATAGTATCTTGCATATGTAAAAAATGTTTTGGGTTTGTTTGTTAGAATTGTTGAGAAAGTCAAAAGCCAATGTTCTTCTCCATATGCAAAGATTGTACAGAACCGAACTTCTTTAGTGACTAAATGTTTGCAAAGAACATTTTATGAGTAAAGTATATTTTTGAAATAAAAGGTTTGTCTCCCATTTATGAGAAAGGAGCTGATTGTCATAGAGGCATACAGCATGGAAACTGACCCTACAGCCCAACTTGTCCATGCCAACCAGATTTCCTAAACCAAACTTGTCTCATTTGCCTACATTTCCCATATCTCTCTAAACCATTTCTATCTGTGTACCTCCAGTATGAGTATGGCAACTTTACCTGTTTGACTTTGCTTCTTGAACTAATGCAGTCTGTTTTGTATACCTGCAGTTTTCTGTTCAGCATGTAATTCTAGGTTGATCAGGTGCCTGAAGAAATTATGAAATATTTTTTAAGTTAAGCTGGTGTGTGACGTGGGTCTAGGCAGTGGTTTTCTTTGTTCTGCTGCCCTTTTCCTTGTAGCCATCAGCTGGGTGTCGTTGAGGAAACTGTTGTCAAGTTCAGTTGCAATGGTGCATCTGTGTGCACTATTAATGGCAGGATCAAATGTTTAAAGTGGTAATGGAAGGCTGATCAAACAGATTCTGATATCCTTGATGGTGTTGGAATTTTTTTGAGTGCTGTTGGGATTCCACACTACCAGATAAGTGGGAAGTGTGTCTGAAGCTCACCCAGTCTGCTACCTTTCCTGTTTTAATTGTTTCTCTGCTATTTCTTAAACTCTAACTTGATTCTGATCAGTCACTTGCACTCTTGCCACCAAGCACCCTCGCATTGTACTACATATCCATTTGGTATCCACCCCATCACTTGCCAAATCTTTCCTTCCGACTTGACATCTTACCTACCTGACATCATCCACTACTCACTTGGCATCACATCCACCTGACTATGAAACACTGAAACATCCTATCAATCTGATGTCTATCTTGATGGCACCTTGACACACTTAATGCCCGATCAACAGGCACCCATTAGCCCCGGCACACTAACCTCACAATAACCTTACGTACTTAGCAGCAGCGATCAAAGCAGCTGTCTGTGATTCCGAGCCTTTAGATTTCAGTGTTGTAAAGGGGCATGGTTTCTGTTTCCTCAACAGTTTTACTGTACAAGAAAATTGTTAGAATGGAAGTACTGCTCCCCATTTCTGAAGAAGCCCTGATCAGAATCTCCTGTCAGAAAACAGAGTTCTCTGTGACCTTATTTTGAGGTCAAATGTTACACCAAGTTTGCCAGCAGTTTAGTTCAGCCTCAGACAGGAAGTCAGTTGCTATGTTTGTGAAGGGTAAAAATTAAAGCGGTGATATGCGATTCTAAATGGAGTGCATTCGTTTATCCTCTTCTTGGGGACACTATCTTCCTGATAGCGAGTTGTTTGGCTTATTTAAGAGGTATATAGTATGGTACTGAGTAATGAATATGAAAGTGATATTATGTGATATTGCCTGCTGGTTTGTGGTGATGCACGCTTAACTTTTGATTCACCTATTGAATAGATTATGGTAATCACAGTTTGTCGATCGGGGGTTTCAATGTAATAAAATTAAAAAATACTATTTTTGTAAATTGATTTTTGTGATACAATGTAAATTAAATGAATTCTAATGAAAAATTGTTGAATTAAAGAGACCCAGTCCCTAACCGTGATATGTGTCTGTGGTATTGCCACCTGAATTTGAATGGTTAGCTTGTTAAGACTATGCTTTTAGGGATAATTTTTGTAGTTTTTGCCTAGAGGAATGGGTTTGAAAGGGTTTGGTCTAATAAACCATGAGGAGGATTTATATTGTTCTTTTCTAAGTAGGTTTTGAATGTTGTTTTCAGCACCTGCTCTTTGCTATTGGTGAGTGTTCTGTCTCTTCTTTATAGTCTGAGTGGTTTGTATTTAAAGGTGAGGCAGAGCTTTATTTTCATGGTAGCTTGTTTTCTGAGCTGTTTGCATATAGTTCTAGGTTGATCCTGTGAATGTATAGTTGTAACTGATATATTTGAAATCAAATAAACCTGTTAGATTATAAACTGGTATTGTATGACTTCTGACTATCCACTCCAGTCCAACACCAGCATCTTCACATCATGGCTTTATTTTTGCAATCAGCTATTGAAGGATTTGGACTATGCTGTTAAGGAATTCTTGATAAGTGGAGTTGTAGTCGTATATCTTTGTAAATATTGTCTTTCATAAGTTAGAAATGATTCGGGTTCTCTGGAACTGTCGGGAGAGTCAAACTCCAATATTCGTTTTCTTCTCAATATGTTCAGCCTGTATACAGCTGAACTGCTCTTGTGACTGTGTATGTACATAAAGATTTTTATGAATAATGTATATTTCTAAAATAAGAAAAGAAAGGTTCTGTGCAGATTTGTGATGCAGGACTCAATGCTCTATGGTCTGTTCGCCAGAACCCACACTGAGGCAGACATTGACTGCACCTGGAGGATTGGTGAAAGGCACTTTTTGGTCTGCTCGAAACCTATTGGTCTTCCAGAGCAAGAAGTTAACCTTGACCAACTGTGCAGACTCGCACATTTCAAGGTCCAGGACTACGTGCTGAGGGATGCATAAAGCCTGGGGAAGCTGCCACCAAGGAGTCGCAGTGAAAGACCACTATCTAAGGTCTTTCTGCTAAAGTACAATGGGGGTCCGCTCAGGTATTGGACTCTCCCTGTGTCTCAAATGTATGTAAATTTAGTCTCGTATAAATAACAAATGCCTTGGGTTTATTTGTTCTGCATATGTAAAGTGAGTACAGAACTGAAATGTATGTAAAGATCCTTTTACAGATAAAATTACATTTTGAAATATAAAAAGTTCCTATGGATGAGTTACATTGCTGCTATTGTATATCACTAATGGATGGTCAAATGTTGAAAGGAATGTTGGGAAAGTTGATCTGGTACACCGTGACATCCATGGTGGTGTTAGAAAAAGAGAATGCAGTCTGAGTTGTTTGTCTTAAAGTTGGTTAAAGTCAATGCTTTAATTTTTGCAGGTAGGAGTGTTTACCTCCTGTAGTACTATGGCCTGTTTGGTTCACCTGCTGTACTGTTCAGTGTTGAGTTCACAGTTACTCCAGTGATTTTTGAAGAAGCTGTAATAGATTTTCAAGCTAAGATGGTGTATGATTTTGATACAGTTTGTTCTACTGCTCCTTTTCCCTCTACTATTGGCTATTGAGAAATTTGGGAGGTATTGTTGAGGAAACTTTGGCAAATGGAGTTATAGTGGTTGATCCTTTGGCTGATGTGCACCAAGCCAGTGTGTGCCAGTATTGGAGGGATCAAATGTTTAAAATGATGATGAGGAGTTGATCATGCAGCCAATTACATCCTTAATGGTGTTGGAATTTTCCAATTATTGTCGGAACTGCACTCTTCCAATCAAGTGTGCAATAAGTATTGTATCATTCTCCTGTCTGGCCTCGTGTAAACAACAGAAAGGCTATGGGAATCAGGAGATAATCGAGTTTCTGTTGAACATTCAGCTTCTGACTTGCTTTAGTAGCTACTGTATCTGTGCTTATGTTTATGCACTGGAACTCCCCAACCCCATTCCTAGCCTTGGCTTCACACCCATTCCACAGGATCCACTCCATCTTTGCCTGCTTCCCTATTTGCCCATGTACCAGTCCATCTCATTTCCTCCCTTCCCTGCTTCAGGCCTATGCCTCCTCCACACTGTCAAAATTGTCCTTTTTTCCCCTGCTCCTGACTTGACTCCCATTCCCTGACACTGGATATGATCTTCCTTTGCAGAGAAAGCAGTCTGAATGGTTTTGTTTTTAAACTTTTGTCAATACAAAATTGCATTGGTGTCTCAAGAAATTAAAGGGCATCAGAGAGCTTTAGTTATTGATGCACAAGGCCATAAATGATTGAATTGTACAGTGACTGGCGTAAAGCGCTGTCTTGTCAAGTTTGGCACTTGTTTCTCATGTATTTTCAGTCAGCTCTCCTCATTATCAGTTTCTTGTTGTCTCTGCACATGGTTAAAGGTGGTTCATTACAGGTGCACACTAACCTGCATTTTTGCACCAATGATTGCAATCATAGTTCTCTGGGACAATTCTTTTTCCAAAAACTGTGTCCTTATTCATCAAATTAGTAATTCCTTTGCCATCTAACAAACTAAGAACCATCAAATTCCTTATTATTAGGCTATATAATTAGACGAATTAAACTCCGATAAGTATTGGCCGACCAATTGAATTGTAATCGACTCTGCTTTGGCCTTAATACATGTAAAAACCTTGTAAAGTGGCCTTGAATTCAAGCACATGCTGTATTGCAGCCTATGAGAACAGAGAATGCTGGATCAATGCAGAGGGTAGTGCATGTATAGAATGCAGTGCTAGAGGAAGTGGTGGAGGTGTGTATAATTACAACATTTAAAAGGCATTTGGATGGGTATCGGAAGAGGAAGAGTTTAGACAGATATAGGCCAAGTGCTGGCAAATGGGATTACATCAAATCGGAATGTCTGGTTGGTTTGGGCGCAGGACACTACCTGTAAGATCCTTCATGCATGTCCGGTCAACCTGTACCATCATACACTGCCTACAAAACAGCTGCAGAGGGGTTGAGACTATCATACATCCCCTTCTGGAATGTGTCTTTGCAAAGGACGTCTGGAGGAAGATGCAATGGTTCATCACGGGACTCTGTGCTCTACTGTCTGTTACCCATGGTGCCCACTGAGACGGACATCAACTGTACCTGGAGGGGGACCATCAACTTCGTGAAAGACACTCTTTGGTCTGCTCGAACCTTGTTGGTCTTCCAGAACAAGGAGTTGATCCTGACTGAGTGTTGTAGACTGACACGTTCCAAGGTCCAGGACTATGTACTGAAGGACGCTTGGGGCAGCTGCTGCTAAGGCACAGTGGGGAAAGACTGTGCTCTGAGGTCTTTCTGCTGAAGGTAAATAGGAGTCTGAACAGTTACCAAACCCTCCTAGTGTGTCAACTATATGTAAATATTAGTATTATATGTGTAAGTGAGATCTTTGGTTTTGTGTGTAGTTAAACTCCAATGTTTTGTGTGTTTACTTCATATGCAACTACGCAGAACCAAACTGCTTATGTGTTAATGTATATATACTAGAAATTTTTTTCATGAATAAAATATATTTTTGAAATAAAAGAAGAGTCTGGTTGGTGCAGATGAATTAGACTGAAGAGTCTGTTTCTGTCTGATTCTATGACTCTATATCAGGAGATTTCTTCAGCTTACACAAGGAAGGAACAGTTTAAAAACCAGTAAAGCTTGGAATTAAACACATTGTAGTGCCATTTTGATGAATATAGGATGAATCGAGCCCAGATCATTCACAGATTTTATTAGTTTTTTTTCCTTTTGGGTAGTACCACAGTTATGGAACAATGCTGAGATATAGTTTGACTGAGTTGAGAAGAGCTCTTCCTTCCTGATCCTTCATACTACTGAATTATATATTTGCAAGGAAAATACAGAGAGAGAGAGATGCAGATTTTCTTTTCAAAGTTCCTTCCATATAGCTGTGCAACTGCAGATTCTATAGAATGTTCCCAGAGCTGTTCAAAGGCTGCCAATGTAGTGAAAAACGGCCTTTCTGTCTGCCTTAATCTTGCCAGTCTTCTAGAGCATGGAGCCATCCAAGACTGGGTGTTGCATTAGTCACACAGATGTTGCATTTTGTTTTGAGTAAATTCTTGAACTCAGCTAACCTTCTAAGCAAAGTGAGAACAGGAGATTAATCAGAACATGAATCACTTTCTGTTGTTCTTACTTACTCCATAGTTTCTGTTTTCTAAGCATATGTTGGATCCTTTTTCTTTAGGACAAGGTCACTGCAATTGTCCAAATGTAGCCCAAGCTGAAAAGGGTTGTACAATCTGACAGAATTGTACATCTAATAGTCAAGTACTGTGTAATGTTAAAGGGAATTATTGATAATTCCTTCACCTGATTCTCCTGCAGGTGGACTTACAGTGAGGGAAAGGAGTTTCTGAGGAAGAACATGGACAACAAGAATGCAATGTATATATAGCGCTGAAATCAACATAGCATCTGATTACAATCAATGATTTATTGATGTATCATTTTTTTCTTTAGTATCTTTCATTGTTTCCCCACCACTATTTCCATTCTCTGTAAAATGAGCAGCATTTTTAAAAAGAATCAGTTAGTTGGATAGGAGACTGTTTCATTCTGTGTGATGAAAGGTGTGTAAACATATATGTCATTATCATTCTTTAAGTTTGGAATTTTTAAAAAGAGATGTGGGTTAGTGCTGTGAAGATTCATTTTCAAGATTAGCGGTCATTTTTGGAATAGTGACCTAAATTCAACATTGTTCAGAAAGCAGACTCTGCGATGTTAATGGAACAATATAGATACTGCTGAATTTATGGCAGTAGAGTAAACACATTTAAAGTCATTATCTTTGTTTTCAATTCAGATCAGAAAACACCAGTATTGAATATAACAAAGAACTACTGATGCTGGAAATCTGAAAGCAAAGCAGAAATGGTTGGAGAAACTCAGCAGGTCTGGCAACATCTGTGGAGAGAAAGCAGAGTTAATGTTTCGAGTCCAGTGACCTTTCTTCAGATTTGGGTTCACTAGGATGATCCCTTGTATGGAGGGATTGTCTTATGAGCGAAGGTTAAACAGGTTGGGACTATGTTTAAAGGAATGAGAGATGGTCTCATTGAAACATATAGGATTCCTAAGGGACTTGACAGGGTAAATGCTGACAGTATATTTCACCTCTGGGGTTGAGTCTAGGACCAGAGGGCATAGTCGTAGTATAAAGCAGCATCAGCTTAATACTGAGATGAGGAGGAATTTCTTCCCTCAGAAGGTTGTAGTCTTTGGAATTCTTTGCCACAGAGAACTATGGGGTGGGGGTGGGGAAATCTTATGTATATTTAAGGTTGAGTTGATCAAGGCTCTTGATCAATAGGGGAATCATGGGCTACAGGGAAAACATCGGAAAGTGGTTATGAGGAATGTTACAACCTATTTCTTATAGTTTTATGCTGCCAGACCTGTTCAGTAATATGAGAGTTGAGTTCAGAAGCAAGTTTTAGTTTCTCTCCTAGTCAAGAATTCAGGTCAGTTCAGGGAAGCCAGCTACCTCGGCAGGTATGTCTAGATTGTGAAGCTTCCAGACAAGGAGTATGAATTGAAATCTGTGAGAATATTTAAGATTTGTGAAAAGTTAGTGATGGCAAACTCGTAAAGGAATAATCAAATTGTCTCCACAGTGCATAGGAAAGAACCTGGAGTGGGCCAGTTATATAAAAATCTAACAAGTTGAGTTAGGGATCTAATTTCTTTTACATAAGCCTCTGTCATGAATAGCATTGAGAAACATGCTGAAACTTTGTTTTGATGTTCATCTTAAGATCTTGTTTAATATGTATGTAGTTTATTCTCTTTATTTTGTAACAAAACCTTATGTTTAGTTGTTAAAGAATATCAGCAACTTCATGTTAAGATGCTTCAATGATTAATCACTGTATTAATTAATTTTTAAAAATCGTTCCAGGTTTCATTTTGGGATTTGACTTACTGATCAATTGGTATCTTAACATGGGCTCTGCAATGAACATAAAATATCAATTGCAGTGAATTACATTCCATAACTGTTAGATTTGGACGTAATGTACTTCACAACATTGCTCTGAAATTGGTCAATATATTAAATGAAATTTGTATCACAATTTTGATTTTGACCTAATTTCTGTTCTATTTTTCCAGGTGCTGCAGTAGACACGAGAAATAATTTGGGGCAGACTCCGCTATTCATAGCTGCTTTGCTGGACCTTGTCAAAGTTGTTGATGTTTTATTGGAGTTTGGAGCAAATCCTAACCAGTAAGTTTCTTAACTGAATACTTCAAACTGTAATGAAAGCTGGTTTGTATATATAGCACCCTAAACATGGAAAAATATGCAAATGCTTTCAAAAGCAGGACAACAATGTAAAATAAGTGCACGGTACAAGGGAAAGTATACTGAGCAATGATGGGAGACCAGAGAGATGACTACGCATGGACAGAAGGATGAGCTTTGAGAAGGGCTTTCAAAAATTGAGAGGAAAAGGATGCTATGGAGGAAATTCTGGAGAGCAGGGTTAAGGCAACTAAAGAGTCAGCTATCAAAGGTCAGGTATGGGGCAAGAGCAATTATAATGCGATTAGGCAAGAATTAGGATGCATAGAATGGGGTAGCAAAATGCAGGGGATGCAGACAATGGTAATGTGGAGCTGGTTTAAGGAACAGATATTGTCTGTCCTTGATAGGTATGATTCTGTCAGGCAGAGAGGAAGTGATAAGGTAAGGGAACTGTGATTTACTACAGAAATTGCATCTTTTGTGAAGCAGAAGAAGGGATTATGTGTTAATGAGGCAAGATGGTTCAGATGAGGCAATGGAGAATTACAGATCATCTAGGAAGGATTTAAAGAGAGTTAAGAAGAGCAAAAAGAGGACACAAGCAGTATTTAGCAAATAGAATAAAGGAGAACCCTAAAGCTTTCTATAGATGTATGAGGAATAAAAGGATGACTAGGGTAGGAATAGGTCCAGTCAAAGATAGAAGTGGGAAGTTGAGTGTGGACCCTGTGGAGATCGGAGAGGTACTAAATGGACATTTCTCATCGGTTTTAACTCAGAAAAAGGAGAAGAATGAGATACAAGTTATTAGACTAGAAAGGATCGATGTTAGTTATGAAGAGGTGTTATCAATTCTAGAAGGAGTGAAAGTAGACAAGGATTCTCTGGGAACTTAGAGAGGAGATAGCGAAGCCTTTGGCTTTGATATTTGAGTCGTCTTTGTCTACAGGTTTAGTACCAGAGGACTGGAGGATTGCAAATGTTGTGCCTTTGTTCAAGAAGGGCAGTAAAGATGACGGAGGTAGTTAGAGACCAGTGAGCCTTGCTTTGTTGTAGGAAAGGTTTTTGAAAGGATTATAAGGATAGAATCTATAATCATCTAGCAAGCAACAATTTGATTTCAGAGAGTCAACATGGTTTTGTCAAGGGCAGGTCGTGTCTCACAAACCTCATTGAGTTTTTTGAGAAGGTGACCAAGCATGTAGATGAGGGTAGGGCAGTTGACATGGTGTACATGGACTTCGGTAAAGCCATTGATAAGGTTCCACGTGGTAGGCTGTTGGAGAAAATGCAGAGGCATGGGATTGAGTATGATCTAGCAGTTTGGATCAGAAACTGGCTTTCTGTAAAAAGGCAGCGAGTGATGGTTGATGGAAAATATTCAGCTTGGAGTCCAGTTACTATTGGTGTGCCACAAGGATTTGTTTTGGGACCACTGCTGTTTGTCATTTTTATAAATGACTTAGACACAGACAGAGATGGATGGAGTAGTAAATTTACAGATGACACTAAAGTCGGTGGAGTAGTGGACAGTTTGGAAGAATGTTACAGGTTGCAGGAGGACTTGGATAAATTACAGAATTGGGCTGAGAGGTGGCAAATGGAGTTCAATGCAGCTAAATGTGAGGTGATTCACTTTGGGAAGAATAACAGGAAGGCAGAGTACTGAGTCAATGGAAAGATTCTTGGTAGTGAGATGTGCACAGGGACCTTGGAGTCCATGTTCATAGATTCCTGAAAGTTGCCACCCAGGTTGATAGTGCTGTTAAGAAGGCATACAGTGTGCTAGATTTCATTGGTAGAGGCATTGAGTTCCAGAGCCGCAACATCATGCTGCAACTATACAAAACTTAGAATATTGTGTACACTTCTGGTTGCCATGTTTCAGGAAGGATGTGGAAGCATTGGAAAAGGTGCAGAGGAGATTTAGCAGGACGTTGCCTGGTCTGGAGGGAAGCTTGTATGAGGAAAGGCTGAGAGACTTTGGTCCGTTCTCATTGAACAGAAGAAGGCTAGGAGGGGATTTGATAGAGACATTCAAGATGATCAGAGATTAGATAGGGTAGACAGTGAAAGTCTTTTACCTAGGATGATGACGTCAGCTTGTACGAGGGGGCATAACTACAAATTGAGGGGTGATAGATTTAAGACAGATATCAGAGGCAGGTTCTTTACTCAGGGAGTGGTAAGGGCGTGGAATGCCTTACCTGCCAACGTAGTTAACTCAGCCACATTAGGGAGATTTAAATAATCCTTGGATAAGCACATGGATGATGATGGGATAGTGTAGGGGGATGAGCTTAGAATAGTTCACAGGTTGGCGCAACAATGAGAACCGAAGAACCTGTTCTGCACTGTATTGTTCTATGTCCTATGGGGAGGTGTGATCACACAGAAAGCTACACTTGGAAGACTGAAGACTGGAAGAGGTTGCAGAGAGAAGGTAGGGTGAGAATATGAGAGGTTTTGAAAATGAACATAAATGTTCCATATTTGCATGTCATGGGATAGGGGACCTGTATAAATTAACAAGTGATGAGCAAGTTGGACTTCATGCATCTCGAAATCATGCACCTTAGTTTTAGATAAAATGAACAATGTGAAATTATGGAAAAAGCTTGGCTAACACAAATCAATTCTTGCCCTTTTCTATAGTAAGTCACGATCAAAGATGGCTTGTATGGTTTTGCATCATTTTCATTGACATGGTATTTCAAAATGCAATATTTTTATTGGAGAATTGTAGCGCATAACTTTTTCAGAGACTGCACAATTGGGCCACACATGAAGACGGAATTTGTTGCTTAGACTGGACAAAAATGTCCATCCAGATTCAATCCACAAAGATCAACGCATTGTACTGGTGAATGCTTTCCAAATAAACATTATTTATTTCACAGCCAAATATTTAAGCAGATTTTGAGCAAATCCCTTTCAAAGTTACAGTTCATTTTCAGTTTCAGTTCCAAAGAGTCATTGGACTTGAAATGTGAACTCTATTTCTTTCTCCACAGATGTTGGCAGAGCTGCCAAGTTTCTCTATCACTATTTTTATTTCAGATCTTCATAACTGCAGTATTTTGCTTTTATAAGCATTTCAAGTCTGATTATCATTTTTTTTTGCAATATTCAAAATCATAATCAGAATAGTAGCCACTCCACATTTTCTTTGCTTGAATAACAGTTGTGGACTGATTTCTTTTTAAACAATTCATTCTATCCAGCCGGTGTGAGGATCGGAGTACTCCTGTACATGCAGCAGCTTTTTCCTGCAATCAGTGGATTCTCAGTAAGTTACTGGATGCTGGAGGTGATCTGCGTCTGAATGATAAAGATGGAAGAATACCCCGTACCTGGGCTAAGTCAGCTGGCAAGGAACGTAGTACTCGGGTATGAAGCATTGGAGTTTTTAAAAATTCACTTTTGACTTTCCTGGCTGGGCCAGCATTTTTGTCCATCCCTAGATGCCCTTGAAGAAGGTGGTGTTTAGCTTCCTTCTTGAACAGCTGCAATCCATGTGCTGTAGGTAGACTCACAATGCCGTTAAGGAGAGAATTCCAGGAGTTTGGCTCAGTGTTAATGAAGAATGGTGATATATATTCAAGTCAGGATAGTGACTAGGTTGGAGGGGTTCTTGCAAGTGGTGGTATTCCCATGTATCTGCTGCCTTTGTCCTTCTGAATGGATTTGGTTGTGAGTTTGGAATATGCTGTCTAAGGATTTTTGGCACATTTCTGCAATGTATCTTATAGATTGTTCACACTGCTGCTACTGAGTGTTGATGGTGCAGTGACTGAATGGTTATGGATGTGGTGCCAATCAGGCGGCTGATTTGTCCTTGACAGTGTCAAGTTTCTTATGATTTGGAGATGCCGGTGTTGGACTGGGGTGTACAAAGTTAAAAATCACACAACACCAGGTTATAGTCCAACAGGTTTAATTGGAAGCACACTAGCTTTCGGAGCGACGCTCCTTCACCTGATGAAGGAGCGTTGCTCCGAAAGCTAGTGTGCTTCCAATTAAACCTGTTGGACTATAACCTGGTGTTGTGTGATTTTCAAGTTTCTTAAGCCAAATTGGAGCTGTGTTGATCCAACAAATGGGGAGTGTTCCATCATACTGCTGATTTGTGCTTATAAATGGTAATCCAGTTTTGGTAAATCAGGAGGTGAGTTACTCACTACTGTATTCCTAGCCCCTGATCTGCTCTTGTAGCCAATGAATTTATATGGTGAGTCCATTTCTGGTTAATGGTAATCCTCAACATATTGATAGTGGGGGATTCCATTTCTTTAACTGGTTTGATGTATTTAGGTAGAAAGTTCGAAGTCAATTTTACAGCCCATTCCCGACAGTGAGTCTGATTCTTGGGTCAGTTGTTGAAGGTGTAGTGGTATTTTGGCATAGCAGGAGAGTACAAAAGTTAAGGAATGACCACCTTTTGTATATCACCTAAAGCTAATTACATAGGAATGTTAATAGAGGCAAAGTTTCCTACTCCCTGACCAGGAAATTTTAGATTTTATGGAAAAATGGAAGAAAAAGGGTGAAAATATATTTTTTAAAAAGGGGATTTATTTTTCTCATTGCAAATTTCTTCTCCTAGGAGTCATGCTGGGATGTCCTCTCGTAATTGGTCATGGATTTTACTTATGTGTGAGACGAGACACTCAGAGCATTTTTGCTAGCTTTGGTTCAGTTGTAGCGCTCTTGATTCCTGACTTAGAAAATTTAGGGTTTAAATGCCATTCAGTAATCATAATCTAAGTTGTCACTTTGATACAATACTACAAGCTCAAACGCATTATCTTTTATCTGAGGTATTAAACTGTGGTTTCCTGTCCTCTTAGGTGGTCTTTAAAGACACCGTCACGTTATTTGAAGAAGAGGATACAGTTCCTGGTGTCATTTATTTCTCAACAACATTTTTAAAGATTTAAAAAATACTTATTCGTAAAATATTATCTATAAGTGCATACTGAGGGTCTTCACAGCCAATTACATAGTAATGTTAGCAGAGGCATCGTTTCCTACTTTGCAGAGAAAAAACAAACACACTGGAATTTGACATTCTGCAGAACATTCCTGGAGTTGCAAAATAAAGGCACTTTCTATTCACAAAGGAACCTGTTTATGTTCATTTTGAGGCAACGAGGGGTCTGACAGTTGAATGGATCCTCATTATACTTTGACAGAAAAATCTTAGATGGTGGTCATCCCCCACTGTGCTTTAGCAACAC
This sequence comes from Hemiscyllium ocellatum, assembly GCF_020745735.1. Classification (NCBI taxonomy): domain Eukaryota; kingdom Metazoa; phylum Chordata; class Chondrichthyes; order Orectolobiformes; family Hemiscylliidae; genus Hemiscyllium; species Hemiscyllium ocellatum. The sequence goes on along the minus strand of NC_083431.1, from coordinate 8,534,145 downwards.
CTGCCACAAACTTCAGTGCATCCCTCAGCATGTAGTCCTGACCGTTGACCACATCTCCATCAGGAAGTGGTCAGCACATAGCAACCTTGAGACTCTGTGGGAAAAGGAGAGGGTAGAGTCTGTTGGGTGATTCCTTAGGCAGACTGTCCAAGTCATTTGACAGAATGCTTCATCACCAGAACTTTGCAAAATGCATCAAGACATAACTTGGCTCGTAGTGAGGAGGGCACTGCCTGTCAGATCTTCATGCATGCCTGGTCTCTGCGCACCACCGAAAGTTACCCTTGAAGCAGCTGAACTGGTGAAGAGAGTGTTCTCATCTCCCTCTGGAATGTGTCTTTGCAAAGAAAGTCTGGAGAAAGATGCAAAGGTGTTTGTTGAGATTTGTACCAAGCAGCTCCGTGACTCAGGACTTGGTGGTATTGGCTGTTCTATACTGAGACAAATAACGACTGTGCCTGGAGGACCATCAAGTTGGTGAAAGACACTCTTTGGCCTGTCCAAAATATGTTGCTCTTCCAGTGTAAAGAGTTGACCTTGACTGAATGTTGCAGGTTGACACATTCCAAAGTCCAGGACTACATTGTTGAGGGATGCAACTAAGCTTGTGTCAACAGCCACCCAGGCACAGTGGGGAAAGACCTCTGTCTAGGGTTTTTCTATCAAAGTATAACAAGGGTTCATTCAGTTATCAGAGCCACTTGGTGCCTCCAAATGAACATAAATAGTTTCTTTCAGAAGTAAAAATGCCTTTGTCTTTTGCAACTGTACAGAAGCTCTGAGAAATGTAAGACATCCCATGTCTTTTTTTCTCTCTGCAAAAATTGCACAAAACTGATTTAGAATATTTCATATACTTGTAGATGATTTTGTGAATAAAGTATATTTTTGAAACAAAAAAAATGTCAGTGTACTGATTCATGAGTTTTGTAAGGCTGAGGCACATTTTTGTCATCTTTTGGTGGAAATTCCCCATAAGGGGAAAGGGTTAGTTGTCAGATGAATCATTTTCAAGCCACTCCTGGAGCTTGTTAAAGGATGAAATAGTTAGGTGACTATGAACCCATATTAAATCAAGTAGCATGTTTTGATTTTCTTCATTACTGCATTTTAAATTTAGTGAAACAACATTCTAAAATTTGTTTCTATTTGGAGAGCGTGATCATATTTGGAGTTTGCATATGAGAGTAAATTTAATTTAAAGTTGAAAGAGGGGTATAATTATGAGGGGAGAAACAGAAATAAATCATAACAGCATATTTTTAACTTTGAGGGAAATAATATGTTTGTCAGCTTATCTGGGATTGAGGTAGGCATTCAAAAAATTTGGTCCCATCATTTGCCCAAGTGGATTTTTTTTAGAACAGTTGAGATAAATTCCTGTGACATGGCTCCCTGTCTTCAGTGTGAAGGTAGCTGCAGTGATATTGGATATTTGAAGTTACTGGAACCAGTATTGTCAGAGAAAATAATGTAATTACACATATTCCATATACTTTCTTGTTTAGCTTGTAAGCTTTCCAAATAATTCTGTATTGCAGATCCTTGAGTTCATGCAGAGATGTGCTTTACACATGCAGGGAATCACACAACAGATTGTCTGCAGTAACACACATCGAGTTGGCTGTTCATCACAAGCCCTGATACGGAACCCTTCCATACTCAACAAAATCACTTTGGGGTAAGAGTTTTACGGCACTTAAAGCAGGCAATGAATTACATTGAGAAGCCTTTGAAATTTGAAGATAGTGAGCTGTTTTAGAACATTCATGATCACTGTCATTTGAACAAAGTCATAGAGTTACACAACGTGGAAACAGTCCAACTTGTTCATGCTGAACAAGTTTCCCAAACTGAACTAGTCTCACCTGCATTTGGCCCATATTTCCTCTAAAGCTTTCCTATTCACGTGTCCGTCCAAATGTCTTTTAAATGTTGCAGCTGTACCTGCATCTACCATGACCTCATAGAGTCATAGGGATGTACAACATGGAAACAGACCCTTAGGTCCAACTAGTCCATGCCGACCAGATATCCCAAACCAATCTAGTCCCAACTGCCAGCACTTGGTCCATATCCCTCCAAACCCTTCCTTTTCATATACTCATCCAAATGCCTTTTAAATGTTGCAATTGTACTAGCCTCCACCACTTCCTCTGGCAGCTCATTCCATGCAGGTACCACTGCATGAAAAAGTTGCCCCTTAGGTCTCTTTTATATCTTTCCCCTTCACCCTAAACCTATGCCCTCTAGTTCTGGACTCCCCCACCCCAAGGAAGAGACTTTGTCTATTTACCCTAACCATGCCCCTCATAATTTTGTAAACCTCTAAAAGGTCACCCCTCAGCCTCTGACGCTCCAGGGAAAACAGCCCCAGCCTGTTCAGCCTCTCCCTATAGCTTAAATCCTCCAACCCTGGCAACATACTTGTCGATGTTTTCTGAACCTTTTCAAGTTTCACATCTTTCTGATAGGAAGGAGACCAGAATTGCACGCAATATTCCAACAGTGAGCTTAACCAATGTCCTGTACAGCCGCAACATGACCTCCCAACTCCTGTACTCAATACTCTGACCAGTAAAGGAAAGAATACCAAACGCCTTCTTCACTATCCTACCTACCTGGGACTCCATATTAAAGGAGCTATGAACCTGCGCTCCAAGGTCTCTTTGTTCAGCAATACTCCCTAGGACCTTTCCATTAAGTGTATAAGACCTGCTTGGGTTTGTGTTCCCAAAATGCAGCACCTCACATATATCTGAATTAAACTCCAACTGCCACTTCTCAGCCCATTGGCCCATCTGATCAAGATTCCGTTGTAATCTGAGGTTACCTTCTTCGCTGTCCACTACACCTCCAATTTTGGTGTCATCTGCAAGGTTACTAACTATATCTCTTACGCTCACATCCAAATCATTTATGAAAATGATGAAAAGAAATGGACCCAGTACTGATCTTTGTGGCACTCCATTGGGCACAAGCCTCCAGTCTGAAAACAACCCTCATCATCGCTCTCTGTCTTCTACCTTTGAGCCAGTTCTGTATCCAAGTGGCTAGTTCTCCCTGTATACCATGAGATCTAATCTTGCTAACCAGTCTCCCAAGGAGAACCTTGTCGAACGCCTTACTGAAGTCCACATAGGTCACATCTACCACTCTGCCCTCAGCAATCCTCTTTGTTACTCCTTCAAAAAACTCAGTCAAGTTTGTGAGACATGGTTTCCCACATACAAAGCCATGTTGACCATTCCTAATCAGTCCTTGCCTTTCCAAATACATGTACATCCTGTCCCTCAGGATTCCCTCCAACAACTTGCCAACCCCCAACATCAGGGTCGCTAGTCTATGGTTCCCTGTCTTGTCCTTAGCATCTTTCTTAAACAGTGACACCATGTTAGCCAACTTCCAGTCTTCTGGCACCTCACTTGTGACTATCGATGATACAAATATTTCAGTAAGAGGCCCAGCAATCATTTCCCTAGCCTCCCACAGAGTTCTGGGGTACACCTGATCAGGTCCTGAGGATTTATCTACTTTTATGTGTTTCAAGACATCCAGCATTTCCTCCTCTGTAATATGGAAATTTTTCAAAATGTCACCATCGATTTCCCTACATTCTGTATCTTCCATGCCCTTTTCCACAGTAAATACTGATGCAAAATACTTGTTTAGTATCTCTCCCATTTTCTGCGGCTCCACACAAAGGCCGCCTTGCTGATCTTTGAGGGGCCCTATTCTCTCTCTAGTTACCCTTTTGTCCTTAATGTATTTGTAAAAACCATTTGGATTCTCCTTAACCCTATTTGCCAAAGCTTTCTCATGTCCCCTCTGGCAGTTCATTCCACCTACGATCGACCTTCTGTGGGAAAAAGTTTCCCTTCAGATTTCTATCAAATCTTCCTCCTCTCACCTTAAAAATAAGTCACCTAGTTTTGAACTCTGCTACCCTAGGGAAAGATCTTTGTTATTCACCTTATCCTTATAATTCAAACCCTCTAGTCCTGACAACATCAATTTTCTGAAGTCTCTCCAATTTAATAATATCATTCTAATAACAGGGCAAATAGAACTGTACACAATGCTTCAAAAGTGGCCTCACCAACATTCTGTACACAATGTCCCAACTCATGTACTCAATGTTCTGAGCAATGAGGGTAAGCATGCTGAATGTCTATGTACCTGTGACTTTACTTTCAAAGAACTGTATACCTCAAACATTAGCTTTCTCTGTTCGACAACCCTACCCAGGGTCCTATCATTAACTGTATAAGTTCTACACTTGTTCGTTTTACCAAAATCATTTATCCAAATTAAACTCTGTCTGCCACTCCTTAGCCCATTGGTCCAATCGTCAGTATGATCAGACAAACACCATAATGGATCATGCAACTCAATACATGGTGCTCAAAAAAAAAGTGAAACAAGCATTGCACTATCTCTACTTGTAAAGTGATAATCTGTCAAATGTCTCATTCCTCTTATGAAATGAAACCTAATTTTCATTTGATTGAAATGATTGTTGAGGGAAGGGTAAAAGAGCATATTAGGAGAAATTGAGGACTGCAGATGCTCAGATCAGAGTGAGATCAGAGTTGAGAGTGTGGTGCTAGAAAAGCCCAACAGGTCAGGCAGCATCTGAGGAGCAGGAGAATTGACATTTCGGGCATAATTGCTGATGAAGGGCTTATGCCCAAAAAGTCAATTCTCCTGCTCCTCAGATACTGCTGTGCTTTGCCAGCACCACACTCGACTGTAAAAAGCATGTCAGATCAGCCCAGTCCAGTCAGATTATGGTCCAGGAGGTGAAGACAGAAATCTAATCCGTGAGGTCAGTTAACATGGTTTTTAAAAAAGCAATTTCAATTATGTGGTGCCTTATCACATATCCTCATAACATCCCAAAATACTTTATAGGCAGACATTTTGAAGTGCTGTAACGCAAGTAAATGCAACTGATGATGTGCTAACAGCAAGATCCAACAAACATCATGGATAATAATGGGCATGTAATCTACTTTGGGAGAGATTTTATTGAGAGGTAAATATTAGGTAGGCACCAGGAGAACTTACCTACCCTTTTTGAATTCATGCTTTGGAATATTTTGTGTCCAGATATAGGGTAAGCTTTGTTCAATGTCTTATCGAAAGGACGTCACCTTTGAGGAAATTACTTCACTCAGAGGGTGGTGAGCCTGTGGAAGTCTCTGCTACAGAAAGTGGTTGAAGCCAAAACGTTGAATGTTTTCAAGAAGGAAATAGATATAGTTCTTAGGGCTAAAGGGATCAAAGAATATGGAGTGAAAATAGGAACAAGGTACTGAATTGGATGATCAACCGTAATCATCTTGAACAGCGGTTCATGTTCAAAGGGCCGAGTGGCCTATGCCTGCTTTATTTTCTGTGTTTCTATGACAACACGATATTCCTTCATTGCGTTTCACCCAGTTGTATATACTGAAGTCCTGGAATATGACTTCACTAACATAAATAAAGTTCTGGTTATATTCTGAATATTTACATATATTAAAGTATTCATAAAAATTGCTGTTAATGGGAAACATTCCTCATTGAATGTTAATTTGCAGAAGTCTGGAGACAGAGGATTTTTTCAGTAATGTATGTTCCCAGTAGCTCCACCATACATGAGTGTGTGTTGTGCGCTCCGATTGCTCACACAGATGTGAATTGATTATTGATAATAAAGGATCATGATGATGAGAGAGGCATTTTCATCAATCTGCTGGTTTCCAGTCAAACAAGCAGGAAGGTCACGTAACAGAGGACAGATAGCTTACGAAATGTTGCAATATTTTTGTTGGGATGTGAACAAGATACAGAGAAAATATCAAATCTCCACCAACTGAAAAGTTCCATCTGCCCTCTGCAGTAAAAAAAATGCTTTATTCCAGAAGAAAACGTGTTTATCTTTCCTTCAGTAGTTTCTGTAAGCTATGGCTTGTAATTAATAAATCAGAGACCTTTCGTAAGTGAACTTAGCCATCCTGTGCCTTTTGCAAACCAGTGGAAGTATCCAGAGAAGGATAACCAACAGGCCGCATTCCCATCAGCATAAGAATCACGAGAATCATCTCGGCTTCCCTTGTAAACAAGAACCACTGAACTGCCTTCCCAGTCTTTTCTATCTGCATAACATCCATGTTTTCTTCCCTATCTGTGTGCACAATGGGGAGCTTATAAAAGGATTAGAATTGTAATTAATGGAGTTATATGTCGGATAGTCCATGATTGTTTATGTGTAGCTAGTGTCTAATTATTTATAATAAGAAGCAATTTTTCTTAAGTACAGAAACTTGGTCCTTCAACCTTGGTCTAAAAGGTGAATAAAAAATTAGGTGTTGTTAAAAAAAATCTAATTTTTGTGGTGACTTCAGAAATACTGGAGCTTTATTTCCAGCTTGTCATCCAGTGAGGCATGACATTATTTCTACAAGACCTTCCCAAAACATAACCTCAGTTAAAAATATATGAATGTACAAGTTGGAGCAAAGCTTGGCCCCTTGGCATCTTGAATCTACTCTGGTGTTTAAGAGGATAAAGACTGATAAATTGTAACCCTAACTCCACATTCCTGCCTACTTCTGATTAATATTTCACCCATTTGCTTACCAAGAATCTGTTGACCTCAACCTTAAAAAATTCACAAATTCTGCTTCCACCATCTCTCTGTACCTGTGCATTCAGTCACATCCATCAACATTAAGCTGGTTTATTCTCTGACTGCCATCTCCTATTGGCAGAAAGACATTTAAAGGAAGACTGGTAAGTTGGCAGAGTTAGACATGGAAGCTGAACATGTCTTTGCTGACCCCAGAAAACATCAAGAAATCCAAAAGGAATTACAGAAATTAGAGAACCGTGAAACCCTTCTTTGAGTCTCAAGTACTTTGCTGGGAAGTGATCAAGTCAACATCAAGAAGTTTTTCATAATCAAAGATGTTCAGAAGACCAGAGAGGAGTAGAAGTACATGTCCTGAGTCCAGAAAGCATGCAAAATCTACTGTATTTGTCATTGATGAGGGACAGTGTGGAGGAGGATCTCCAAGAGGATGAAAGCTAAAGTTGCCATAGTCTTACCAGACCATAGGGCTCCTCTGTCATTAGAAAGAGATGACTGGTTGTGGTTTAACCTGAGAGTCACCACACCTTATGTGAGGGGAGAGGTTAAGAACAAGAAGTGCTTCATAGTAACCTTATGCATTGTGAGAATTGAATGTGCGCTGTTGGCATCACTTTTCAATACAAAACCAGCCAGCCAGCCAACTCAGCTAACCAACCCCCAAGAGATAAGGAGCCACAAACCCTATAAAACCTCCAATATAATCTTCCAGTCCAGAGTTTGCTCTTTGGGGCAAGATGAGGATGAGACACAGAGAGGGAGCTCTGTGGTTAGTTGCCTGAATTTAGAAGACAGCTCAGTTAATTCATTACAAAATTAGCTCAGTTAAGTAATTACAGCCTTTAGAATCAGCCTGACTGTATGAAATGAAGGCCCCTCGACAATAATTTGCAGTTGTTCCTGTTTTCTATCATAGACATCTTAGACAACAGTATGTGGGAGAGTCTAGACAAGTCAGTAATTCTGGATGAGCTAACTAGACCTTCTAGTCCTTCAACTGCAGGCATACTCCTGAAAGTAACTGCTGGTAGATTTGTACTCAATTCTGGGGGACTAGATCAACTCAGGCCTGCTGTATGGCTATTCTTCTAACTGGCAGCATGTTAGAATCCATGATGAAAGGCATTAACACTCTCATCCACAAGCAGAAAGATGTAAGGGACAAAAATGGAAATTAGTCTTCCATTTCACTGCTGAATACGGACTACAAATTCCATCCAGGACCATTGGCATTTGGGTCAAGATTGCTCCAGATTTGGTGATCCACTTTGACAAGACCTATGCTATATTGGGGATAATGTTCAGGGGTACGATTACCTGAATGCGGAACAGTAGGAAGCTCACACATTTCCCATCAGTGTAAATCAGGAAATGGCCTGTGACAGAATATTGCACACCTATGTGATGGGTGGACTTTCCAAAACAGCGTTTGTGGAGAGAATCCACAGTTGAATCCACTTCCTTTACATAGGCATTGGTAGTCCAGTTTCAATCACTGGGTGGGAATTGGAAACAATTCGATCAAATCTGAACTCACCAGGACTGTCCTGTCTGCAATGTCCATTTACATGTTGTATCTAACTTCTTTTGTCGACACTGATATGCAGGATGTGGACAATCCCATGTAGGTTAAAGCCTCCTTGTACATGGAAGTTTTTTTCATTTAAAAAATATAATATATTCATAAAAATGTTGTGTTTATACATACTCACAAATACAGTTTGTTCCTGTACAATTGCATATCAAAGAAACAAACATATCTATCCAACAAACAAACCAAAGGCATCTCTTATTTGTGCAAGATTATGTAATTGAGGTACTGAGATGGTCTGGTAACTGAACAGACCCCCATTTGACTTTGGCAGAAAGACCTCAGCCAGCTTTGTCCCACTGTGCTTCGCTGGCAGCTGCGCCAAGCTTTAGTGAGTCCCTCAGCATGTACTCCTCGAGCTTGAACTGTGCCAGTCTACAACATTTGGTCGGGATCAACTCCTTGTTCTGGAAGACCAACAAATTACGGGCAGACCAAAGAGCATCTTTCACTGAGTTGATAGTTCCAGGGAAGACTGTACAGCAAGGAGTCGTGCGTTACAAAGCTGCTCGGGATGAACCTCAACAAAAACCACTGCATCTTTCTCCAGACCTCTACTTAGGAAAAGGAGATAGTAGATTCTGTCAGTTGGTTCCATGAGTAGACTTTTGGCAGAATTCTTTATTGCCAGAACTTTCAAACAAAATCTCAAGCTGATATTGAGAAAGTCTGTCTCCATCAGCTCCTTGAGGTTCCCCTCCTTATTGTCTTCAAAGTCACTATGCTGGCAAGAGATTATTGTCCACCTCCTTGTGGAATGTGCCTTTGTAAAAGAAAGTGTGGAGAGAGATGTAATTGGTATTGTTGAGATTCATTCCAAGCTGCTCCATGATGCAGGACACTAGATGCACCAAGATGACCAACAACAGCTGGAGGACCATCAACTTTATGAAAGATGTTCCTTGGTCTAAATTCTGCTGGTCTGCCAGTACAAAGACTTGTCCTTGATTAAGTGTGGCAGATTATCACATTATATGTTCTAGAACTATCTGCCAAGGGATATGCCGATGTTTGGGACAACTGCTGAAGAGGAACAGTAGGAAAACGTAGCTAATGCCTTTCAGCCGTCATACACAGAGGGACTGGAAACTGTTGAACCCCCTGGGCTGTGTTTATTACAAGAAATGTATGTGTGAAGTATTAAAATTCTATTGAGGCACCTCAAAATGGAGTGTAGTATATAGAGACAAGTCGCAATCTGTTGCACTTTCTGAAATTTTCAGCTTGAAATGTTTTGCTTTTAAGCTGCATGCCTCGCTTACATGTATATTCTAATTATTAAGAATATTACAATTGTATTGAGGCACCTAAGAGTGAAAGATGACCTATGGAGATGAGTTAAGTTATATTTTACTTTACCCAGTTTACAGATTGAAACGTTTTGCAGTGTACTTCTACAAAATTTCTAAATAAAGTGTACATTTTGAAAAAAAAACTGAAGTAAATTTTTTGGCAGTGTTGTGCACCTTTTATTTGACTCTTGTTGCAGACTGTGAATTCGTAATAAAACTGATAACACTGCAGCAAAACTGAATGTGAGAGTTAATGATTGTTTTTTTTTCCCCTAGGATGGGCGATTTCCAGACTAGGGGGCACGTTTTTAGTGTGTGAGGAGAGAGATTTAAAAAAAAGAGTTCAATGTTTTACACAGAGAGTAGGTCGCATGTGGAATGAACTTCCTGAGAAAGTGGTGGACGTGGGTACAATTACAACATTTAAAAGACATTTGGATATATACGTGAATGGGAAAGATTTGGAAGGATATGGGCCAGGAGCAGGCAGGTTTAGTTTGTTTTGGGATTAAGTTTGGTGTTGACTAGTTTGACCGGAGGGTCTGTTTTCGTGCTGTATGAGTTGCTATGACTATGAGTTGCTTCAGTCAGGCAATATGTGCATAATATGTTTTAATTATAGCCTTTGGTGTTGAATAATGGTTTGCACCATTTGCCTCATATGGCTTGTTGCCTGGGATAAGAGCAGACAAAGTAAGTGTCAGGGATTGAATGTTACGTTGCTGACTAGTCCATCCCAGCTTCAATTCATTTCCTCTGTGGGATGCATTGACTCTTTGCTGTGGTAAAATGCCTTTGCCATTGAACTGTAGAAAACCATTTGACTGTGGAGGCTTCACAATCAATCCTAATCCTTACATCAATATATGCAGTGATGTATTTTGCTGCATTGTCTGTTCACATGCGGCCTGCTAAAAATGCTCTTAAGAATAAAACATTAATTCTTCCCAAAAAATTATGGGGCACCTAACAATGTATGATATGATATTAATTGTATCTTTGTCAACTATTTTTCTTGTGTTTTTAAGGAACAAAGACATGGAGTTTCTCAACATCCCTAAAGATAAAAGTATTTCATCACAGAGAGTTCAGTGCTTTGGATTTGGGAAGGTAATCTGGATACATGTTTAAAACTGAACACATAACCATTCATAGCTTTCATCATGATTTTTGCTTTTTGAAACTGACTTATTTTTTTGCTGCCTCCTTAATTTTTTTCAGTAGCAAACTTGTAATAAACCAGTATATAAGATCAGAATACTGCAGATGCTGGTAATCTGAAGTAAAAAGAAAAAGCTAAAAATGTGCCTTTTCTGCTTTGATTATTCCATTTTGAAACTGAATAACTGATGAAGCGCAGAATGAAACCTACTCAGTATCTTTTTCTGGAAACTTTCTGACATCAGAATCTCACAAATAACTTCCAGTTAAAACTAGGGTTCAGTCATAGCCACCACTTGACAATGAAGTGGATGAAATAATATAAACTGATCAAGCATGAAGATTTGCTCAGCCATAATAATCCAGTAGCTATATTTATAGGGAGATGTATTCTGGCATTTTGGAACATATCTGCAAAACTCCAGTTAAAGATTTGTATAATTCCTTATAGTAAAAGTAAATTTGGTTCATTCTATTTGTATATAGCCTTGTAAAAATGAGCAGTATTAATAAGTGCTTGAAGATCTGGAAGGTTTTCTCTGATTACTGTGTTAATAAGATTGGAAACTAAAAGGAATATTTCTCCTGGTCAGCATGGTAATAGACATCATAACCCTATGGGAGCTTTTCTTCTATTCTCGTGAAATCCTGAACATGTTTGAGAACATCTGACGTAGGATCTAATGTTTTGGTGCATAACATTTCCCTGTTTTTACACATTTGCTATCTTTTTATTTATAAAAAAGCTGCCTGTGTAGTATTAATGTCAAGGATTGGAGTACTCAGTTATTGCCATTACCCTTTTACCAGTCATTTGAGATAAAACGTGTAAACAGATATATTACATATTAAAAATTAGAAAATGAAATCCAATATATTTCTAGGTTTTGAATGAGAGAGCCATTTTCCTGAAGCTTTTGAAAAAACTTTTTCTCTCCTTGGGATAACTATCCAGCTGCACACTGCTTTCTTATTTTATATTTTTGTATTTGCAGTTCTGTCTACATGGACCAGCACAGTTAGCTTACCTTGCTTCCATCCCAATTGTTAATGAAAAGGAATTGGTGCAGGCAGATGATGAACCAACCTTTTCGTATGCAAATGGACCTTACACAACAATGACCAAGTAAGCTTTTACAGTATAGTATATTCTATATTTTTACGACATGGGCTGAACCCTCCTGCTTAATTTAACCCAGCAACACAGGAAAGATTTATCCTGTGCAGTAATCTGTGAAAATTCGGTAGGCCAAGAACTAGGGTTAAAGTAAAAATAACAACTTTATTTCTTAAAATTTAACAGAGAATAATTAACTAACAACTGTTTACAACTCCTTTCTCTCATTTATCTTTTACTTTCCCTTCCATAATGTTAGTCTGATAAACCCCCTCCAATTAAGATTTACCAAAATTCAACTTTTCAAAAACTAGCTTGATGTAAAATCTTCTTTTCTTCTTCTTGGGGATTCTGCTTCACAGGTTACTGATTGATAAAAGTACCTTTTAAGAGAGCTAGTTTTCAGAGCATCTTTACATGCTGTTAGCTTAGCAGTTTTCTTCTCAACTGTTCAATTTTCCCTGGTCTTATACCTCCAAAGTATCGAATTGTGTCATTGGCTTTCAAGATTGTCAATATACTAAATTCAAGCTGAAATAGAGTTTGGTATTTTTCGGGCTTTAATTTAAAGTGATTGGCCTAACTCAAATCTGTTTTGTCGTTTCCGGGCAACCAGCTACCCTAGCTACTCCAGTAGCTGGATCACATGTTACCTTATATCTTTTCTCAGATAGTACTGTCAAGTAGTTTTTGCTAGCTTTTAACTCTCTTAACTGTACAGTACACCCACATCTTCATGACAATGTCAAATGCATTTCACAGTTGTAATGATCTAGGAATAATATATATTATTCTGAGTACTATGTCAGAAGGACAAATGTATATTGTGGACTGTGAATATCTTTTTGCATATGGAGAGCTGTATTCAGAAAAATATTTATTTTTCTGGTGATATGTGAATCTACATCTACTCAAAACACGATTGAAATATTGAATTTCTTACTAACTTTCTGCCTTTACTCTCCCTCACCCTTTGAGCTATTTGAAGACGTTAACACTTTGCTGCGAAATTGTTTCATTTCGATAATAGCCCATTGGTACCTTGCCCGGTGGCTGTTCTTCATTTTTTTTTGTAAATATACTTATTGGCAAATTTTAAAAACTTTACAAACATATAAAATTATTGAAAAATACAATCAATAACAAATATCAGTATAATAAAAAGAAAAAAAATACAAATTATGATACAATTATTGTCTACTAATTACTAACCTACCCTATAATACAAAAAAACCCTAACACAGTGCAAAGCAACACCAAACAAAAAGCAAAAAAACCAAAAAAAACCGCACAAAATACAGAACAGCTCTGCTTGGTGCAAAGCTCCCAAACAAAGGAACGGGAACATTGTATATATACCCGTATTAACTCAGGAGACCCCCTCCAGGGCCCAGGGCTTGACAAATCTAACCATCCTGGTTAAACAAGCACCCTAGTTAAGATAGCTGACAAATCTATATCCAAATAACTCAAGAAGGACTGTCATGTCTTATAAAAATGGTCTGTTGTGTGGTGTACCATGTTTGTAAAAAAAAGTCCAAGGGAATGTGCTCCATATGTGCCATTAATTTCTGCCATCCCAGCAAGCCCGGTGGGTTCTCAGACACCCAGTTCACCAGAATATTCTTCCGTGCACAGTATGCAAGAATATTAAATCGTTTCTTCCCCTGCCCGTCTAAAGATGGTAAATTCGGTATACCTAAGAGGAAAGATATTGGGTCTACTTTGACTTTAGTCCTCAATACCCTCCCTATCTCTCCCGCCACAGCGCTCCAATAAACACGGAGCGTGTGACATGTCCAGAAGCAATGGTAAGAGTACCTACACTTATTTTACATTTGGGGCACACTGAAGTTGCCCCTTTTTAAAACTTCGCCAGATGGTCTGGTGCCAGATAAGCCCTGTGCAAAACTTTTAATTGCATAGCATGTTCTATTACAGATTGAGATCTTTTGAGTGTTCTCCCATAGTTCTCCCATGTTTCAGAAGAGATCTCCACTCCCAGCTCTTGCTCCTAGATCTCACATAACCTGTTAATATCCTGCCAGGCCTTGCCACCCAGCAGGCGATAGAAGGCACTAATCGAAAGGGTGCTTGTGGAACATAGCAGCATCTCTTGGTATCAGGCTTATAGGGCTTAGTGAGTAATCTTCTTCTGGATGAAATCCCTAACCTAAAAAGATGGAAAAGGTCTCTGCTGGGCAACCCGTATTTGTGGCTCAGTTGCTCAAGAGATATCATAACTTCCTCCTCAAACAAGTCTCCCAAACTAGAAACTCCTCTCGCCCATATTTTGAACCCTAAGTCCATCAACCCTCGTCAACTATAGGGGTAAGTGGTGAAGTCTTGGATAAACAACCCTTACTCTGATGCATCGCCCTCCATGCCTTGACTGTACTAATGACAATGGGGTTCCGGCAGTGGTCCATAACTGTCCTCATCTTATCCACGAACAACAGGTTAATAAGAGGTCACTTTGCCTGGGACGCCTCAATATCCAGCCAATTGAGTTTGGATCATTACCTACCCAATCACAGACAAAGGACAGCAGGGAACTCAATTGATACCTCCTGATTCCCGGGAAATCAACTCCTCCCCCTCCTTGAGGCAACTGCAATTTAGTAAGTTTGATGAGGGGCCGCCCACGATGCCAGACAAAGGAACCAAACCACCCCATAAGCTTCCGCAGCGTTGACCTGGGAAACATTGTAGGGAGCATATGCGTGGGATAAAGCAAACGAGGAAGAACATTCATCTTAATGAGAGGTATTTGGCCAAGCCATGAAATTAGAAGAGCCTCCCATTTCTGGAGATCTCATCTAATATTGTCGAGCAAGTGAGCAAAGTTAGTCCGAAATAACAGATCAAACTTGGCGGTAATAAAAATACCTAGGTATTGGAACTCTGCCCGTGACCACTTAAAAGGGAATTTAGGGCCTCCTTCAACTTCTGGCACATCCTTAAGGTTCCCCAAAGGCATAACCTCCGATTTTGTAAAGTTAATCTTATATCCTGAACTAACCCCAAATGAATTGATACGTTGTACGGAGGTGATCGGGTTCGATAAAAACAGAAGGACATCATCCGCATACAGTGTTAATCTCATGTGCCCTTGATCCCACCTCTAGAGCGGTTATGTGGACGTTCTGATGAATGTCCTCTGCCAGCAGCTCTATCACCAAAATAAACAACAATGGTGAGGGTGGCTAATCCTAAAATTCCTAGACTTCATCCTGTTGGTGATGACCGTGGCCAGAAGGTGGCGATATAAAACCTCCACCCAACCCAAACTGTTCTAAGACATAAAAAAGATACCGTCATTCCACCCGGTCAAATGCTTTCTCTGCATCTAAGGAAATCACCAACTCTGAATCGATCATTGCTGACAAACGTGGACCATATTCAGCAACCTTCTAATATTATTAGAGGACCTACGGCCCCTTATAAAGCCTGTCTGGTCCTCTTTAATAATATGGGGCAACGCCCTTTCCAATCTCAGCACCAGGATCTTGGATGGAATCTTGAAATCTGAATTTATTAGAGAGATGGGCCTGTATGAGGCACAATCCTCAGGAACTTTCCCCTTCTTAAGAATTAAGGAAATATTAGCTTCTCTCAAAGATGGTGGTAGGCATTCGTGCAGAGAGGAGTGATTGTACATCTCCAACATCGGCCCTGACAGAATCCCTATCAACTCCTTATAAAACTGACCCAGGAGACCATCAGGGCCAGGTGCTTTCCCACTCTGAAGTTGCCTAGTTTCCTCCTGTATTTCCTGAACTGTCAAGAGGGTATTAAGGAGAGAGGCCTGTTCCAAGGTTACCCCTGGGAGGTCCAGGTTGTTAAAAAAGGTCTCCATTTTAGCCCTCCTGTTCTCTCAATAATTCAGAGTAAAAGCACCAAAAAGTCTCATTAATGTTTTTAGCATCGTATGTAAGGACCCTAGCGCTGTGTCTGATTGCAGTAATGGATTGGGGAGCACACTTTTTCCTAGTCAGGTACACTAAATACTTCCCTGGCCTATCCCCATATTCGAACAGCCTTTGTCTAGCAAAAGCAAGTTCTTTCTTTGCGTTTTGTGTCAGTATTGAATTCAAGGCTGCCCGGAGGGCCGTGATCTGCTGTAGTTTAGTTACCGAAGGCCGCGCATAATGTGCTGCCTCAGTGGCTTTCAACTGTGTCTCAAGTAGACGCTGCTGTTCCTCCTTCTGTCGTTTCCGGCTAGCCGAATAGGAAATAGCTAATCCCCTGGCAAAGGCCTTAGTAGTCTCCCAAAGCGGAGACGGACTACTAGCGGTGCCTGAGTTGATAGTCAAGAATTCCTGAAACTCCTCAAAATGTTTTCCATAAATTTGGAATCGTTAAGGAGAAAAGGATCCAAACGCCAGTGCTGCAAACCTGGTCCTTCACTCTTGGCCTTAACCTCCAAATATACTGCTGCGTGATCAGAGATAGCTATATTACTAATATTACAACTGATAATTGAATCCAGAAGGGCTGAGGGAGCCAGAAAGAGGTCAGTCCTCGTGTGACATTTATATGGGTTTGAAAAAAAAGTGAAGTCCCTTCCGGTAGGGTGAAGACATCTCCAAATGTCCACTAGCCCCAACTCCTCGCATAAATCAACCACCTGCTTGGCCTGCAAAGAAATAGTTGGGGGCCCACAAGGCATCCTGTCCACTGTCTGATCCAGAAGACTATTAAAATCCCCCCCCTTATAATAATGTGCCTTGTTCCAAAAGCACTCAAATTAGAGAAAGCATTAATCAAAAATTTGAGGGGATGCGCCGAAGTACAGTAGACATTTAAAATGCCATATTCCTCCACTTGTATCAGGGCTTTAAGTATCACAAACCGCCCCTGCTCATATTTCACCTGCTCTAATAATGTGAACGAAGATTTTTCTGGATAAGAACCGCCACTCCTTTATTTTTAGTAGTAAAGGATGAAAATAATACCCGGTCAAAACCCCCCCCCCTCCCACTCCCGTTGTAATTTCAGGTGTTCCCCATCATCAACATGGGTTTCCTGCACAAAGCGATATCAACCCTTTCCCTCTTAAGGCTAGAAAACACTTTTTTCCTTTTAACAGGCGAATGACTTCCCTTAATATGGTGCACCATTTAATAAGACGCTTAGCCATATCCCCTTTCAGACACCCTTGAACCCCTCGGAGGGAGAACCCTGCTTACAAAGCACCGAGCATAAGTAAATAAAGACTCATAGTGTCAAAGAACTATATATACAAAACTACTCTATCATAACTATCAACAACTATTACTACCAAAAAACTACAAGAAAACCAACTATAAAACCTTGAATGGAAGACTCTTCCCCTTGCCCATAGGCAGCACTCACCCTACCCATCCCCTCCTTCACAGCTCCTTCAAACCCAGACTGTGCCCCAGCCTTAGGCCACATAAAAAACAAGGAGATGATCCTTAAGTCAACAGAAAAAAGACCAAGTCAGGATGAGCACTCCACCCATTCCTGGCTTCATGTCACCCCTATTTGTGACTAAAAGAGAAACAGAACAGACAAAAAAAAGGGGAGAGACAACAAAGAGCATTCACAAAATTTCCCATCAGAAAATCCAGTTATTAAAAAAATGGAACAACTTATTCCAACGTCTTGTACCCCCTTTCCAAACAGAAAATTATTAGGGAGAAAGAAAGGAATAAAAAGAAGGAAGGGAAAACATGGGGAAAGATAGAAAAAGAAATAATCATTAACCGTATTCAGGCCAATCCATCTATTTTAAAGTGTCTACAAAGTTTTTAGCTTTATCCGCTGAGTCAAATGTATAAACTGAGCCCTCGTGGCTGTCTCATGGAGTACTGGATGCCCAGGTTCCTCAGCCCCTTAATCGAAGGACTTCCTCTTTCAAATTACAGCTGTAGAGAAATCCTGGAAAAACATGATTTTTGACCCCTTGTACAGCAGTGCCTCCGGATCTTTTCCCAGGGATCTGGAAGCTTCTATGACTTATTGCTTGTCCTTATATGAGTGGAAGTGCACTAGGACCGAGCAGGGGCATTGCACCGGCCCTGACCTATGCACTGTAACCCAATACGCTCTTTCAATCTGTAACCTGCTGGACTCCATGTGAAGGCCCAAAACCTTCGGCAGCCAGCTTTCAAAGAAGCTGTCTGGCTGCTCACCTTCAGGGAGCCCGACAATTCAGAGATGTATCCTCCGATCTCGATTTTCGAGGTTGTCAATATGGTCTTGCAAAGCCCGCATCTCTTGCTCCAGCACCTGGATCCGACTTAATGAGGACTCCATTGCAGCTTCCGAGGCCTTAGTTCGACCTTCCACTTCCTCCATCCTCTCCCCGAGGCCCTGGAACTCCTGCTCATGCTTCTGCAGCATGGAAGCAATAGGTTGGAGATAGGCACGAATCTCCCCACAGATCTCCTCAATCGCAGCCCCAACTTTCAAGGTAAGTCTCTCCATCGCCACGGCCAATTCCTGTGAGTCTGTCAGGTCCCCGGGAGGTTCAGGAGAGGCTGCTGCTGCTGTAGCCTCTGGTGTTGTAAGTGCTTCAGGGGAGTGTCCTCTCTGTTGCTGTTTGCTTGTTCCTTTTCCCTTTGGCATCCTTCCCAATCCCAAATATTAACAAATATGTGTTCTGTAAAGTCTTAAACTAATAATTCCACCATATTAGTTGGCAAGGGATGGCAAAAAACACCAGTATGACATAGCTGTTAGGCAGAGCTGTCCATAGCAGCTCTACAGACTCGCCGCCATCTTGCCGAGTCATTCTTCATGTTTGAGTCTGTATTGGGTGATTGCATGGATATAAGATCTGAGCTTAATATTGTTCTGACCTGAGACAACCAAAAATGCGCTTCCACCAGAGCTCCCTGAATAGTAAACCTGAGCAGGAATCCTGACTAGTTCATACCTTCATCATGCTGAGGCCAGTTACAGTCCTTTTCCCATGTCCTGATTTGGATCAGTCAACTCACACTTCTTGGACACCCAATCAGAGACTGTCTTGTTTTGTGTGTTTCATTGAATGAATTTATTGATTGGCCGGGGAGATCTGAGGACATGAACTTCAAATGTGAAAGGTAAAGAAGCCAAAATCTTTGTGGCAATATGCTTTATATTGGCTTAATTGTCAGACATTTAATATTATTTCTGATTCAGTTTAACATGGAATGGAATTCGGGTCACTGTGAAACACATGAATCTTCCAACTCATCAAAACTGCAGCAAACGATTGTCGGCTGATTTACTGATTGCAGAGCAAGAGTACTGCAGGTAAACAAATAAAGACAACTTTATCCGTATTAGAGATTTATTTAATATTGGGGAGAGCGGGACTATTAATCTGGTGGAATTTAAATTCAATTAATAAGTAAACTCCGCAATTGAAAATTAGTTATCAAAAAAAAACCCTTTTGGGTCACTAATGTCCTGTAGAATAGGAAATCTGCCATCCTTACCTGGTCTGGCCTATAATCCAAAACACATATCCATATGATTCAGTCTTAACTGTTCTCAGAGAGCAGTTAGAAATGGACATTAATACCCAAATATTATGAAAAAAATTGCTGTTATGGTATATAACTACTCCAGTTGAATTAGTGTCGATATTGTTTCAGGCCTCCTGTGTCGTGCACCATTCTTGACTAAATATGTGCTCCAGCCACAGAATGGAGAGGGACAGAGGGCAGACTATTAAATGTGAGGCATCCATACATTAGTCAGGGGTTTTCATACAGAAAATTACCCATGTTCCTGAATACATAGCTCACAATAAAATGCTACCTGGAGCATGTTTTGAGTTTCTGGTTTTTAATTTGGTTTCGCTAATTCCAATTGAAGTGTCTTATTTTATATTCTATTTATATTCTATTTTATTTTCTATGAAAATGAGTAAAAGTACTATTTCTAAAGGTTCATTTAAACACATCTCCAATTTAAATAGTTTGAGTCTGCACTGAGCGAAGAGGTTTGTGTCAGTTTAAACCTGTTAGCTGTGCCATATATCAGGAGAACCAGGAACAGAGAGCAAGATTCAAACTATTTTCCAGTGAGAGAATTGCTTCTGATATCAAGAATGGTTCAAATCCTAAGTGGTCTTAGAATGTTTTGAACTTTTTAATCTATCTTTTTAGCCAGAAACACCAGCTTAAATAATTGTCTAATCAAGGAGGTTATTTTTCAGCAAATGGCCCATATGTGTTTACATTAATGACAATTTTCAGTTTGGGATAATACACAGACAATATAACTTGCTTTTGTGTTATTAATAAAGCAGAAGATAACTGAAAGTTATCCCAGTCTGGTGAGCTGGAGACTCTGCCACTAGTATTCCTCCTCTTGTATTACATTTGAAGGAACAACTAGGGATTATGTGAGATTGAACACTGCATACACTTCTGGAGAAGTTAATCCTCAAGACACCACTTGTATTTGCCTGAATAGCCAAGATACTTGCCTCAGTCTGTTGTAAACTGTGACTTGTAAATCGTAAGTCAGAGACCTTTATAGGTCTGAACTAGTTCTTGAGGATCTGTGGTAGTGTCCCTTCCTCTAGGACAGGAAAACTGGGTTTAAGTCCCATCTGCTCCAGAGGTGAATAGTAACTCTGAACAGGTTGATCATAAGATATCGAGAGGTGAGTTTCTGTTCCATTTCTTTAGTGTAGTGGTTATCACATTTTCGGTGGACTGTTGTGGTAATTGGTAATGTCCCTACTTTGAACCAGGAGATGGGTACAATTCCCAGCTTTTACCA